>NC_091121.1:148397032-148997032 GCF_040183065.1 Periplaneta americana | reverse complement strand
GCAAAACGGTCACAATCATGTATGCATGTAAGATATTTGGAAGACACTGTATTTTGAGGTTGGAATGACTGTCTAAAAGATGAAAATTCGGACCTATACTCCGTTTCTGGAGTCTGTAGAGTACAGGAGATGAAACAAATCCTTTGCGCAAGTGGTGAGTGGAGGGAGCCAGTCCAATGATTGCTCTGGGGGAAAGCATTGCTTAAAGACGAGCGTCTAAAATGCCACCCTACCTATCACTTTCTGCCACGCGCATCTTACCCCTTAGCGGGCATCAGCCGATGCAGCCAGGAACACACTCTCGCACTGATAGGCTACGCCCATTCGCTTGCCATCGGCTCCAGCCAAATGCATCGACTTGCTTTACAGATTCCAGAAATGGAGTGTACATTATATCTGCACAGTGCTACCTCGTGGTAGGCGTACTAATTATTGTGATAACAAATTATCTTGGTAGCTCTAAGAGACGCTCGGGGAGAAGTTAATACTAGTGCAGCGCCTGCGCCTCTCAAACTAGTCTGGTGAAATACAATTGCTTTGTGTGATCGAAAAGTTAGTTATATCACAGTCTACTAAATAGTCACGAAGCTTGAGTTGTGAGAGTGCTAGGAACAATGGACTGTGCCGGTACTATTTCGCATTGAATGTAATGAGGTGATATTAGCGATCGTAGTGGTTAGCAACTATCTATGGATGCATATTTACTATGTACTGAACTTCGTGACTGTATGTACTAGACTGGTTATACCTAGTGTTGCCTTATGCGAAAACATAAGTAATATCTGGCAGCAATCGAGATTGAACAAGGTTATCCATTGAGATTGAACTAAATTACCCATTGTAGGGAGACGAAAGTTAAAAGATATGGTTGCTTGTTGTGCTTAAGAAGCCAAAAATAAATGCCTAAAATATAGATATTAAAAGGTGAGGGATACTGTTTAAAATTTATCAGCCAAGAAGGTGATAGGAATTTTGGTTAGTTTAATTTCTATGCAGCAAACTGTTTAATTTTCTATTCTTCAGTAGCTAATGTAGGAAATTTATTTGGAGGTTTTATAACAATATCTTAAATTTATGAATTTGTGTTTTAATAATACAGCTACGGAGTCAATTTATCGTGTGAATTATTTTTCTTCAGTTTGTCTTTATTTATTGCGTGTAATTACTTATAGTCTATTGTATATTTAGAAGAACGAATTGATTTTCTTATTAATTTTTTATAATATACCGTAAGTCCATTTCCTACCATCCACAGTGAATACATTTTAAGACATAAGATTATTTTAAATTAGAATTGAAATTAAAATTACTAACCTTTTTGCCGCCATCATTCAATTACAGATACAACACATAGGTTTTTTTTCACCACGTGCAGCAGACATGAGTACAATTGCTAATGTAACATTGGTAGATATGTGTTACCACTTCTTGCGATTGGAGCCAGTGTTGCCGATTTGGTGCTTTTGGCACTAGATCTGGTGTTTTTGAAAGTCGTCTGGTGCCAAATTTAAATAAATATCGCCTTAGCGAAACTATAGTGCTTTTGCAGTAATTTTAGTGCGTAATCTGGAGCTTTTGGAGAAAAGGAGAAAAATACTGAAGAAAAAGAGGTTCGTTGAAAAATATAAGTTATAACGGAAACCACTGCAGTTGCCTCACAAAGAACAACCACAGTTCACCGCCTCTACGAACCTTGGATCACGCCAGGAGGGTTATGGAATTCCACTTCCCTTAAATGCTTATAGCGGAAACGGGTAAGCTGTAACTGTCGTACACATAATTGAATTATTTAAATCAGTCGAACGTTGTCTGTCTTAGGTCTTGGTGTTCTATGGTTGAGTCTCGATCGCAGCAAAGTTAGTTTCTATCTGTTAAATAGTTCAATGTGTTACAGTGAGTGTTTTAAATGTGTGATAATATTGTATTATCGCCGCGGCCTCATGCTTAACATGTCGGCATCATACAATAACGTGCGATGTGCTTTTAAAACATAATTTTGCCGACCGATTGTTGCTCTGTAGGTTTCACTCTAAGCGTCACGTTGTCACGTCTACTTCCTCGATAAGAATAAGCACTAGTTTCTTATATTGTTAAATGGCTATTATTATTATTATTATTATTATTATTATTATTATTATTATTATTATTATTTCATATACGAGTACGTTGACATTCTTAACTCTTAATAATAATTTTTAATCACATACCTTAATGTTCGTCCTCAGCACAAGACATTGCAACCTCGGTTTTAGTCCATGTGGATTAGACAAGTAGGTGTCATTTAATAATGGAAGCAGCTTATTGGTTACAATATTGAAATTGAGGCGAGTGATTGGAGCGGCGACATAAGAAATTGAAAACAATAATACAATTAAATTTCTAAGACCTGCCGAATGTTATGCACGAGGCCGCTCAAAGACCTGCCGAATGTTAACATGAGAGCGCGGCGATAATAATAGTGAAGTGTTAATTTAAATAGGGAAAACAATTAAAAATAATTATAACAATTCACTATCATGGGGAAGAGCAGTATGCTCAGCGATGAGTGGCGGAACCATTTATCAGTAATCAGCAACCTGTTTTACTGTTTAAGCCGATAAATGAGGAATCGAAATTAATGGAAGGGAAAAATGGGACTTTTTATGGCAAAACACTGTTCAATTCAAACAACAGACCATCTCTGTGACCTATGAAAATCCTTTTTTTTTCTGATAGCAAAAGAGCAGTTGATCTTAAGCTCCATCGTACAAAGTGCACTGTAATTGCATGTGGTGTATTGACACCACATTTTGAACAATTGATAATCAATGATAGTTTGTTACTTGATGAGAGCAATGACATTTATCACAAAACTGCTAGGAATAATTATTCTAAAGCAAAAAATATCATAACCACATATCTACAAGTGGTAGAATTAAGAGAGTGTAAAAGTCAGCACGCAACGTTTTATTATATTTACTAACAATCATTACGATAGACGGGATAGGCTTATTTATTGAAGTTCTGATGCTTTTCTGGTGTTTTTTGAACAAGGATTTAGCGCTTTCTCATTTCTATACTTGGCAACACTGATTGAAGCGGCGTCTGAGAAGTTCTAATCAATAAACAAACTCTTATCTTATCTCTTCAAAAGAAAGCGCCCTCTTTAACACCGGTTGGGTATTAATTAAACCCGAATACTACATCTCTCAGCGCTGTACGTCTTGTAGCGCTGAGTCAGTCGACTGATAAACGTTACCGGTAGTTTAGCAACATCTCATTGCTAGTCTGCATGTACTTGCTAATTATGATTCAGAGATTTACTTCATACTCACATCATACTGCATGAATCACCCTCTATAGTGATTTCCAAATGCTTCGCAACTCTGTAGGCAGGAATGTATGCTATACGTCGGATTCAGTCAAGTTGAGTCAGTGGACTGATAAGCATTATTTCAGGAACATATCGCAGTAAATGTGACGTATTATGACACAGAGATTTAATTACTAAAGAACAAAGAATTTTAATTTGCTATATTAAAAGGAAAATGAATCAGCTGCTCGGTGTCGTAAGGAATTTGAGGAATAATTTTCTAGAGTACCGTAATGCACCTAAAGGCTGGTTCACAATAAACCTGAAACGGAAACGACAACGAGAACGAGAACGGAAATATTGTTAAAATAAATGTATTTAAATGTAAACATTCACAATTAACTGTTGTAAATACTCACATTTAAATACACTCATTTTAACAATATTCCCGTTCTCGTTGTCGTTTCCGTTCCCGGTTTATTGTGAACCAGCCTTAACAGACATTCACAGAATAGTGAACGAATTCATAACTACAGAATCAGCATTGGACAAAGATATTACACCAGATATTAAACTGAAAAAAGCTGTGTGGTATTTGTGCCCGATTAGAATAATCGCTGCCAAAATCTCTCTCAAAGCTATTCCGACAGTGTCTCCAATACCTATGCATACAACGACACAATCATTTACTACATCACAAAAAGTCGTCCAGGCTTTACGAATCAGACATGTTCAGCGAGGTCATTTATAGCCTTTAAGGGGGACGGATGAGAAATATCATTACGTTACTGAATTTCCTATAACTTTTACATTTTTTGACCTAGGACCTTGAAATTTGAAACATTAGTTTAAAACGGAGTTTTGTTTGTCTTCAAATTTTAAAAGGATTTTATGAATTTTTCATTTTAAAAATTAAAAAAATGATGTACTTTTTTCTAAAATTTTGCAAAACCAATAAACCTAAAACTTTGCACATGTGTTACCAATACCTAAAGTAACATTTCCCTGCAACCAAGTAGTTTATTTAAGCCTAAGCTTTATATTAATTTAAAAAATATATTAGGTATGAAACACTTTTTTTTTTCTAAGTTTTGTAATGCATAAAACACAATTCTATTCTTACTATCTGACCTTCCAAGGCTTGTCTATAGACACAGAATAACACACAATTTACAATAATGGTTGTACATGAATGAACACATTAAAAAAATATATAGATAACAATTTAAAATAAAAATACAGATTTTCAATCACAAATATATAATTAAACAATTATGTGGAGTGTTTACCGTATAGATGATTTTTTAAGATGGCAACTGAGTGTTTAATTATGTTTTGGACAATTTCGTCTTGAATATCTTTGCCTAGTTTATATTTCCCTTTCCACGTCACAAAAAATTTAGAGACTGTTCCTCGGGACCCCAACAGCAGACCTGTCACTGTGATACTCTGGAGTTGTATCTGTTACGGAAGTAAGGTAATCAAAACTTTGTTGCAGAAAATTATAGATAATATAGTTTTAAGCTTGTGTGCAAAATTTCATATTTTTACTCCTAATGGTTGCAGAGAAAAAGGTACATAAGCATTGAAAAATGTAAGTTACGGAAAACGATGTTTAAAGTTAAAGTACTATTTATCTACTCTCTCACCTCATACAATGCACTCAATGTTCTCCATAACCATAAGGAAGTAGTAAACTACAGCCTTCCTATAATAGCACTGGTCAGATACTGTAGTCTGCCTGTCTAAATTCCAAGAAAATTTCTATAACACAGAAACTCCGAAATGGCTACTGAAAGTGGGAGTGGCACATGGTTGTGGTATTTAAATTTTAAAGACCACTTAGATCCTTCGGACAAGCAACATATTTCAGTATTTAATACAGAAAAGTACGTACTATTTATTAAAGAATAAAAAAACTTCCATTTTTTTTTTCACAATTTCGCGTCTGTTTACCCTTAATGGAGGTGCAACAGTGACGTAGAATGTCTTTTACGCTTGCGCCTGCATGCAATTCTGAGATTCTACGTCACTACTGCACCTCCTTTAAAGGCTAGAATTGCCCGCGCTGAACATGCTTGCTTTAGATCTTTGGAACATCAGAGAGAATTAACTATGGCAACCGGATCTATGAATGACGTCGTTTTAGATTTGAAATTAGTTTTTTCCAGTGATGGAGTGCGGTTAAACGTATGTGGACGAGTAAATTTTCAGAATAAGAGAAAGCATTTCCTCTGTTAAAATGTGATGTCAATTTCATTTCCTGTCCAACACCAATCCCGTAATTTTAAATCAAGTTCACTGTTGCATGAACTGTCAATCTGTTAGGAGCATTAACTGCAAATGCATTCTAAATTCTCTACGTCACTGAATATTTGATTAGTTTTTTTAATTGCAAGAAATAATTTTTTTTTTTTTGTTACAAATCTCTGAGCTATGATTGGACAGCAAATGCAGATGCAGATACGCAGCAATTATTATACTAAAGTTTATTTGTAAACCGACTCAGCAAAACCACAGTCTAGTATATACAGTCACGAAGCTCAATACATAGTAAATATGCATCCATAGATAGTTGCTAACCACTAGGATCGCTAATATCGCCTCGTTACAGACAATGCGAAATAGTACCTGCACAGTCTATTGTTCCTAGCACTCTCACAACTCAAGCTTCGTGACTGTATATACTAGACTGTGACAAAACTCAGAGCTGCGTAAAGAATAGGCGAGACGGAGACAGCCTGTAGCTAGCAAGAAACCTGCTTGCAGCGTTGCAAGACAAATGGATGGCAATGTATACAGATACACAAAACAAAGCTTCATATTTAAGAATAGACAGCTGAATCAGTTGCATTTAGAGGTCCTCCTGCTTTCTCGAAAGGAAATATAGGCCTATTTACGAGTCGCGAATCGAACCTGGGTCCTTTAGATTCGTATCCGAACACGCTTACATTTCCACATGATAGAGGGCGGCGTAATTAAATTATTCAATTGAGTTCTTAAATGTCGATTTGATTAACTGCTTCGGTTTTGAGAACATATTGAACCGACAATTCATGTGTATAAATAATTTTTATATAAAAACCTTCATTGACTGTCACAATCTTTGTAAATATTTATTACAACTTACGTATATTAACTTCCACAATTTTTATGAATAGCAGTTGTTCATCACATAGTATTTTGGATGTTCAATTGTCTTCACTTTTTAACTGATATTTTCTAAATTTATTTTCAATCTGGAATTCAAATGGATATAGTTTATGTAATTGCAAATCTTACTTATACCTCAAATGATTTTAAAAAATGTTTTTATATTTCGATGTAATCAAATTCTTTGTAATTAATATGTTCAGTTTCATAGATTTTAGGATTACATGTTATATTACACAATCTATTTATGTTCATAAGAGTCAATTTTCTAACACAAACTGATAGCGCCTGAAAAGGCGAAAGTACTCGTTGTTAACGCTTGATTTAGACTATTCTATGTTCACATTAAAATAATTAAAAAAAATATTGTGACAGTCAAGGAAGTTTTTTATATAATAACTTATTTATTTAATTACTTCGTGTTAACGAGTTCAAACTACTGTATCTTGAGTCACACAATCTAAAGACGCATGCACGCAAGCACACACTTCCTGCATTCTAAAAGTATGATCGGGAATTTCAAAACGATTTTTTCCTGGTTATTGTCATTTCTCCCCCCCCCCCACACACACACATATACATACAAGCACGCACACACACAGTTACAAAGAGAAAGTAAAAATGAAATTAAATTCATACGCTCTTCGAAACATTAAAACTCATTTGTTTGTGTTTTATATTTTCCTGAATGTAAACACTTGGGTGCTATTCATAGACATTTCGCAGCACGCGCTACGAGCGTACTAAGCTAGTCCAGGCTATCCACTGGTTACTAGTACAGAATTCAAATCATATCCTATCGCTAACACTGGTTTATGAATACGAAAAACGCTGATCATCCACCGGAAGCCCGCGCTAAAAATGTCTATGAATACGGCCCTTATATTTTTTACTGATCATAATTCAACGACTAACAACATGTGAAAGTACAAAAATTATTTAAACTTGTAAGAATTTCTTCCATAAAGGAAATAAAAAAGAATTAGATATTACGCAAGCTTAAAACTGAATATTTTTAAGGGAAGACAATTTCAGTTCAGCACTTATACGTATACTTGTCTATATAATCGTAGGAATGCGCTCTTCCTCTATCTCATAGTTGTAAGTTTTAACAGACAATGCAAAGAAGAATTGTTACGAGTAATCACACATACGTCCACTTCATCACAACTCTTATTCTGAGAAAGACTGAGAAAATATTTTCTGATGAAAATAAATATCTTTCATTTATTACATAAAATACATTTTTTAATCTACAAAACTCAAATATCGCTTTTTATTTTAACAAATACGGTAATTCAGAAGGAATATTAAATATTTTAACGGGTGATAGTATTGGATATTCTGAGAAAAAAAAAAGTTCGTACAAACCAGTATACAATTTTCAAGGTAGGCATATGTGGAGACAGATGTTACGCATAACAAGTCTTACAAGGGGTATGATGTAAAAAAAACTATTAATTACGTACAAAAGAATATTACGTGACTCTCTTATGAGATCCTCAAAGGGCAATACTATCCATAATAGTGTAGAGAAACAGCTGTTTGTAGTTCCTTTGGCTACAAGAATAGACATGTTCTTCCAGCATAACGGAGCCCCTGTACATTTTAGTCGTCAGGTGACACATAATCTAATTCTCACATTCCTCGAACGATGACTCGACCCCGGTGGGCACGTACATTGGTCACCAAGTGATTTGGAATAAAGGTATAAAGAGCCATGTAAAAAATGCCTTCAATTTAACATTAAACCCGAAATACGCAGTATAACCTATGCTGACGTTTACTGAAATGTACTATAATGTATACTGAAGAGTCCATCAACCCGCAGATAAAAATTTTTAATCTTAAAACTAAGTTCAGAAGAAATTATCGAAATCAGTCGCAAGCCAAACATCTTATAACGAGCTTTAATCTCTTCGAATTCCATTAATCGGAATTTGTGTTATTCTATGCGTACAGCGGACTTGCCATAGTGTAGTAATATATGTAAAATAAATTTCAACGGATCAGTATGGAAAGATAAATAATTTATAACTCTTCGTAACGTGAGCACATTATTGCCCCCACCTTCTGTCGAGATAATGAACTATCCGTTGTTATGAATTCTGGTTCATCTACGTGTAGATGAACTATTATTAACTTTCCTTGTACTAAAACTTGGAAGAAGAGTTAAGCAACTTCTATTGCAAATTACCTCCCATTTTCTTCATGTTGCCTCGCTAGAATAGAGATGGGTACTCAAATACTAAAGACGCGATGAAGTTAGAATGCACCTGAATGTTTATCATAATGTCTAACACCTAATTTTCTATTGGTTGTCAATGGATGGGGGCGTTGACAACAGTCACCATATTGCAACTCATCCGTATTTAAGAACTTTCCGACAATTCGAGTTGTATGAGCGAGTTGATCTTCTGCGCTTGAAGCAGAATTCTTATTCGTAAGTTGCAGATGTTTCGTAACAGTTTTTGTGGTTTTCGATACCAAATCATTCACACAAATGACTACTGATAATATATTTGCTGTTTCTAAGTGGCAGAGAACTTTTAATACCTTGAGCGAACTGCTGCTATTATTTTAGCTATTTTTGAGCAATTTTCAACAACATATATAAATGTACGAGTTACTGTAAACTGGCGCGTTTTGAAGATTAAGGACCAGGCCATCATCTATTCTGTTATTTATCAGAGCTGTGTGTATTATGAAAGTCTTATTCAATTATTATATCTGAACTGCGACCGAGCATGAGCGCTGCTCATTCGGTCTGAAATTTTGTTAATACTATTGTATCTTCTTTTTATATTGCTTGTATTATTTTATTTGTATTTCTCTTTGTTTGTTTTTGTAATTATATTTCTTTATTCTGTATATTTGAATTTAAATAAAAAAAAAATTAAATCCAATTTAAGTTGGTTTTCAGATCACGTCTGCGCCGACCCTCCGAAGCTGCTGATTCTCTCGGTCGGCCTCCGTGGATGTCAAGCTGTGGTAGTTTGTGGTCAGCAGCGGAACCCACTCCCCTCCCGACGAGAGAGGGGCTTACATCTCAGACTGTTGAGGAAACGGGAAAGGAGGCTTACAACTCATACCGTTTGAGGGGGGAAATTGGGGGGGGGGGGTTGAATGGTACACGGGTTTGGAAGAATGGTGGGACTGGTCTTCAGGGTGTTAGCAGCTAGGTCGGTTCGGCGTAGGTGAGGTCGGTGGGCATGCAACTAATCCCAGGGGCGCAGAATAGACCTCAAGTCGCGGTGCATGGAATGTTCCTCTTCCGCTCTCCAATATATCTCAGGAGTTGTTGTTAGTCAACTGTCCGAAGACAGGTCTGAACCTCACAATACCAAGAAGCCACCACTTATGAGACAACTAAGCCAGGAGATAATGGGGTAGGGTGGCCAGTTACTTTCTCCCTCCATTGCACACATCGCCGACTAGCTACATATTACACTAATCAAACTTCAGATATATACAAACAATTGTTTTTTCTTCTGACACAGCGCCAAGTGAGATGTACTGTCTGATAATAGATGATCTCATGAGTAGCCTATATTATTATTATTATTATTAAATACATCACGCAGTAAATACATTATTACAGAGACATGTTTCTTAAATTTTCTCTTACTCCTATCTTCTCCAAATGTAAACTGATTTACAAATTTAATTGAAACTTAAAACTTTGAAGCTCCCTAACACAAAGTCTTTTTCTCTTTATACATTTGTAGCCGTAAAAAAATTATGATGGAATTGTGGTTGTGGTATGTGAACGATCTAAAAATTCCTTACAATACGAAAGCGAATAGGTAGAACAGGTGGTAGAGGAACTGGCTACGGACAGAAGGTCCGTCATGCTGGCGACGGGATTTTTCTCGTTGCCAAACTTCCTGAACCTTCTGTCTAATTGAGTGTCGGGTCTTTTCTGGGGGTAGAAAGGCGGCTGCGATCGTGGTACTGACCATACATACCACCTCAATCCAGTCCCGAAACCATTGAAAATTGAAGGATGGCGCCTTCAAGATGTCTTAAGGAAAAATTCTACATCATAATATTAAAGAAAAATTACCATTCACATGCGGGTTTGACCCCTGCACGAATACAATTTTGTTCATAACTGCAATTTAGCATTTTTATTACTATATCTAGACCTACAATTTCTACATGTAGACCTATAATATTCGTAATATCCCAAAAATCTTAGCAAAGAGATGATAATGTTGATAGCAGTAGCAGTAGCAGTAGTAATAGTGGTAGTGGTAGTAGTGGTAGTTAGTGGTAGTGGTAGTAGTGGTAGTGGTAGTAGTAGTAGTAGTGATGGTGGTAGTGGTAGTAGTAGTAGCAGTGGTAGTAGTAGTAGTAGTAGTAGTAGTAGTAGTAGTAGTAGTAATACTCATCCACACAAGTTATTTCAACTTCGTAAACTTATATCTTTTTTAAGAAAATATCTCCACAAAGAGCTGAAATCTATGAACATTACAACATGAATTATTTTTAACTTCCTATTACAGTGGACTCTCCTTAGTTCGACAGAACAGGATTGAAAGTTCAGTCCAATAAGGGTAGTGGGTGTGGCAGGTGAAATGAATACAAATTCTTATTGGTTATCCATTAACGAATACAGTACTGTACTTGCATTTCCTGCCCGTCCCGATACTTGTGTATGCGCTTCTAGTACCACAGTGGGTTTCGACAGTTCCGTCTCACAAAAGGCACAATTTTCAAATAGAAAAAGAAGAGTTCATTAATTTAAAATCAGTACTCAATATGGATGTCCTAACCAATAAAATATTTTGTTTTCCCTTAACAAAAGTATCACTACAAGATATAGAACCAATTCCCATTCAAATGGCAAACCCATTTCTTAGTGCCTGTATAGGGGCGTGTCTAATTCTGCTACGTAAGCAGTCGAACTGTAGGATGTCGAACTTGATTTCTGTCGAACTTAAGAGCTTCCACTGTACTAAAAGGTATGAATTTGATCAGGTGTTTCCATACATTGCTCTAATCTGAAAACATCCACAGAAGGATCCAAACTTCCCATCACAATAACTGCAATATGACGAAACAAACATTTTTCTAATTTTGTATATCAACATTATAGAGTATTTACTTACTTACAAATGGCTTTTAGAGAACCAGGAGGTTCACTGCCACCCTCACATAAGTCCGCCATCGGTCCCTATCCTGAACAAGATTATTCTTTTGCTGTGGTCGTGCCATAAGAAGCTGTTTTTCATGGTGATGGGTTGTTAGCCCTTCGCTCAACCCCCAAGCTGAAGGACCACCCCTTATCAGCTGTCCGAGACTGCTTATTCAATATATTCGCAGTTACCCTCCAAATCTGGAGGCCGTCTCCTCTATCCGCAACCTGAAAACGCGCCATGCCGTGGTGATAAGGACAATTTGAAACACGAAGAGCCATCGGCACAGCTAAGACAGTAGCGCGTTTTCTGTTACGCTGGCGCGTGGATTCGATTCCCTCTTGGGTCGATTACCTGATTGGGTTATTTCCGAGGTTTTCAACAACTTTAACGCGAATATCAGGTAATACATATCGAATCCTCGGCTTCACCTTGCTATCGCTAATTCTATCGATTCTAAATAACCTAGTAGTTGATACAGCGTCACTAAATAATCAACTAAAATACACAAAGACAAATTAAAAAAAGTATCTAATTCACCAATACGATAAAGTTAGAAATAAGAATGTAGGCCTAATTATTGTAGGATACAGAAATATCTCTAAATTCGACCTGGTATCACAACAGCATTATCTATATATGCTGTCCACACCTGTGTAGTAACGGTCAGCGCGTCTGGCCGCGAAACCAGATGGCCCAAGTTCGAATCCCGGTCGGGACAAGTTACCTGGTTGAGGTTTTTTCCGGGGTTTTCCCTCAACCCAATATGAGCAAGTGCTGGGTAACTTTAGGTGCTGGACCCCGGACTCATTTCACCGGCATTATCACCTTCACCTCATTCAGACGCTAAATAACCTAAGATGTCGATAAAGCGTCGTAAAATAACCTACTAAAATAAAATAAAAAATCTATGTATGCTTGCAGATTAAAATCCTAACTAGGGCATGGATATTTGTCCGTAGTCAATGTGATGTTCTGTATTATTTAAATCCCGGAGTGACACTGACCTCATGTCACATAAGTGCCACCACGAGTCCACCTACTACAAAATCGTAAAAGCTCTTTCATAAAAAATAACCGAACGGTAAAATCCAGAGAGAGTATGAAGAAATTCTCGTAGGACGCATGAAAACAACATTTATTAATCATAAGTAATTCAGTACTATAGAAGTGAATTCATTACATAATTTCAAATTATTCGCGCTAGGATTCTTCCAAAATAAAAAGTTGTTTAGTTGATTATTTCACAACGCTTTATCAACTGATATGGTTATCTAGTGTCTCAATGAGATGAAGGTAATAATGCTAGCGAAATGAGTCCAGGGTCCAGCGCTGAAAGTTACCCAGCATTTGTTCTTAATGAGTTGAGGGAAAACCCCGGAAAAGATCTCAACCAGGTAACTTGTCCCATCCAGGATTTGAACCCGGACCCGCTCGTTTCACGGCCAGGCAGGCTAAATGTTATTCCACAGCGGTGGAAAAGTAAATAGTTAACAGTAGAACAACTTTTCCAGTATGAAAACATAGCAATAACGATGTATATGGAGAAAGTCTTCAGTTTCATTGTAGTTCCATGAAAACTAGAAGGGATTTGCACTGTAATCAGTAATCACATCCTTGCATGCAACCATTAACGCATTTACAGTGTTTAAAGTGTTACTGAGTGAAGTGGAACGTTAATGTCAGCGTTCATATGCAATATGCACTACACAATGAAATAATCGCTAAGCACTAACTAAACCTGTAATTCAAGCTAACGCAATGTAATCAAATTTGTGTAGGCCTAATGAAAATCTACTTTTATGATTTTTTGTAAATTTATTTAGTATATCATCTTCCAGCATCATTTTCTATTTTTAGGTTACCCGAGAGGAGAAATCTGCACTAGCTTTCTCTCTTATATCGAATTATGCACACTTCATCACCCTCTTATTTATTCTCCCGTTTTCATACTCTCTCTCGCTATCATAATATTAATACTCGATCACAACGCGATAACACGCTAGAAATTCCACTTCACACATCATCTCTGTATTCCTCATCTTTCACTGTTGCTACCTCTCGTCACTGGAACTCTCTGCCGCCTTAAGTCAAGGGCTGCCGAAATTTGAAATCTTTCAAATCCAAGTTAAAAATTTATCTTATGACGAATTGCCAAACTAATTTACTATTATGACAAGTGTTGTATTGCATGTTTTCCATATATTCACATTTTTTAATATATTCTAGTGACATTTAACTTATTTTATCTTTTTGTTATCATATTTCCGGATAATGGTATATCTATAATGTGATAACTTGAGCTATATATCTGCAGTGCTTGGGAAAAGTGACATAAGTCAGTTTCCACAAACCTTTTTTGATAATTTATTGACAACTTACACTGGTTTATGTCGATTTGATTTTTTTCTGTATGAATTATTGTAATGTGAGAAATACTTACGAGCAGATGTTCCGTATGTTGTCAATAAATTATCAAAAAAGGTTTGTGGAAACTGACTTATGTCACTTTTCCCAAGCACTGCAGATATATAATCATAATTTTCCTTACTGTGTGTACCTAAAAATATTGTATTCATTATAGGTATGCTTTGTACTTCACTATTTTATTATTGTTATTATTATTATTATTATTATTATTATTATTATTATTATTAATTGCCTTATATTTTTATACTTTGTATGTCTCATTTATTTTGATCTGCTGTTCGCATTTTATTATGTTTTTTCCTTTCTTTCTATATGTTATATATTATGTCTGATTTCTACTTACTTGTTGTTTACATTATATTATTATTATTATTATTATTATTATTATTATTATTATTATTATTATTATTATTATTATTATTATTATCTTATTCAGTTTTGTGTGTAAAATTGTAGTGTACTTTGTAAATTTGTAGTGTTTGTTATAACGCAGTTTTACTGGAGGTTGAATGTTAGAGAAAGCCGCATGTTCTTGCCAGGTTAAATAAATTATTATTATTGTTACATATTTCAAACTTACTGTTTTTTCTGCATGGAATTAGATTTTTAGACCCATAATCTGCACGCTGTTACTTGTATAGCATCCGCAACAGGTTCACTGTGGTAAATACAGAAATAGCAACACTAAAATACCCAATGCATAGGCTATTATGATTTTTCTCCATGTCATCGAGGCACACGTGTACAAAATACGTAGTACTTTTCGTAATACATTCTGCAGGTAACACCTCTTCATTCAGAAATGTTTGTAAACAATAAGGTATTCGTCGAATACTGCTGATTCAGCTAAACACATTTACAACGCAATAGTACTATACTTCAAGTCATAAAACGCTTATGTATAAAATATTTCAAACCAGGTGTGCGAACAAAATCTCCTGCGTTTCACAAACATAGTCACTCTTATCACGTAGTTTATATAAAAACTTATATCCGTGCACGATAGGACAAACTGAAAAACATCTGCACAGGAAGCAACACATGCTAGTCTTACCTTCCGCAAGGTCGCCGCTATCTGTTATCCGTGCACCACTAACTCAGTTACAGAGATCTGGCTGAGACTGCATCTCCGTGGGCAACTGAACCTGTTGTCTGCACACGCTTCGTCAACAGGTAGGCCTCCCCCCACTCCAAACACCACCACCTCTCTATTCCGCCGACAACGGCAAATCTTATCTTACTTTTCCATTGTGCTGAAAGAGTTTAAAAACAAGTAATCGCTGCATTAATGAAGAGGTGAGACACCATCGATGAGTTACGTGACGATGTCGACTCGATAATTATATCGATAAAAATAATCTAAACGTGACAAGAAAGTTGCTTAAGCGATTTGCACTCTTCGATGAAGGAAGCAATGGATGACATACTCAACAGTATTTGAATTCGATGTTTCTTTTTTTGGTGACTGATAAGTAAGTACCAATTTCTTTGGTTTGAACTTATTCCATTGCTATATTGTCAACTTCGAAATTTCAACTCAGCTTTATATTTTCTCTATTCCGCCGACAACGGCAAATCTTATCTTACTTTTCCATTGTGCTGAAAGAATTTAAAAACAAGTAATCGCTACATTAATGAAGAGGTGAGACACCATCGATGAGTTACGTGACGATGTCGACTCGATAATTATATCGATAAAAATAATCTAAACGTGACAAGAAAGATTGCTTAAGCGATTTGCACTCTTGGATGAAGGAAGCAATGGATGACTTACTCAACAGTATTTGAATTCGATGTTTCTTTTTTTTTCGTGACTGATAAGTAAGTACCAATTTCTTTGGTTTGAACTTATTCCATTGCTATATTGTCAACTTCAAAATTTCAACTCAGCTTTATATTTCATGCTTCGGTGAACTTTGCCGTCAAATTTTATAATCTATTTGCAATATTTTTGTACTTGTAAAAATTTTCAATATGACGCAAAACTACTGAAAACAGATGAACTCCAGTCACTTTAAACCAAACTAATAAATAATTTATTCATATATTTAAAATAATAACAGATGTGTTTCAAGTGTGTTACCTATTCAGACTGCAGACTTATTTTGAGTGAAGGAAAAGTGTTAACTTCTGAAAATCTTAGCAAGAATTTATTTTTTGCAGTGTCATTACAAAGTGTGGAATTATTGGTCTGAATATTATATTTGCTTCAGAATGAAATATCTTGAGTATCAACTTGTAAGATGAATAAATGTTCTAATGTAACCAGATATTTAACTTCAAGTGTCAAATTATATAACACAATTCTTTGAATAATTGGCACGCTGTAAACTAAGTCTAACTTATCTGCAAATTCAAGAACTTCGTAAATCGTGAAATATTTAGAAAAATGTTCAGAAATAAGTAAACCTATTGCGACTTCGCAGCTAGGTATCTTTATTCATAACAATCATAACAATGAAGTACAATAGAAAACAGGACAGAAAAGTGTGGATTGTCGGTATCATTACACCAGAAAAAGGCAACACAATTTCATTCTATTGTAAGGAAACTAAAGTAGTGGAAGAGGCCGTTTCTTTGCTCCGAAATATCACACGAAACACACCCAAAAATGAGATCACTTGAACTTGTTTTGGGACATAGTGTGGAAGGACGCATCAGAAACTTAAAAAGTACCACAGTTACAGGCAACTGCTCAAATGCGGATCGATAATGTACTTTTTGAGGTGGAAATGAGTCAAGATGCTCCGGTAGGCCTATTTTTTTGTGGGTTCCAAATTTTTTATAATTCATACCTATCCCTGAAGCACCTGCAGCTACTAATCCCTACTCGAGTTACCAGACGCCTAAAAACACTGCCAGTTCACGCTCAGTTCAGCCAAAGTGACCAATGTGATACGAAATACCTCTACCACAGTTTAGTACAGAGGTCTCCAAAAAGCGTATCGGCATTCGTGCTCGCGATGCTGCCCGCCGAACACAGTGTGCTGTAGGACTAGAGAAGGGAAAGAGACTCGTACCTCAATAGATGGGAGCGATCAGTAGGGGATCGCGGCAACGATCTGCTTAGGTTTACAAATAATATCAAAGGAATAAGAAGTATACGTTTGTATATTATTTTGACATACTATGAAGCTGGAGCCCCTTCTGCTGCTATTGACACAAGTCATTGCAAAATCAACCTCTTCTGTACTATGGTGACTTTCAGTGCCTGGAAAAGATCTTTTCCAGTTATATTTTGTAATTACATCTAGAAGACATTCAGACACAGTAAAATGTTCATTAACTCCTAGGATGAAAATGGCTAGGTGAGCTTCGTCATTTCTATCTGTGCTTTCGTCCAATGCAAATGAGTAAGCTAAAAAATTGGTTAATTGTGATTTCGACTTCAGATTCAATTACATTTACAATCTTGAAATTCCTTCTCTGAACTGTAATTGGAAACATTTTAATTTTCTTAAACTTTGACTTCGTTCTGGACACAGTATTTTAGTATCGTTCTGTATGCACGATTTTACAAATGATGCTTCTGTAAAGGGATTCTTTGATTTTCCAATATTCAAAGCTAGAACATAGCTATCAAGAAGCTTTTTTTGTTTAAGACTGAGAACACGTGTATTTCACCTAAAATTAAACAAAAAACTATAAGTACGTCATGCGGAACTAAGTGCAAACATATTGTAATATATTGATTATTATGTATAACCAACAGTTATACAAATAGCCCCAAAATAAATTATTTTCACATGTCCAACATGCCTGTAATTGTATGATATTCTTTGTTAAGAGTCGAGTATTGTCGTCGCGTGTTGAATTTTAACACACCCTTAAGAATTTTCGAACAAATTAAGCATTTCACATTCTCCCCACTAACACAAAATATTTCTCTTTCCTTTCATCCTTGAATGTACTACGTCCATGATTAGAAGACATTGTGAAACGGTGGAACACGCCGACCAACACAGTGATAATGGCAGTCCGCCACTGCTCTTCGTTTGCGCATAAACACTGAGTACAGTACAGGTGGGGATGGGTGAGGCGGAGCGGGCTCATTATGTACTGCTTCGGTTCCGTTCAGGGGCTTACTCGCGATTACGCTTTTGGAGACGTCGGGTCTAGTATATACAGTCACGAAGCTTGAGTTGTGAGGGTGCTAGGAACAATGGACTGTGCTGGTGCTATTTCGCATTGTCTGTAATGAGGCGATATTAGCGGTCCTAATGGTTGACAATTATCTATGGATGCATATTTACTACGTATTGAGCTTCGCGCCTGTATATACTAGACTGTGCCTCTATACTTGAGAGGGTTTACCATAAGAATGCTCCTTCACAGACCGATTCTCGCATCACGTCAACTAAGGATGTAGTAATTCAAACTTGAGCCCTGATAGTCTTAATTCAGTTGTGGATATCACCAACCACAGCGACAACCTTCTGGACTTGACAAATCAGTGATTATATAGTGCAAATTCTCATTATTACAGAGCTGTTCGTAGATATGAAAAAATAATGATAATAAATCAAACATAATAAATAAATAACAATAATAAATTGTTTGTCCTCTCCCTACCTCTACGTATCATACTCTGCACCGATAATCCAGTCAATCATAAATAATTTAAACCAGTTAATTATCATTACTTCTAAAAAAAAAGAGTTTAATTTTAAAAAGTGTTTATTTTATTTTCTTCTTTATTACTACGTTTTACTAAGAAATTCAATTATTAACACATAACTAAACAACTCTTACCTTTCCGTGAGTTTGAAAAGCCTTCACAATCTTCGGGCAAACTTCTTTTATAATACGTAAAATAGTAGGAACTGATATTTTGAAAGCAAATCTTAAACTTGGAAAGCTGTCACCAGTTCCTGAAAACCTTAAACATATGGCCATTCTGGTAGCTGCTGGAACTGGATCATGAAAAAAAGTACTGCTTGTACTTACTTCTGGTCCATCAACTGTAATATCATTTCAAAATCCGATCGCGATATCAGAGTAAAATTTAAAAAAAGTGATTTTTCGATCAGCTTCAATTCTTCAATCATTATTCCAGTTTCATCTCATCCTTTGCGATATTTGCTAAAAAATGAGGACCTTTTCCGTCGCTTCCGTTGTGGCTGACCAGCAACAGCTACAGATATATCATCAAGTGTTGAAATTGCTCTTCGGACTGGATCCAAAAATCCTATTATATGCGCAGTAATAATTGCACATAACGATATGCGCAAGAGATTGCACATAACGATATGCGCAAGAGAAGTTCCAGCCTTAACTGTCAATTGTTGCACTGTTGCTTGCCTCTCAACAATCCTGCGTAGTTGCAGAAATGGAAACAACACTGAAAGGAAAGTGTAGTAATTTATGAAATCTGGAAAGTAAGTCGACGCATTTGGGTAGAGCCAATGACAAGTGATGGGTGAAGACTATCAGTGCGGGAGTGTATTGCGGGCTGCATCGGCTCACGGCCGCTAAGGGGTAAGGTTCGCGTGGTAGAAGGTGATAGGTGTGGGGTGGCATTTTAGACGCTCGCCTTCAAGCAATGTTTTCCCCCAGAGCAGTTATTGGACTGGCCTCCTCCATTCACCACTTGCGCAAAGGACTTGTTTCGTCTCCTATACTCTACATATTTCAGAAACCTAATAGCCTAGTAGTAATAATAGTAGTAGTAGATTTGACGACATTTTCAACTGTGCAGGTTTATCAGCGCGGAAATTCTGCATGGTAGAGAAATGATACAACAATTTTGCCTGGAGTTTCTATCAAGAACACAGTCTTTCACGTGCCGTCAATCTAGACACGGCGTTATTGCTCTCCCGAAGGTAGCCATTCTAGGAAATTAACCCGAGAACCTCGAATTCTAACTAGCATTGAAATCACTAGACCGCCGAAGACAACCAGCGGCAATATACCGATAACGGAAACTCCTTTTGTCGGTATAATAATACCTTGGGAACAATGTATAGAAACTGCTGGCAAGAGAATTCCGATAGTCTTCTTACTTATAACACGTTTATATAGTGTGTTCGAATAAAATATATACGCTTTTTACTATCATTTATTTCAACAAAAAAGTGGCTAACTTGTTATTGCGTAGGTTGTCTCAAAATAAAATTATACAAATCAAAATTACCACCATCACCACCAATGTAATGCTTGCAACGAAATAGAACAGAAGTAGGCCTACACACGCGCTGTATTCTTTGTGACGGAATAGCAGCACACAGTTTAAATTGCGTATTTCTGATCCTGCAGTGTTCTTGGTTTTGTAACGCACATAGTCCTCTTTAGAGTCGCCCATACATAATAATTCCAATGGTATTTAGTCCGAGAGATGGAGGTGGATACTCCACACTTCACTTTTCGTCTTATCCACCTTTCGTAGATCCATCGGTGTGGTAATGTTATGTGCACAATTATGCTAAAGTGAAGTTCTTCATCCAGAGAAAAAGTAATTAATGTGAGGTATATCTCGCAACATAGTTGAATAGGCGGCACCTATGACAGTCGATTGAAAGGAAATTTGCCTTATCATTGATCTGGAAGACAGACCTCAACATATTGTTATTTCTGGTAGATTAACTGCTCGTTCTTCCGTTCCATATGGATTTTCGATGGCTCAATACACACAGATATATCGATTAAAATACAGTGCCGTTTAAAATTGGCTTCATCCGACCAAACAAATCCTTCACACGTGTGGACATCTCACAAAATTGAAGCCTCCTATCTGATCTGTCTTCATTCATTTCATTCTATATTCTAAGCATGTACAGATTTACTTACTTACTTACTTACTTACAAATGGCTTTTAAGGAACCCGGAGATTCATTACCGCCCTCACATAAGCCCGCCATCGGTCCCTATCCTATGCAAGATTAATCCAGTCTCTATCATCATACCCCACCTCCCTCAAATCCATTTTAATATTATCCTCCCATCGACGTCTCGGCCTCCCCAAAGGTCTTTTTGCCTCCGGCCTCCCAATTAACACTCTATATGCATTTCTGGATTCGCCCATACGTGCTACATGCCTGCCCATCTCAAACGTCTGCATTTAATGTTCCTAATTATGTCAGGTAAAGAATACAATGCATGAAGTTGTGCGTTGTGTAACTTTCTCCATTCCCCTGTAACTTTATCCCTCTTAGCCCCAAATATTTTCCTAAGAACCTTATTCTCAAACATTCTTAACCTCTGTTCCTCTCTCGAAGTGAGAGTCCAAGTTTCACAACCATACAGAACAACCGGTAATATAACTGTTTTATAAATTCTAACTTTCAGATTTTTAGACAGCAGACTGGATGATAAAAGCTTCTCAACCGAATAATAACACGCATTTTCCCTATTTATTCCGTGTTTAATTTCCTCCCGAGTATCATTTATATTTGTAACTGTTGCTCCCAGGTATTTGAATTTTTCCACCTCTTCAAAGGATAAATTTCCAATTTTTATATTTCCATTTCGTACAATATTCTGGTCACGAGACATAATCATGTACTTTGTCTTATAATATAATATAATATAATATAATATAATATAATATAATATAATATAATATAATATAATATAATATAATATAATAATAATAATATACACGGCTAACTTGACTGAAAACATCTACCCGTGATTCATTTTGCATTTCTTGTTAGCACATACCGGTATCAGCTTATCAGATAATATTGTATCACAATTTGTTTCTACAGATCGCTACCGGTACATAGAAAATGAATGATCAGTATCGTATACTGCATTTCTTTTCACGTCCTGGTTCACATTACACGGCGCTATGTTGCAAGACACAGCCATACCATTCACCAATAAACCACACTATCCTTCATTTCACAGGTTTTATTCTGCTGTCACCCTTGAAAGTTCATACGTGAGGCCGCGGCACCTTTCAGCTGTTGACATTGGTCTTTATTTGGAAGCGGTTTCCTTAATTGAATTGTGCTTTCTTTGGATATCACTTCTGAAGGTGTATTCCTGTATATCAAGTAGCCGTGCGACCCAGTTAGGGATTCAAAGTCAGCAGCATAAACAGGAAATAATTAAACATAATATGATTAAGATATGATGTAACTTACAAAACTTCTGTTTCCAATTCATCAGTATGCAGGTTCAATAATCGAGTATTATTGTTTTAATTAAATCTGAACACTCGAGTGTCGGTACTTTTTTTATGCTTTATTTAACGACGCTCGCAACTGCCGAGGTTATATCAGCGTCGCCGGTGTCCCGGAATTTTGTCCCGCAGGAGTTCTTTTACATGCCAGTAAATCTACTGACATAAGCCTGTCGCATTTAAGCACACTTAAGGAGTTAGGAACAGCTTACAGCAGTAAATTTTTTGGAAATATTCAACATTTTTTCCCTCCATTACTGTGTCTTATGCAATAACGAAAATTGGTATGTGTAAAACACTGTCCTGCTATATGAAAAAACTATTTTTACGATTTCAAAAAATTATTTATTTTTTTTAATTCAAAATGATGGCAGTTTATTGTGCACTGATGAAGCGTTTCCCTCATAACTCATAAACTTGTTAACTTTTCCATGTTCTCTTTCTTTTATTTTATTGCTGAAACTCAGTTTTACAATATCACGCTCTTTCAACTACATTCCTTAATAATTAATATTTTTTATTTTATGTTAGAAGAAAATACTTGTATTTGACCATTTTTTAAAAATGAATTTATTTTTATCAGACAATCTACCAAAGGTAGAGAAGTGATCTTGCATCATATTGTACATATGACATGCATAAATACACACAAAAATTTCATAACATGATATTGGATAGTTTTTGAGTTATGTGGGAAACGCTTCATCGCTGCACAGTAAACTGAATTTTGAAAAAAATATATATATAAATAATTTTTTTAAATCGTAAAAATATGTTTTTTTCATATAGCAGAAGGACAGTGTTTTACATATACTAATTTTAATCATTGTACAAGATACAGTAATGGAGGAAAAAAAAAAGTTGAATACTTCCAAAATTTTTACTGCTGTAAGCTGTACCTAATCCCTTAAATGCTATCGACCTGGGCCTGGATCGAACCCGCAGCCTTGAGCACAGAAAGCCAGCGCTATACCGACTGCGCTACCCAGGCCGACCTCGAGTGTTGGTATTGATTAGGTGAAGGGAAATGTAAAACTCGTGATGCCAAAGAGTCACTTTAGATTTGAATTAAGATAATAGCTAACATTAGTGAAATGGAATTTTAGTAAGTGAATTAATATTTTATTGTATTACTTACTTACTTACTTACTTACTGAATTTTAAGGAACCCGGAGGTTCATTGCCGCCCTCACATAAGCCCGCTATTGGTCCCTATCCTGAGCAAGATTAATCCTCTCTACCATCATATCCCACCTCCCTCAAATCCATTTTAATATTACCTTCCCATCTACGTCTCGGCCTCCCGAAAAGGTCTTTTTCCCTCCGGTCTCCCAACTAACACTCTATATGCGTTTCTGGATTCGCCCATACGTGCTACATGCCCCGCCAATCTCAAACGTCTGGATTTAATGTTCCTAATTATGTCAGGCGAAAAATACAATGCGTGCAGCTCTGCGTTGTGTAACTTTCTCCATTCTCCTGTAACTTCATCCTTCTTAGCCCCAAATATTTTCCTAAGAACCTTATTCTCAAACACCCTTAATCTCTGTTCCTCTGTCAAAATGAGAGTCCAAGTTTCACAACCATACAGAACAGCCGATAATATAACTGTTTTATAAATTCTAACTTCCAGATTTTTTGGCAGCAGACCAGATGACAAAAGATTCTCAACCGAATAATAACACGCATTTCCCATATTTATTCTGCGTTTGAGTACTTTATTTCTTCTAATTTTTATACACTTTCTTCTAATCTATATAACAAGCTTCCCAGTCAATATTATAAGTTACGAACCAATAATTTCAAAACTACATTTTATAATTGGTTTTTAATCCTTTCTACTCTGTAGACGAGTTTCTTAACATAAAATTGTTTTTTAAGAAATACAGTTATTTACATTTTATTTAGTCACAATACATTAAGAGTGAAGCGTTTCCATTAATTTTTAAAGTTTCGAAATGTTTTGTGTTTTCATTCCAATTAAACTTTACTGTTTTCAATTATATGTGTATTTTGAAATGTATGTTTTTTTCCCTTCTGTATTGTGACGAA
Organism: Periplaneta americana; assembly: GCF_040183065.1. Classification (NCBI taxonomy): domain Eukaryota; kingdom Metazoa; phylum Arthropoda; class Insecta; order Blattodea; family Blattidae; genus Periplaneta; species Periplaneta americana. Next base: position 148,972,839 of record NC_091121.1, on the reverse strand, counting down.
GCCTAATCACTGTATGTTTAATGGCTTAATAAACTGAATGGAATTGAACTGAATTGAATCGTGTAATAGTTAATTAAATCCCACTCGAGTTTTGATTTTCTCTAGATAAATCAAAACCTCTAGTGAGATTACTGTTGATAATTCGATAAATAAATGGCCATTGGTAACAGTTAAATGACGTAATCCATCACTGCCACACTTTGTGATTTGTATCAGCTACCTCTCCATCCCCACTCCTCAAACGTAGACTGAAGTGTTGCGGGCTGCATTCAGCTGTGATTCGGCGCTATCTATTGCTTTGGACGCGCCTGGTATAAACGAAGGCATTAAATTTGGAATTAAAAGGGAGTATAAATAATGGTAGGGCAGAATGAGAAAATTAATTGGAAACAAGGTGGTTTTGTTGCGGGAATATTTTGCAAGATCCTATATTAGAAAACGGAAAATACCTAAAAATGTGTCACAGTAAACGGTAGTGAGAAAATACTTGCAATGAATAATTATGGAGATCAGTTTTACAATTCACATAGATTTATTATCTACCCTAAAGAAAATACTCCGTAATAATATTCGAACTGTGCCGTAAGCGTTCCTTCTAAAAACAAACGAATTCCACGTGTTTCTTTTGAAACCAGATTTATCAACTAGAGTGCGTTTTCGTGCTAGCGTTGCTTATGTAATTTATGGAACGATTTTATCGTCACTTTGGACATGCTAGGCCTATACGTGCTTCGGGTCATTTAGCACATTAACATGTCGCGCGCACGACCATATCTAGATAAGTACAGAAAATACAGCAGATATTAACTGCCTGGTCGTTAGAGGGCATTTGTTTAAGAACTGCTGAATATTCGAAGTCTGCGACTGCGGCATACCCTGCGTGTAGTATCCAGTAGTATTATAATTACACACTTTAAATTTAATTTTATTAGCAGACGACCTGATAATGAAAATAATCTTCAAAGAACTGCACGCAAATTGTAAAGAGCACGAAGAGTATTAGTAAGAATATTTCAAGATCAAAGCGGAATAGTTTATTTTAAAGACGTTTAAAAGCAGTAAAAACTGTAATATAAAAACACCTGAACAAGACATAAATTTAAGTATACTAAGGATCACGTAAGAGTAACTCCTATGGGTGCTATGCATAGACATTTCGCTAGCCCGCGCTACGAGTGTGCTAAACTAGCCCCGGCTATCGACTGATTACTTGTACAGGATTCATATCAGTATATTCAGTATTGTACAGTCAGAGCACACAACATTGTGCAATTGACAAAGTCAATAAAAAGTAAACAACAAAACAATAAAATTAATTCAAAAACTCTCAACAACGTTGACATTAAAAAACTCATTAATTTCATAAAATGGTTTGTTGATTAACCAACCAGAGACAAGTCTGTTAAAAGACTTCCTTTCAAGATTAAAAAGATATCTCGGAAATTTATTTGCTATTTTTAACGACATAATAAAATAATTATTCGTTGTTTTAGTCAGCCTACACTTAGGTATGTCAAAAAGGTCACGGTTTCTGGTGTTGTATATATGAACATCATTCCTATGTGTCAGCATATGTGAATTTTCTTTGACGAAATTTAGGGCTTGATAAATATACAGTGATGGTAGTCATAATTTTTTCATTTACAAATAACGGTCTGCAGTGTGCCTTCATTGATGAATTAATTATAATTCTAATAGCTTTTTTTGTAACATAAGTACCTTATTAGTATGAGAACTATTACCTCATAAAAGTAGTCCATAAGAAAGTATACTATGAAAATAAGAAAAATAGACAACTCTAATGTAATTCTTCGGAACATACATTTTCAAATTTCGCAGAAGAAATATTACTCTTGACAATTTTTTACAAACAGACTCAACATGGTCTGCCCAAGTAAGTGTGCTGTCCACAGTAATACCAAGAAGTTTAAAATTATTATTTTCCATGACCGTACTACTAAACAACAAAGATGCAGTTTTATTTTCATTTAAAATAAAGTTATTAGAACTAAACCATTTCTTGGCTTTATTAAAACGAAATTACTAAGAGTTTTCAATTCATTAATATCACTATGACTTGTCAAGAAAGTGGCGTCATCAGCGAATACCACAGAATAAGCAGAGACATTGCACATCAAATCATCAACCATTATTAAAAATAGGATAGGACCCAACACTGATCCTTGAGGCATACCATATTTTACATTCATGAGCTTAGATTTATTGCCATCAATGAAAGACACACTGCTGACGGTTACTAAAATAAGACACAAATAATTTTAATTCATTACCTCTAATACCATAATATTGTAATTTTTCTAATTTAACATCATGCGAAACACAGTCAAAGGCCTTACTTAAATCACAAAATGTAGCAGGTCTGAATTTATGGTCCTCAAGACCTTCTAAAATATAACTGATAAAACTAATAACAGCTTTGATTATATTAGAATTAGATCTGAATCCATATTGAGATTTAGAAAACATAATCATATCGATAACACTGGTTTATGAATACGAACACGTTAGTTCGCTGATCATCCACCGGAAGCCCGCGCTAAGAATGTTTATAAATATGGGCCTAAAAGACTAATTTGGCCGACTCTTCAGTGTTGCCAACTAATGCTAGATATCACCAAAAAGGGAATAAAATCATGCAATGCCATGTACTATAATAATAATAATAATAATAATAATAATAATAATAATAATAATAATAATAATAATAATAAGAACAATAATAATAAGAACAACAATAATAATATAGTATTAACAATAACGATGTCTTGCTTATTTACCACATATCATCTTTATGTTGCGGAGATGTTTTCTAAAAGATTCAATAATTTGTGAAAGAGTATATTTTTCTTCTGGACCTCTCGTACATTGTGTTAGTAGTTAGTAGATTAGTGATTGATCTAATATTAAAATGTATTTTGTTTGACAACGTGAAATTCATTGCTTTGATTAAACAGTTTACGATTCACGACACCTAACCTAAAAATGTATTTTGTTTGATCACGTGAAATGATTAGTATGAATTCTGAAAACGAATGCCACTTTGAAATGTATGCTTTAGAATATTTACTCCACTACTGTAATAAAAGTCTAAACACGAAAGAAATTAATTAAAATGTGAAATGGTATTTCTATCGATTACCCAAGGGCATGTATCAGACGAAATATGTTATATTTATTTACATTTAGCCTACCTGACTCTAATCTTGAATTGTAACCACAACACAAAGCAACACATACAATAACTATTATGTATTAATATTAATACTGATATTAATTAATTATTAGTATGTTCAAATTTCACTAGCTTCCAGTAATGGGCTCAGAAATCTAGATAAACTTGAATTTTCAGAATTTAAACTACCGACAACTTGTGTCACTGCTGCCAACATAATAGTTATAAAATCACTACGAGTTGTAGTATTTCTCAGTACCGAAATTCGAAACGAAGTTGGCAAAAGAAAATTGAACCTGCAAACTAGAAAATCACCATAATCCACTAACTTATGTAGTAATGGGGAAAAAATGGTTAAGTTTCACCCTTAGGGTATTAAATAAGCTGACCCGGACTATAACTTGGTTCCAGAACTGGACGTGAAAAAACTTCACATGAACACAGAAATTGTAAAGTTTCAACAGGATAGCAACATACTGAAATGAATAATTCGAAAAATAAAAGTAGTCTACAGGTATCATATACTCGTATAAATAGAGACTATTAAAACTTTATACAGAAGCAATTGTTAGTTTTTGTTTGTTTTTCTGTTTGTTTAATTGTTTGTCAATTTTCCTACTCTGTTAACTTCCACTGTTTGTTTGTTTGTTTGTTTGTTTACTTGTTTATCGTTTTTCTTACTCTGCTATCTTTCATTGTCTGTGCTCTTTTTGTTTTGTATGCTTTGTCTAATGGCAATCTCTGATGTGAGAAAGCTCTGGTAAATAAATAAATAAGTAAATAAATACATAAATAAATAAATAAATAAATAAATAAATAAATAAATAAATAAATAAATAAATAAATAAATAAATAAATAAATAAATAAATAAATAAATAAATAAATAAATAAATACAGTAGGACCCCGATTATCCGTCACCCTATTAACCGATTGGTGGATTAACCGTCTTTCTCTCGTTTTTATTGCTGCAGCAGTACTGTACATTGTATTAGCACGTTATTTTTTTCTAGAGAGTGTTATTACAAGCCTTTTTCTTTCCAGAGTATGGTCTACTGTTCGAATTATCGTACTGTATAACTTCTATATGAAAATTTAATTTAATTTTTTGTACGGGTGTTAAAAGAAATCTCATTATGCTAAGAATGGAAAAAAAAAAGTGCAAATAATTTATAGTTCGGGGAAAGAGAAACCGTGGCTCATCTCGTATCAGAATACGAGATTGGAATGTACTAAGTACTCGTACGTAAATCTACAACACGAGGCCTCCACTACTCATATCTTTCCACAGACAGCCATTGCAAGTTTCCTTGCCCCTTAAAAAGCCGTCATTGATAACCAGACTTAAATTAATGAACTTCTGATCCGCTATCTAGCATGTTAAACGCAACACCACGAAGAGAATTACGAAAGTGTAAAAATATTATTAATTAAATTTACGGAAATCTTTTTATGGTAGGCCTACGGATTATCCGATTTTTTCGATTAACTGTTGAGCCTACCCCTTTCATTACCACGGATAATAGAGGTTTTAATGTAAATAAATAAATAAATAAATAAATAATTAAAAGTATGGCTTATTTGCACACCAGGTAGTATTGATCAAAACTTAAAAAAAAAAAAGAAAAAATCCATGAGCGCACGTAAATCCGGAAACATGGGACATGGGCCATGTTGTATTATGGTTTATTGTCATGTTGTCTGTTGAATGATCTTTGTAGAAGGTAAGTATTCTCCATGGCTACCATGCACTGCCACACAATCTTCAATTCCCAATATAACAATATCCTAAACTTTTAATCGAGTGCGGAAAAAATATAAATTATATTGTATTTTGCGAAAAGTACGCTATAAATACACGCCCCAAATCTATTATAAAAGAACCAGATTCCATTACTCACTACTCATGCGAGAGAGTACCGCTACAGCGATAAGGTAAGATGAAGTTGCTTTATTTCTGGCTGAGAGTGGAGGAGGAAGCAGCAGGTGCTGGAAGATCTCTCTCTCTCTCTCTCTCTCTCTCTCTCTCTCTCTCTCTCTTTATGTTACCCTCAGGGTCCCAGTGAGTCACCGCACTTCTTTTTTCTTACCTTTTTGTTCTTTAACTGAAGAGGTAGATGCATTACAAGAAGCGGTGTTGCCAAATATCAAAAGAAGTTCATTGCCATAGAGATGTTGCTGCTTGCTCCAGGCGGAAGCTGTGGCTCTCTTCTCAACATGGACCGCGATATGTAATTTTAGCTTATGAGATTTAGGGAACCTTTAAATGGTTGATCGTCAATAAAAACTCTTGTGCAGATGTTGTTTCAGTTCCTGTCCTTTCGCTTCCTCTGAGTGCAAATCTATGTGGTTCGGCGTTATGAGTTCGTTCACCCGCACTCCCATCACGTAATAATAAGTAACAGGACAGACAGATTGCAGTTTCCAATTCTGAATTAGATGAGCAACAACAGCGAAGCATCATGCCAGTTATCATCACAAAGTGAACACACTGCTTAATTCATTATTTTGTTGTATTCAACAACGGAGATTAGTTTGTGAGACGCGGCTGCTGGATTTCCATGAGATGTTTGGCGAATGAAACGGTAAGTACTAATTCCACAATTTGAGACATCTGGCCAACATCTACAGCTGACCACTAGGATCCAGAATACATAGCAGAGGTTAACTTAAAAATTTTACAATATGATTTGCGGAGAGAATACAAAACAATGATAAATTTAAAAATAAAGTACAATTTGATTTCGCGGAAACATGACATAAAAGTACAATGAAGTATAATGAACTGAAGTAAATAATATTACGTAGTGTTATAAAAGTGATTGTGTAAATGAACTACCCACTATTTTTTTCTAGCACCAACGTTTCTTCTACAATCTCGCTCTATCTCTTCTTCATTAGCTTTGTAATCATTTTACATCCTGCATGGTTGCCATAGTTTAAAATGGTCTCCTCCTAACTTGCTATTACCCTGTGGTCGGATCTGACGAACGGCAGTCGTGGTTTATTCTGATTAGGGATTTAATATCGACCGCTTCGCCAGGTTATACTGGATTTGATCAGTTTCCGTGGAACAAAATTTTTTTGTCCGTTTTAGAAACTGTTTTTGAATTTGGAAACGAGCATAGTCACATCTGATTTTACAGCCTCATTCATTCAGTTAGTGTTCTGCCCAAGGGGAGATCCTTCACTGCAAACCCAGTTTTCTCCAATCTTTGCTATTATCTGCTTTCCTCTTTGTCTCCTCATATGATCCATATATCTTAATGTCGTCTATCATCTGATATCTTCTTCTACCCCGAACTCTTCTCCCGTTCACTATTCCTTCCAGTACATCCTTCAGTAGGCAGTCTCTTCTCAGCCAGTGATCCAACCAATTTCTTTTCCTCTTCCTAATCAGTTTCAGCATCATTCTTTCTTCACCCACTCTATCCAGCAAAGCTTCTTTCCTTATTCTGTTTGTCCACTTCACACGTTCCATTCTTCTCCAAATCCACATTTCAAATGCTTCTATTCGCTTCTCTTCACTTCGTCGTAATGTACATGTTTCTGCCCCATACAATGCCACACTCCATACAAAGCACTTCACTAGTCTTTAGTTCTTTTTCCAGAAGTCCGCAGAAGATACTTCTTTTTCTATTAAAAGCTTCCTTTACTATTGCTATCCTCCTTGACGTCCGGAAGCTTTTACCGTGGAAACACTCATCATGCCATCTTTGCAGTTTTTCTTTGGTAAGATAAATGCAGTAGTTCCCCGTTGCTTTCCGCACACCATTCTCTCTTTCGTATCTTAAAAGATCCCAGGGGACCACAGCGTGGAGGTGAGGAGAAAGGATTTGACGAATTAGGCCCTCCGGACACCACCGAAATTCATCTCAAGGGTTAAATATCATATCTATCAGGGTTTTTGACCCGACCAGAGACCGGGAAATTCCAATTAGTTTACAGCCTATGTATTTTAATTTTACTATAAGAGAGAGTTTGATTAACGTTATTTCTCACAAGCATAGCAAAACTTCTAACTTCTACTTAAGTAAGCTAATATTATTTGTACGGTATTTCCAATTATATTTAATCAAGTGTTTGACAATTATTGCCTTTCTTAGTTATATTGCTCATGCATCAAATGTTTGGATCTAATTTAAGACAATGTAGGCTAATTACTTGCGTTTTTATGTGAAACATGACTGCTGTGAGCAGTAGGGGATGAAGATAAATGCATAGAAGACGAAGACTATGGTTGTTGAAAGAAAAATAAACAAGGAAAACGTATGAATACTAAATTAGGCAGTAGAGCAAGTGGACAGCTTCAAATACTTGGGGTGTACTATACGCAGTAACATGAGCTGCTGCTAGGATGTCAAAAGGAGGATAACAATGACAGTGGAAACTTTTAATAAAAAAGGAGCATCTTCTGCGAACCTCTGGAAAAAGAACTAAGGAAGAGACTAGTGAAGTGCTTTGTGTGGATTGTGGCATTGTATGGAGCAGAAACATCGAGATTACGACGAAGTGAAGAGAAAGGAATAGAAGCATTTGAAATTTGGATATGGAGAAGGCTGGAGTGTGTGAAATGGACAGACAGAATAAGAAATGAAGCTGTGTTGGCAAGAGTGGATGAAGAAGGATGAGGAAGAGAAAAAGGAATTGGTTGGGTCACTGGCTGAGAAGAAACTGTCTACTGAAGGATAAACTGTAAGGAATGGTGAACGGGAGAAAAGTTAGGGGCAGAAGGAGATATCAGATGATAGACGACATTAAGATATGTGAATCATATGAGGAGACTAAGAGGAAGGCAAAAAATAGGAAAGATTGGAGAATGCTTGGCTTCCAGTGAAAGACCTATAATTTGGCAGAACACTATGTATGTATGTATGTATGTATGTATGTATGTATGTATGTATGTATGTATGTATGTATGTATGTATGTATGTATGTATGTATGTATGTATTTTAAAAGTGACAGATTGTACACAATATCCAGCTATTTGGCATCTTTGTCTAACAAATCACGTAACCTCTTATGGGGTGGCGCCCGCACGCGCAATACAACCAAGTGAAGTAAAAAGACATCTGGAAAATAAATTTTATGCAGCAGAACAATCGATGTGATTTCCTGTAATAGCATTCTTCCGTTCGGTACGATGTACCACTGTTGCACTAAAAGAGAACAGCTGTCAGTAGTCAAGCAAGTCTGCTCATAAGCCCAATGGAGTTCTGTTAAGTCACGCCCCGTGATGTTGCATTGTTTGACATCGTTCTCCACTAGAGTATCGTATGCATCTGGGTGGACCGGCCGGTGAATGAAAACACACCCCCGCAATCATCGCCCTGTTCCCATGGACAGACATAATAATTGTAAAATATTTCTCATTCAACTGAAACCACGGCAAGAATTCAACAGACGCAGGGGTGGAGAAAACGAAACACAGCTCTGATAATTTTATGTGCAATATGTGTAAACTATGTTATAGTCATTTTCACCCCTCAGTCTTCGATTCCCAGCGATAACTGGAATGACATTTTATAGAGGACAAATCGAGGAATAAAGTTTCTTCCGATGTCATCTCGTTTTCATCAACACTTAAAAAATAATTCACCAACATACTTCAAGCCGCAAGATTTTTCCCTTCATACAATTTCATGTCATCTAAATAAATACCACGAGAAATGGATTGTTGCATATGATATACACTTATTTACTTAAAAATTACTTCTAGAGAACGCGGAGGTTCATTGCCGCCCTCACACAAGTCTACCATCGGTCTTTATCCAGAGTAAGATTAATCCAGTCCCTACTATCATATCCCACCTCCCTCAAACCCATTTTAATATTATTCTCCCATCTACGTCTCGACCCTTTCTTCCTCAGGTCTCCCAATAATCTATATGCATTTTTGGATTCGCCCATACGTGCCACATGCCCTACCCATCCCAAACGTCTGGATTTAATGTTCCTAATTATGTCAGATGAAGAATACAATGCGTGCAGTTCTGCGTTGTGTAACTGTCTCCATTCCCCTGTAACTTCATCCTTCTTAGTCCAAATATTTTTCTAAGCACCCTTAGCCTCTATCAAAGTGAGACTCCAAGTTTCACAATCATGCAGTACAACCGGTAGGCCTAATGTATAACTGTTTCATAAATTCTAACTTTCAGCTTTTTCGAGAGCAGATTGGATGACAAAAGCTTCTTAACCGAATAATAACACGCATTTACCATATTTATTCTGTGTTTAGTTTCCTCCCGAGTTTTATTTATATTTGTTACTGTTGCTTTAAGATATTTTAATTTTTCCAACTTTTCAAAAGATAAATTTCCAATGTTTATATTTCCATTTCATACTGTATTCTGATCACGAGACATAGGCCTAATCATATACTTTGACTTTTCGGGATTTAGTTCCAAACCTATTTCTTTACTTGCTTCAAGTAAAATTCCCGTGTTTTCCCTAATAGTTTGTGAATTTTCTCCTAACATATTCACGTCATCCGCATAAACAAGAAGCTGATGTAACCCGTTAAATTTCAAACACTTTCTGTTATCCTGAACTTTCCTGATGGCATATTCTAGAGCAAATTTAAAAAGTAATGGTGTAGTACATCTTGCTTTAGACCGCAGTGAATTAGAAAAGCACCAGACAGAAATTTAGATGTAGACTATGTGAAAAAAAATATATTAAAACATGAATAATTTCGAGGGAAAAATTGTTCCGGGGCCGGGTATCGAACCCGGGACAGTTGGTTGAAAGTACCAACGCTCTACCAACTGAGCTACCCAGGAACTCTACCAGACACCGATCCAATTTTTCCTTCTATATCCACAGACTTCAAAGTGGGCTGACAACCGCCAAGCAACCAACACTGAATGCACACTAACTCTGTGTGACTTAAATTGTGGTTACCCGGCCCCGGAACAATTTTTCTCTCGAAATTATTCAAATCAACTTTACAGGGAGTTATACCTGAAAGCTTGACTTGTATATTAAAACATGATTATAATTTTTTTTTATAGTTTTGAATTGGTTACAATTGCAAACAATATATTGAAAATGTATGCATAACCTTCGAAATTGTAGATACCATACGAATGAATGAATGAATGAACGAAAGGAGGGGAGAAAAAAAGGGAGGAGAAATAATTAAAAGGTACGAGATCGCGCATTTTTGCAAGGAAATTTGGGGCTGACAAGGGGAGAGGTCCAAAACCTTTCTGGGTGGAAAAGCATGAGACCAAAGTAACTGGTGCGAAGTGTGGCATTTCGAAACCCTATAACATTGCTTATGAAACTGGGCAGCAAGTCTGTAATATTTTCAACCATAAAGTATGAATCATAATTCAAATCGACTTCGGTCCGTAGTGAATTGGTTACAATTGCAAACAATATATTGAAAATGTATGCATAACCTTCGAAATTGTAGATACCATACGAATGAATGAATGAATGAACGAAAGGAGGGGAGAAAAAAAGGGAGGAGAAATAATTAAAAGGTACGAGATCGCGCATTTTTGCAAGGAAATTTGGGGCTGACAAGGGGAGAGGTCCAAAACCTTTCTGGGTGGAAAAGCATGAGACCAAAGTAACTGGTGCGAAGTGTGGCATTTCGAAACCCTATAACATTGCTTATGAAACTGGGCAGCAAGTCTGTAATATTTTCAACCATAAAGTATGAATCATAATTCAAATCGACTTCGGTCCGTAGTGAATGCCATGTCGGCATCGATTTCATTAGCTCTAATGCAGTCCGTGATTTCTGGTACAAACTCCAATGCTCTGGTCGTCAAGGCGGTGTCAAGAGTAATATCCTGGCTTAGCAACGAACCTACTGATCTTGTGTGATGTTATTTATAGCGGCGTTTGAATTGGTCCAGGAAATATTTGCTGGCTTTAAAATTGGGAATGCCCATCCAGATAGCTGCTTCTTTCGCCCACTTCTTTAAACGCCTGTAGTGAATTGCTTGTCCCATGTCACACGCATTTCGAAATTTGGTGTACATATACTGGCGATTTCGAGCAGTTCTGTATTCTATCGTACCACCTCTCTCAAGAGCTATAAGTATTTGCCGCATTTTTTCTGGTGATGTCTTGAATTTCCAGAGCGGTTGCTGCAACAGTTTTCTTTGCAATCTTGACACTGTCGCAGACGCTTTACATTGTTTTTTTTTTTTTTTTGGAAAACTGTGCGTGTATGCTTTTCCGGTTCACTTTAGGTTCAAGGAAGCTTTTAATGTAAAAAGAACTAAGGAAGAGACTAGTGAAGTGCTTTGTGTGGAGCGTGGCGTAGAAACATAGACATTGCGACGAAGTGAAGAGAAGCGAGTAGAAACATTTGAAATGTAGATATGGAGAAGAATGGAGCGTGTGACATGTACAGACAGAATAAGAAATGAAGCTGTGTTGGAAAGAATGGATGAAGAAAGAATGATACTGAAAATGAGCAGGAAGAGAAAAAGGAATTGGTTGAGTCACTGGCTGAGAAGAAACTATCTGCTAAAGCAGCGTTTCTCAAACTATGGTCCGCGGACCACCTGTGGTCCTCGAGGTCTGCCCTTGTGGTCCTTCAAAAAAGACAGAAGAAAAAATAAAATTGAAACGAATTGCGTATCACACTATAGCTAAAAATCTCAGAGTTTGTAAATGACACATGGCAATCGCCTTTCAATTTTTCTCCCAGTACTGACATTTTATGAAATTTATTTACTCTACCCGTCTATTGACTTCCCACTCTACTCTCAGCAACAAAAGAGGGATTTAAAGCACTATGAACATGGTGTTTCTCGCTATCATTTCCCTGCACATCTGGCGTCGTGCCTGTAACCCAGCTAGGGACTACCCGAATTCATAACATGACCAAAGTACCGAACCTTTTCATGTATTTATGACTTTCTTAATAGTTTGGTGACACCCAGTCTGCACATTGAAATGGGCACGTACTGTACGTCGTACACAAATAATAGAACATGCAAAATTGCATCTTTACTTGTTGAAAATCGGGCATGTTTCTGCATTAATTTTTTTTTTATTTCTGTTTTTACAGATGACGAAATAAGAAATTTTCTTCTACTAACATTACCTTAGTTAATACTAATATAAAATCAATTGAATTAAATTAATTTTAATTAATTATGCCTACATTAAAATGTAAGTATACTGGTATTAAAATATGCTACATAAATGATAGATTTGCTTTCGAGGGGAACAAGAGTAAGGTGGTCCGCGAAACTGTTCTGACTTAAAAAAGTGGTCCCCACTTCAGGAAAGTTTGAGAAACGCTGTGCTAAAGAATGCAGTGGAAGGAATGGAGAACGGTAGAAAAGTTAGGGGCAGAAGAAGATATCAGCTGATATTAGAGACATCAAGATATGTTCTGTATGTGGATCATATGCGAAGACTAAGAGGAAGGCAGAAAATAGAAAAGATTGGAGAATGCTGGTTTTACAGTGAAAGACCTGCCCTCTGCACTCTGAAAATAACCAAAACCGTAATAGTATATTAATATTTTGTCTGTAATTTGTATAATGAGAAATTTAAAATTAAAATGTGCATGAAGCTCAATCCCGCACGTGATCGCGAAGAACCAGGAGAGCATATAACTAATGCAGCATTGAAATGCGTCCCACGTGCTTATCGCAGCCGATTGGAAGGGGAGAACCTCAGGTTCTGATCCAGATGTGGGACCAAGTACAAACAAAGCAACAGTCATCTGTCTACATGTCCAGAGGAAGAAAGAAGTCTTTCATTTGCCAGACATTTATCAACTGTGTGGTTATTTGCGATCGGAAGGGATGGAACGAAGCCTTCCCTTGATACAACGGACCATTCACTACTCTCGTGTTCAATTCGTTCTCTTTGTCAACTAAATCGAACCGTACCTCAAATTTAACCATTTGCTTATTTATTGCTGTCCCTATGGGCAGGACAATTTACGACTTTGTTGGCTCGGTAGGCGGCCGTCTCTACGGTTTAAAATGATTATGTGTTAAACATGGGCACCGAAGATAATATTAAAATATTATTTTATGTGTATAATAATGTAATGAACTGGTAGTTGGAACAAGAAGAAAAAAAAACAACTGAAGTTTAACTTTTTTTTTTACTTTTACTTTTGAAGGCCATTCCGCTTCTTAGCGTTTGCTTTATAATTCCCTTCTCCATTCTGATTTATCATGCTAAAAATTTTAATGTACGAGGACGTGCTGAAAAGCAATGCTTTCTATTTTTTTTGTCGCTGTGAATATAGTTAAAAATATCAGTGATAGCACATTGTATTCAATTAACTTTCTGCTTTCAGTGACGAAAGTTTCGTATCTCTGCCAGTAGAGAGCTCTGAACTATTGCCTGAAACATGACGACGTGTACCATCACTATGTCGGTGCGTCTGAAGCAGCGTGCTATGATCGAATTTTTAACAGCAGAAAATGTGCTCCTGATAGATATAGATGTCGACACACTGATCACGATAAACGGCCTTCAATCTCCGATGAATTTCTGTCCGGGCCACATTTTCTGCTGTTAAAAACTAGATCAAAGCACGCTGCTTCAAACGCACCGACATATTGCAGGTACACGCCGTCATGTTTCAGGCTATAACTCAGAGCTCTCTACTGGCAAAGCATACGAAACTTGCGTCACTGAAAGCAGAACGTTCACTGAATACAATGTACTATCACTAATATTTTTAATATATTCAGAGCGACAAGAAAAAAAAGCGGAGACATTACTTTTAAGCATACCCTCGTATTCCTCTGGATTCTATAACGTCTTTCTTAATATTTCCTCTCTATGTAAATCTTGGACGTCCTTTTTTTCCTACGACCATGTGGAGACCAGTTCATTAACTTCTTGGGCCATCTCTCCTGTGACATCCGCTGGATATGATCAGACCATTGTAGAGGTCGAGTCTCTGCGATCCACGATGGTATCCTGGACATTCATTTTATCTAGGATGGTTTCAGTTTCTACTTTTTCAATACGACAGATATGTAAAGTTCTCTACAGCTCTTATTCGATCCTTCTGTCGATCCGTTAAGTCCATCCGTCAGCACCATACCCTCAAATGCTCTCAACAATAACATTTAAAATCATCTTCTTTATTTACAATCAGATATCTCGGCTCCATAATATTATATCTGAATGTCTTTAATTAATTGGTTGCCCCCCCCCTCCTTTTGTGTTTCGTGAATTAACACCATTTGGTTACAAAGCATAATAGTTTCCATTATTAATCCTTTCAACACAGTAAATAAGAATTTTCACGTACTTTCAGATCATAAGACCACACGTCTCGAGCGTTACGTACATTTTTACTACGCATGAAGCTGCATATTCACCTCTATTCACTACTCTGCCAATCTGCTTCAGCACATCGATCTGACATTTGTAAATGCAGACTTCATGTTAATCCTGTTACACAATCACATCGAATGGTGCTTATGCTATTTATATAGCTTAATCTTGTACTCATAAAATTGGATTGATCGTTTACTTTTCAACTATTTTATCCTTGTATACACAATTTTTATTCTTTTATGGTAATGTTATAAATTTTATCCACTTACGTGTGACTCTATATGTATCATCATAATTCATTATGAATTTGAATCTATTTCACAAAACCCATGGTTTCACCGACTGTTTATAATGCTTTGTTCATAAGACTTTGTAGGTTAATTAGAGATCTGATGATGGTTGTTTGAACCGAAAACGTTCATCAATATGTAAAAATAAAACATTTATGTTATTACAATATAATAATTATATTGCAATAACATAAATGTAATAATAATAATAATAAATAATAATAATAATAATAATTATTGGATAAGTCTGATGGCCTTATTAATAAAACTTTGTTAATTCATACAGCTTATCGGACCCAACATGGTTTTTAAATTCAAAAATTTTAGGGCCATATTCATTGACAATCTTAAGCCCGTAACACACTTTCAGAGTTTTCGCCAGCGAGAAATGTGTTGCGAGAAAATTAAAAAATTGATAACATGGATTCAAATGGACGTCCACACACTGGAAGAGATTCTCGTTCGAGGCAAAAACCTCGAGCGAGTTTCTCGCTGGAATCGGTAGCTCAGCGAATTTTCTTGACACATTTATCAAAGATGTTTGACATTTACACTTTTTTTATGACGATTGAATGTAGAAAAAGATATCACAGGTGGTGATGAATTGTATTGTTTTTATTTGAAAATGAGGAAAGATGGCTGATAATTACAGTCAGAAACTTATCGAACTTGTACGATGTCACCTGTAGGCCTATTTATATGATACACGGGATGAAAACCATAAAAACATGAAACTTAAAGAAGAAATCTGGAGACAAATATCAGATTATCTGGAAATAAATAGGGCTATATTTTATTTTGATGAGATTTAATAGTATTAATTAAACATTTGAAATAATCTATCTATATGTCTTAACAGTTTACATAATTTTAATCACAACATAGCAAAGAATCCTCTATCATATCATGAATGGCAAAAAACTGTGGTCCATTCAACCTGAAATAACGCCTAAACGTATCATCATTCAAATCGAAACCAGTGTCCAAAACTCGCCCTTATTTTCGTAAGATACAATGTGATTTTCAGATAATTCTGGCTTTAATTTTAGGCCTATGTTTTCTTTTCATTAACAAAATATGTTCATGTAACTCCATTTCCTCTTCACCTGAATACTCAGATTCAACATAGCGTTCATACGTAATTTGTAAAGTACGACAATATACTTACAGGTTATATATTTAAGTACGATAATATATGTAAATACATAACCTATAATATTTCCCCCAACGAGTCATTACTGTAATCAAAAAAATGCTCTCTGCATGAAGGCAGTGCATAGATGATCATAGCGAGATGTGATCTGTGATAGCGAGAACTCGACAAGTGTCTGGAGGAGGCTCTTCGCCTCTTTCTCGCAACACATTTCTCGCTAGCGAAAACTCTTCAAGTGTGTTACGGGCCTTAGCGAGGGTTTCCGGTGGATGATCAGCGAACTAACGTTTTTCGTATTCATAAACCAATGTTAGCGATATGATATGATATGAATCCTGTACAAGTAATCAGTCGATAGCCAGGGCTACTTTAGCACGCTCGTAGCGCGGGATAGCGAACTGTCTATGCATAGCACCCTTAAAGTTTACATAGAGAAAATTGACGTTTAAAGTAATATGGAGATTTTTCAGAACGGAACATGTATAATGCTTTTTGTAGGTAGTTTGTAGAAAAATAAGTATTAAGAGAAAAAAATAGCAACGGTCCTCAAAAATGTATCTTTTACGAAAACATCAGAATGCTGTTTGTTCACAGGAAGGACAATTCTCATTCAGTGAAATCGCAGAGATTCCCGCATACGAGGCCGCCTCGGCCACACGTCACGGACGGTTTGGCTGAGTGGGGACTATTCCAGCCAGTCACGATCAAGCGAGCCCCTCTCAACAGCGATGTTTACAATGCAGGGTCACACATGCAAATCAAAACAACCTGAATCTGCTGTTCGAATTGTAGGGCACGCGATTATGACACAATTACACACAAACGCTTCGCCTACTCCTCGTGGGAGAGTGCTGTGAAACACAAGATTCGCTTCTTTAACTGCATTACTTTCAACATAACGAAATCAGAAAATGTTATTCTGCGCTGGTATATTTTTCTTAGCTTTAAACTTTGGAACACCACCTATGCACTGCATTACAAAGGAAATAAAATCAACACTAAAACAGAATTCTCTGAATAAACTAAATATAGGAATCGAAATAAACTAGAATCAACACAAAAATGATGGTAAAGTTTTGCCTAGCCTATCTTATCACGAAACGAAATAACTATAAAATTTAGGCTACATAGTAGGGTGGAGTGAAAATATGAAGTTTATGGAATCAAAATGTAATACCAGGGAAAAGTTGTGGTTTGATATCATAAAGAACAGTGCAAAATATTTTTTCTCTAGCTTAATATTTAGAGGTGCCCCAAGAGCACCATATTTTGAAATTTTCACAAAATTTGGAGGTTCAGAATTTTTTAGTGAGAGAACATTCTCCAGTGATTTAATCTGGACAGGAAAACACTTAAAAAGTACGTGTTAAAAGACTCTGCATATTTTTGGTCCCCTGTTATTTCATCTTGAAGTGTTACAGAAACCTCAATTTATAATAAAATTGGGCATAATCCCAAAACTCTTAGGTATGATATAATTAACATAATTAATAAAAATTCATTTTTCGTATGTTTCAAAGTTTTTAAATCAGAACAATGGTTCTAATTAATACAAGAAATCTGACCTTCTGCCCTGTATTCGGAATGCCGGAGGGGCTGAACCCATCACAATAACCTAGCTATCATGATGTAATGAAATATTATCTATGGTCAAAAATGGATTAAAACCTGACTTAAAATCAAAAGAACCTACTGTTGGAGAGATTTCAGAAAGAGTTGCTATCAAAAGTAAGGAAATCTGGGTAAAGGCATCTATTCCGACAGTCACTTATATAAGAATAGTACAACTCTTCGTGCTTACCATGTTGAGTGCAGAAAAATACTGTATACTGCATCCCCAATTTAGAGTCTTCCAAATAAAGTTTTAATATGTGATCTTACAGCAATTCACTAGCTATATAATTAAAAACAAAATAATAGAACAAATATAGAAAAAAAACACAAAAAAATATAATTTTAAGAAACTTCAAAGCTCTTGGGGCACCTCAAAAATTAAATATAGAAACTCCATATTTTTCACATTCCTAAATTAAGTGAAAAGACAGATTTTTGGAATTATTACATTTAGAAAAAAGATATAAAAAACAATTTCATGTATGGATACTACACAAGCACGATTGCCTGACGCATCACATCGCAACAAAAGATGAAATCCAGTCCTCCTGAAAGCAAAACAAAATTCAAGAAATGGGTAGGCCTACTGGGAAATAATTAAAGAACGTGCTACTAAGCTGAAACTAATGCTTAAATTCTCAGAAAACAATTAACAAAATTGGAATATAAATTAACTAATCACGAACAGCCTTTACTTTACGCTACAACGCTAATTAGATAAAATAAATGTTTAAACTTCGAGTGTCACATTTTCCTAAGGAATTATTCGCTTTCACTTTCATTACACTATATAAAAATATGTTGCAAGAACTTAATTTATAGGCTGCCACAAAAAAAGGTTTTAGCATTTCTACTGACGTAAACTGGTTTTTGGTATGCCGACTGTACAGCAGGACTATGTTTTTTCTACACCCGGGGTTCTCAAACTTTTTTTCTACGAGTACCACTAATTGATAACTCAAGTACCTACCTACAAGAAGAAATGTAGGGATTAACCTTTGAATTGAAGTACTTTCGTAATTAAATTGATTGTGTTTACGTATTAAAAAATATGTTCTTAATTAGAAGCTTGGCCTTATTTTGACGACACTAAGCTTTTTCTATCAGAAAAAGCTTTCGAAAGTTTTAATCTCAGTTCTTTTTAAATTTTTATATTGTTCTTAAAAAAACTACTTTCAAATAGGTGTGTTGTCGTGAAAGGCAAAAAAAAAAAAGTACTGCAATTGTAATTAATGATGGGTACTCCTTTCGCCTTTGAATAATTAAAAAAAAACTTCGATTTATTTCCAGGAAAAGATATCAGTCACCAATTAACTATTTTTTAAAACAGAAACCTATGAAGACAAGCTATTTTTTTACAAGTAAAAATGTTTTCTTTATAGCACAGTTCAGAACTAAGATCTTCTGCAAAGAATCAGGCTCCAGGAATCTGTTCTCAAATGATGGCAATGCTCCTGCATCTCAACTACACTGCAGAATTGAGATGAATATCCTCTACAAAGCTTTAAACATAAGCAAATACCGACATTGATAATAACCATAGGTAGGAAATTCGTATGAAAACAGTAGATTTCAGTCGAGTACGCTCTCGCCAAGCTTAGACGACCTCACTCACACCACTGTGCTGACTCGTGCCCTACCCAAAACATAACAAATCATACTGTGCATGCCTGTTAGTTATGCAGCGTTGTCACATTATGACTCTGAATTAGCCGAGCCGCTGGGCTGAGGCAAGTACGATGTTTTTTTTTTTTTTTTTTTTTTTTTTTAACAGAGAAGTTAGTAGTTGTTTCTTGTGGCAAGATAAGCTGAGCTCTCTACTCGGGCTGAGCCCGTCTATGTTTGGCAACGCTGTTATAAAGCAATTCAGTTATCGGACGCGGCCAACTGCATAACATAAACATCGAGAGCATGTTGACGTGACTTCCTTGACTCTTTTCCTCCGAGCTGGGGGGTCGTCTAAGTTTGGCGAGTACAATATACTATGTCATCTGCGCTTCGCCCTTCTCCCGCTTACTACAGACGATACGCAGTTCACATAAACAAAGCATAGTATCATTCTGTGGAGCTGTGTGCAGTCGTGAATAGTTTCAATAATATTGTTAATTTATATTATTATTTTAGCTTCTGAACAAAGTGAGCTATTCTGTTATTATTGTATTTTTTACATAATGTTAATATTATGCGTGATTCCAAAAAAAAAAAGTAAACTCACCTGTTGTTAAATAATTATGCAAACAGGAACGGGAGTGTGTAACAGTTTATTTTTTCCCGGATTATTCTTCGTTAAATGTAGACGTATCGTGCTGCTATGCATTCGGTTGCGTTACAGTCCAAGTTCAATATCGGAATTGCGATACGAACTTCCTAGCTATCATTACAATAGAAATGAAACATTTTCTTGAAAACAATTATTATGGGTTTAATATTACGTGCCAAATACGAGATACAATATTAGATTCACAAAGTAGTTGTTCGCATGATGATAGTAATAAATACTGTAGCATATTTCAGATTTGCTCCAGTAACGTCTTGTGACTTAGAAAGAATATTTTCATATCATAAATATTGTTTTTTTTCTGAACATAAAAGGAGTATTTATTTTTATAAAATGAAAATGTTCATTGTTATTTGTTACAATGATGCTAGAATCATAATTGTATGCTTTTTGTGTTATTTTTATAGGCTATGTATGAGTAAATTATTTTAGTTTAGGAGTGACAAAGTTTGTAATTACAAATTACTATTTTTTATATGAGTCGTTTATTATTTCCTTATTCTAAGGCCGTGGATGATTGGAGCACTGTTTGGTTACCACCCGGCTGTACATGTTTGTCATTCCACTTCACTGACACTGAGAGCTGCGCTACTACACTTCATTCGGTAGAGATGTAGTCCAAGCTTACACAACGTAACAGTTTTGGTACCAACTTCCTAGCTCTGGTGATAACGAAAACACAGAAACCGAAATCCAGAATCACTTGTTACTATCCCCAGCATCAGAACTGAGAAATTGAAGTTGGCTTTATTGCATACAAACTGGCAACTGGCGCACTTTCAAATGAAGCACTTTACAGATTTAAATACATACCACATGCCAAACTTCCAAAAATCCACCATGTCGGTCAGATCTGAATCCGGGATACTAGCACCCCCCCCCCCCCAAAAAAAGCACATAACCAATATTATGCCATCTAGGAAGACCATGTTATCTGGATGTCATATAAGTGGTAGATACTGCTATAGATAGTTAAAAAATTAGATGTAGAACTCTTTCTTTAATTTGATTAGGGGATCAATTTAACACAGGCATGACATTATCAGAATTCCAACTTTGTCAACTTAAAAAATATATCAATCCCCATTTCTGCAATGAATTTTTGCGGTTGGGTATTCTTGTTGTTATTTAATGACAGTGCCTATTTCAGATGGTGAATAATTTGAGGACACATTGTACACAGAAGCATTACAAATATGAAGTGATGGCAATAAATGGAATGCAGTAAGCAGACTCATGAAAGTTCCTAAAAACAATGGGATATCACAATCAGTATTCTATATTTTCAAGAATAGAGCTCTTAGCCCTTTCTGTTCTCACTCTTGCAATCATTAGCAAGCAACATTAGACATATACTTCCTGGTTGTGGTTAGCGTGGCGAAACTGTGGCAGGTAAGGCATCAAAAGATTAAAACAAAACACATATACAGTCTCCACGATATGGATATAAATTTTAGTTTTCTTGAAGGGAATCGAACTAGAGTCAGCTGAATTTGTAGCGTAAGACATTATCATTTGATCCACAGCTGAGAACTCGGACTAATTGTCTCATTATTTTTATTTTAGTAGGTTATTTAACGCCGCTCTATCAACTACGAGGTTGTTTAGAGTCGATGGAATTAGTGACAGAAAAATGGTATTTGCCGAAATGAGGTTGATTCGCCATGTGGTTACCTAGCATTCATCTTGCAGTTGAGAAATACCTCAGAAACAACCCAACCAAGTAATCAGCAGGAAAACGTAAATACCATCTGAGCTACGCCGGGCGGCATCTTAAAATAAACGTAGCTAATGTTACTGGTATTTTCATATTATTTATGGACTTGAACTTAAGTTTTTCTATATTTCTCGTAAAAGTTTAACTTTTATTATTACATTTAATTATTTAAAGATCTTATCCCATAAAAGATACAATGAGCATTACCAATGGAAAAGGAATAGATTTTCGACTCCAGCGAAGAAAATTTGTCACTGGACGTCAATTAACATATATGCGTATTTATGCTTTCACAGTGAATGTGATCGTGATCAGAAATAAACTTTTGAGTATTTCGGTGTCGCTGAATACCTAAAAGTCTATTTCTGAAAACAATATATTCCCTTTTGCCACTAGCAAAATTCTGACATTATCACAAATAACAACAGATCCTTTTGTGTGAAATAACGCGTACCGGTGTTTCACGTTTACTAGAAATAATTATTTCCCATAAAACTGACTACACATTTGTAGTGCACTAAAAGCACTACAAAAATTCTTCTCATAGCACATGTATTAAGATGTATGAAGAGGTTTACAGATAAAATATACAATTTGTGCAAAACATTTAATTAATACAACAATTTGTGGCAAAGAGTACACACAACTGAGAAACAAGCTTGTTTACAATACAAGCCAATTTTTTAACAATACCATTGTATGCACCGGATGTAGATTTATGTGCAGAGCTTTTGAAAGAAAACTGGCGGTCTTTGCTGACAATTTGCAACAAGAATAGCATCAAGCTATGCGTGTTTCAAGTGTCCTAGTCATCCAAGAAGTTCACAGTATGACAAATCGTAACTTTAATGCCATCGTTTCTTCTGCACCCAACACAATTCACTTATCAGAAAGTACTCGGCTCAAATGTATAAGTATTACACATCCTCACCAATTTTAACTCTTAAAAAGAAATGTACTCGAGACAAGAACTCAGAAGTCCCAGAGTCCGAGATTTTGTAATACACTTCACAAACGTGTATTGTACAACATTTCTTGCACGATCATATTTTTAAACTTGCAAATACAATATATTTTGCATTACAATTTAGAGAAATATTATTCCAAAGCCTTCACAAAACTGCACTGTAATGAAAACTAAGTAACAATAAGTGCACTGTAATGCGTCTATTTCAGTATAGTTTTGCTATGAAGAATGGGTTCCCTGGCAACAAGTTTTTGTGTAGGAATTCTAATTTTCAAGGCGTAACAACAATAGCTGTAAATACAACAAAAAAACACGATTGTGCAAAAACTGAGATAATTCGTGTGTGCAAATAACTCGTTTAAATCTTATACCAAACGTTTATTTTTGTTGTATTTCTTTTATTATTTAACTGTGTTTAAGGTAGTCGCACATTTTTTTAATCGGTTATTTACGACGTTTTTTCAACTGCTATGTTTACCTAGCGTCTGAATGAGATGAAGGTGATAATGCCAGCCAAATGAGTCCAAGTGCACTGACTAAAGTTACCCAGCACTTGCTCTCAGTGGGTTGAGGTGCAAATAAATGAGAATCTATGAAACATAAATCACTTAACCGGAGTCAACGACTTGGTTGCCAAGTGCTCGACATTAAAAACAAACTATGGGGGCCTAATTGGATTTACGTTTTGACTTTTTTATGTACATATATTTTCTGAATCATGCATACTCTTGACCGTTATGTCCTCCTGCGTGGTCACGGTGTTCGTGGCGATTCTTTCTGTTGTTTGTCAATGTCTGCTTCAGACTATTACATTACGCTATGATTATTGTGATCGCAATCTGGGCATAAATCGGCGACGAGATCAGACAGACAGTTGGTGGTTCACGCTCGGGTAATTCTGTGCAGTAATAAATTTACCCCCGACCCAGTTCATTCCCCTTATAAAACCCCCTTCTCTACTGTACACAACATAGGTCATTATCTGAATTCGGAATCCCCGTGGGATAATGGAGCAATTTCCATAATCGCAAGAGGGAGAACTACACAGCAAGCTGCAATAAGATGAAGGCGGGTCAGTATCCGAGTCGTGTCTCTACTGCTGACATCTATCTGTTAACACACCCACTTAACCTTGAATTGCAGAACAAGAACTTGTATTTCTCACACTATATAGTTAGCATGCATTCGAGAACATGTTATCCATTAATGAAGCGGATATTCATACTTGTATTACCTTCGCACAGAAATGAGCTTCGACTATGATGTAGCAATATTTAACTTTTTGACGTACCGGTCATGATAGTGAACGATCATAATCTTACACTTTTCAGGTCAAACTACAACTACAGTAGATGTCCGGTTCAAGTGCAAAACAGTCGTATACACAAAATTTGTAAACAGGTTCCTAATTTCGATTATAACATTTAAATAAAGTGTAAAATGGATTTAAAACAATAAAAGTCACAATAATAAAAAAATCACCATAATTTTAATACAAAAATTACTGACCACAGAACTAACAAGCAAACATTCTGATGGAGGCAGATGAAAAAAGTTAATTATTTTTCTTTAACCATGTTAATAATGTCGAAAGAAGTGCTTACACAAATTTTTGCTACTCGACCGCTATTACGAGGACCATAAAAATAAATTCTCCATGGATCGTTAACAGAAAGAAAACACAATTTCGTTGGAAAAAAATTATTGGAACAGACACAGAAATTGTTCAGCTATTTTCAACATATTTCCCCACCAGAATTTAGACTTTTTTGTCACATCATGGGATCGACAGAAAGGTGGAGACGGCTGTCAAACGCTAGTTCCGATCCCAGGCGGCTGACTTCTAGTCACAAGGATACAAAAATTGATCCCAGGGTATGACAAATGTCTCAATTCCAGTGGGGGATATGTTGACAAATAGCGCAACAATTACTGTATCTGTTTCAATAAATCTTGCCATGCAATTCAGCTTTTTTCTGTAAACGGCCCCAGGGAAAATCATTTTCTGGACGGCCTCGTAATTGCAGTCGAGTGGCCAAAATTTATATAAACACTTCTTTTGGCATTATTAACTTGGTGGAAGGAAAAAATTTAACTTTTTTTATCTGCCCCCATCAGAATGTTTACTTGTAAGTTCAAAACCGTCATTTGGTGAAGAATCGGCAGAAAGGAGAAAAATTCTCTCCGGCACCGGACTCGAATCCAGGTTTCCAGCTTTACGTGCTGGCGCTTTATCCACTAAGCCACACCGGATTCAGGTTCCGATGACGGATTGAATCCCTCCCATATTATGTTGGCCTTTGTTGGCCTACCCTCATGTACCGTGTCACAGTATCTGTGACAGTAGACACAATGTCCAACCACAATTACAGAGGTGCACTCATTACGAGTGACTAAGTGGCCGGGGTCCGACGGAACAAGGCGCCGTCTTGAATCACAAAGTGATTACTTACCCCTATCATATTACTATGATGTGCCGAAGTACATATGGAGTTTCAGAGCAGTAATTCTGCGTTTCCATATGGTGAAGGATAGGTAGAACGGAGAAAAATTCTCTCCGGCACAGGGACTCGAACCTGGGTTTCCAGCTTTACGTACTGGCGGTGTGGCTTAGTGGATAAAGCGCCAGCACGTAAAGCTGGAAAACCCGAGTTCGAGTCCCGGTGCCGGAGATAATTTTTCTCCGATCTACTGATTCTTCACCATTTGAAAACGCAGAATTACTTCACTGAAACTCCATATTATGTACTTCGGTATATCATAGTAATATCAAAACAATTTATTTTCATATAATTGACTTCAATTCTTTGTCCTGGATGACATTTCTCAATATCAACAATAATAATTCATGTCACACGTACGATATGGTTTTAACACTTTACTCTTCTCATAGGCTACTGCTGTAGACTGCCAAAGATAAAAATTATTTATCAACGCGTTTTTATCAAATATATTTACAAATACATGTTTCATTTTTAAATAATATAAGCTTCTAGTGCACTGTGTCTATTTGTTAAAAACATCCTATCTTACGGTCTATACATAGCGATGTATGAAGTTCTAGGACACTCGCTGGAGCCCATCCTCAGTAATATTGCGCATTTGGCAATTCAGTCTGAGTAATTCGTATTAAATAATTTAACAACACTGTATTTCCATGTGTGTGCAGTTTCTGAAAAGCGCCGCCAATACTTGCATACACAACTCGTACTACTTCTTCAGCAGATGCGTTTCTACGAAAAAAAAAAAAAAAATGTGTTGCTATACTGTGCATCTAACCACGGTTAAAATATATATTTCTCAATACACTTCAGACAGCTGACACTTAAAGACTGACAATATGAAGTGCCAACAGAATTGTGTCACCAGCGTAGTGCAACAACTGATAAGGAGAACACAATGTGTCCTGTGCCGGACTTAAAATAAACCTAAGTTAACTGTATTCTTATGCGAGATTGCTGTATGGGAAGTACTGTCCGCATTTCAGGAGAAGATCCGAGCAAGGGATGCGAGTTTTTCCCCCCACTCTCATAACCTATACCCGACACGGAACGTCTGGCCATTGACTGAGCTTTGTTTGTCCCAGCCGGCCAATGACAACACCCTTAGCCATCTGCTCCTTCAAGAACGCTGAGTTACTGGCTTACTCTCTCCTCTTACCCCGCAAGGACCATACTCCCCTCACAGAGATCTTCTCATGAAATTTAGACCGTAGTGGGTTGAGTTTTCTCGACCTCATGTATAAAACGTAATGGAGCAACTGTTTTGAAATTCAGGTAACGTTCTACAAATTTCCTTAAATATTTTTGTGCAAGATCGTGCGTATTTGCTTGTTTTCCGCACAGAACCAATACGCGGTAAGTGTGAAATACCACATTCAGTATTCCCAACGTAACACATATAACAATTTCCCTCTTCTTACCGCTTAAGCGCGACATTCATTTTACTGCTTTAGGCTTTTAACGTATTATTTTTAGAGACGTTTAACATAGTAATAATTATAAATTGGAAACTTACCACTGCAATTTCACCTAAATTGCAACGTTAATTATTGTTTTTAAATATTTGCAAAAATTAAGTAAAGTCTACTACTCCACGAAACTTATTGCATTCCTGATACAAGTAACATTAAGGAAGCCGTGAAAAAATCAACTAGATTCCAGTTGCCGATGTTATTACTGCAATATGTTATATAAATAATATTGTTAAAATATTAAAATGAAAAATAAATCATTACATAACCTTACCGTTTGTTTTAAGTTCGCATTTATAGACTGGGGGGGGGGGAAGACAGACGTATATCACGGCCTGCTGGACACAGAAAACATTTTATAGCAACAATGTTGAAGAAAGATATTTTCGTGTTCTGAAGTTGCCGTCATTAAACAGAAACCAACATGGAGATTTCATTGCAACTAATTAGAAATTCGTCTTTCAGGTATGTAATAAACGATCTTCGCACAAAATAATGTACGATACACGAGCGGTATGTTTGTTTTCATGTTCTCGGAAATTAAAAAACCTCAACTACGTTTCGCTTTTTCAATCTTTTCCTCGACCATGAAAACGTCAACATACCGCTCTTGTAACGTATATTACTATTAATGACTTGTTACGCGAAAGATCATTTACCAAATTGTAATGTCGTGGAACGGCAATAATGTTATCCGCGAGAGCTGGCAATCTGCTTTCGACTGTAGTTCAGAGAAACGATAGGAGTGCCGGTCCCTTAGGTTTGCGTATCGGTAATGTGAAAATGTTATGCGTATTTGGGTTCAATTTCTTACTACAAACGCATGGTGAAAATTACAAGTGAAAAAAAGTTTAGGTACTCTTGATTGTAGGAAAATATAAAATAGATG
The DNA here is from genome assembly GCF_040183065.1 of Periplaneta americana. NCBI lineage: Eukaryota > Metazoa > Arthropoda > Insecta > Blattodea > Blattidae > Periplaneta > Periplaneta americana. The sequence continues at coordinate 148,945,476 of NC_091121.1, read as the reverse complement.
TAGTTATGGAAAACTAAAAAAAAGGCTATGATACAAAAAACTAAAAACACATTAACAAATACAGAAAATGAGATAAAATCACAACAAAAGTGACATGATAATTTCATTATCATTTTGTAAAAAGGAAACCGTAACAAAAATTTTTAAGCAAGTTAGTCTATCGTTGCCTACAAATAACATCAAGTGAGAGATGGCAGGAAGTTTACTCACATAAAAACACGCGCAGATGCACAGCTCATATTTTATATTATTTACTATAGTAAACACCAATGACTGTGTGGATTACAGAACTGAATAGAGAATAAAATAAATGTAAAATTCAGTAGCAGAAATAAAGTTTCATGGATTACAATAATTGATGTGAATAATATAACTGGAGATAAGGAAGGAATTAAAATAATAGAAATTACTGAGTAATCATTCGCAGTTTAAAATGTGCTTCCTTGATGTATCACGAGAACAGCAAAGCAGTTAGCAATAACTGCGGATTAGTCAAGAAATAGGAGGTAAACAGAACAAATAGAAGGGACATATGGTAAAGATGCAATATGATAGCATAGGAAACTCTATTATGACATCAATTCTATTCTCGACTGTTGGATGTAATTTGACGTCGCGATATCGGAAAACACACACAAAAGAGAGCGATCAATTCTGAACTCCGAATGCGTCATTGGATCCCAAATCGTATTGTGGAAAAATAAGATGAACAGTAAGATCGTAATTATTGGTAATCAATCACATATACAGAATAGGGAATGGACAAATAGCCCTGAATTATCAGAAAAAGAGAATATATGTAATTTAAAATGTATTTTCTTTTATAAATGAATGCAAACAGAATTGTTATTTCCCTCTTCAACTTTTTTTCGTCTTCGACGTCAGTGATAGCCTACTGGTAAAGTTATACATAGTAACCTGTGTTGCAGTTAAGCTAATTAATTGTTTTGGTCGCTCGTCAAGCTCGTTTGCTAAATCTTGCTGCAAAGATTGTGTCTTACAGTCCATTTCCTGACTTATTCTATATTCTACCGTGTAACTCTACAGGGTTATTTAGCTTCTGAATGGAATGAAGGTGATAATGCCGGTGAAATGAGCCCGGGATCCAGCAGGGATAGTTACCCAGCATTTGCTCATATTGGGTTGAGGGAAACCCCCGGAAAAAATCTCAACCAGGTAACTTGCCTAGACCGGGATCGTTGTGACTCAAGTGATAACGTTTCAAAATGCAAATTCAGCGGGTTACAGTTTTGATTTCTGGAAGGAAAGTTGAGAATCTTCTCTCTTCCTTAGGGACTAGTTGTATGTCACTTGTCTTTATTTTGTTCTGTGTTGTCTCAAGTGTAACAAAGAGGAATACTGACTGTATGACCAGGAAGACCCGCTGCTTGAGACCGTTTACTGTATAGTATACTGTAGTAAAATCTTCACAAGAATGAGAACGAAACAGACAGGAAACAACCAATATCAGTGTAAAAATATTCAAATTTTCACATTGTATACCCTAATCTTGAAAGCGAATTCCGTTTTGCCATTTCAAAATTTCTGGAAAAAATCGCTAGGCCTACCGGTAATGTACGCTGTATCGAATCGAATTAGGATAAACGGAAGGAAAAGCAACAGAAAGATGCATGAGCGCGCAACCTTACACGGGAATTTCAGGCTGTGGGAAAAACTACGTGAACTCCAAACCGGTAAGCCACTTGTCTCACTCCGTTTGTCCGAGTTCCATTGAAGAAATCTAGAGACATTCTGAAGAAAAGACGTTGAAAATGGATGTAACCTACCACTGAAAGGCAATGTCGTATAGCACTATCCGACACATGGTTTAACAGCATCAGAGCAGAGTCCCCAAAACAGCCGGGACGTAATCGCCACCACATTCAAAGAAACAGAGTCCTTAGATTAGAATTAGCGAGTGAAAGCACCAAGGCAGATCGCGAAAGTAAAGGCACAACATTGATGAACGCAATAATTTGGAAAATGCCGAAACATATGACGGGGAGATCAAGTAGGTTCATGGCTCGTTTCTTTTAGGGCTCATCCCAGCATTTATCTTAGCGCTTACGAAAAAAACAGTTTATACGCGCAGAGGTTACTCTCAGCGCGGCAAATCATACGTTCCGCACATGTTATAGACAGGCCCAACCAAACATATTCTCTATTGCGTACCATTTTTTATGTAGGTTACAAGTTCGGGGATGAAGAAAATGGCATTAAATAACAGTTTTCAATAACTTACAGTACCAGTAGTGTTTTCGCCTTTGTGAGATACAGATGTTCGGCGTTTTGTGTACTTCGTATATCACTTCTAGAATTTTTTCTTCTATACTACGTGTTTAATTTCATTTAAACTGTGTTCAAAAGACAAGAGGTATTTAAATAGTGCATGGGTAGTAGAGAAAAAAATCTTCAGCGAACTGTTTAAAATTGCAATCTGTGTGTGTAAGGAACGACAGAATTGATTTATTTGGTCGTTCATTCGATTATTTCTTTATTTATTTATTTGTTCACTTTTTTCGTTTATTTGATTATTTATTTATTTGTTCGTTTGTTTTTTCGTTTATTTATTTATTTACAGGTTCATCCATCCATCCATTCATTCATCCTCTCATATTTTTCGCTAGGAGCTAGGACACCAAATCTATCGCTAGCATAACTCTAAAACTCGTTAGAATCAACGACAAAGTCGCTAAGTTGGCAACACTGGCCAATTATTTATTATTGCAGTGTAGCCAATAGAGCACATTTTGAGGAAGAGTCAAGCTGGCTTCACGTTTTTATATTGTGGATCAACAAGCTGATCCGTTATTGATTAGAAGATCAGAAAAAAAAATGAAGATCAGAAAATCGTATGAGCATTGTTATTTTACATTACCACCGATTTACATGAAGTTAGCCTTAATGAAACACTTTGTGAAGGTTTTAAACAAAGAGGCTAAGGATTGTCAGTATTTGAAAGATAATTTTCAGGATGAAGCTAAGCTAAATTGAAAAAAAAAAAAATATATTTTTACTGGCCTATAAATCCGTGATATAGCGCAAGACAGAGCGTTTGAAGATATGTTATTGGGCAATGAGACACTAACATGGATGGGATTCAACACAGTGTACAGTAATTTTCTACAAAATTTTAGAACTGAAAACTACAGAGAAATTGCTGAGGACATGTTAAAGGCATATAAAGCTTTGGAATGTAATATGTTATTCTAAATACATTTCCTACATTCGCATTTAGAATTACTTTTTCCCAACCTAGGTGCCGTGAGTGACAAACATGAGCACATTTTTATCAGGATATTGCTATCATGTAAAAACTATACAGAAGAAAGTCGTAACGTAGTATGTTAGCTGTCTAAGGTTGGCAGCTAATTATGAATCGTTTCTGGTATGAGTTATCTTGTAGAAAATTAAACAAAATGAATAAAATTAACCATTTTCCCATATTTACTAGTAGTCAGAAAGTACCGGAACTTCAAGCGGCAACGCCATGCTCCATAGGCAACTTCTCTGCCGTGTGCTATGTGACCTACTCTCCAGACGTACAAGCTCAGTGCGAACATGCGTAGTTACCTTTGTTGCAGATGGTATATAATCATTTACACAACACTGCCTTCAAAGTACGCCCCTGGGCAGTGACTTCTGCCAGCGTTCATACCACTTCTCGAAAAATTCCTATAGCCCATCTTTGGTCACTTCCCGCAGAGCGTGCGTCGCATGAATTTTCACCTCTTCGGCTGACGCAAACTGCCATCCCTTGAGTAGGTTTTTTAAGTAGGTTATTTTACGACGCTTTATCAACATCTTAGGTTATTTAGCGTCTGAATGAGATGAAGGTGATAATACCGGTGAAATGAGTCCGGGGTCCAGCACCGAAAGTTATCCAGTATTTGCTCATATTGGGTTGAGGGAAAACCCCGGAAAAATCTCAACCATGTAACTTGCCCCGACCAGGAATCGAACCCGGGCCACCTAGTTTCGCGGCCAGACGCTCTAACCGCTACTCCACAGGTATGGACCCTTGAGTAGGGATTTGACCTTTGGAAATAAGTATAAATCTGCTGGAGCAAGATCTGGAGAATATGATGGCTGTGGAAGGACAGGTATTTTGTGTTATGCGAGGAATTCGCTCACCAAGAGCGACCGATGTGCTGGGGCATTGTCATGATGGAGAACTCAATTCTGTCCTTGCCACATGTTGGGTCTTCTTCGTCGAACTGCATCACGAAGACGCCGAAGAATTGCAACATACGTCTCTTTACTGACAGTTCGACCCTCAGGAATAAACTCGAAATGTACGAGACCCTGGATATCGAAGAACACTTCAAGCATTACTTTCCCCTTTGATCGGTCGGCACGGAATCTCTTTTGCCGTGGTTAGTCGGGAGATTTCCACGTTGAAGACTGCCGCTTGGCTGGGGGTCGTAAAGGAAACACCATATCTCCTCACCTGTGATCACTCTGTGCAAGAAAGATGGATCCTGGTCCACCCTGTCAATCAGGTCTCCACCAACGAATTGCCGCTCTTCCCGCTGCTCAACTGTTAGGCTTCTTGGAACAACGTGCTCACACACACGTTGCATTTTCAAATCATTGTGGAGAATGGACTGCACAGAACCATTCGAAATGCCTAACAAAGTAGCCACATCATCTATTGACTGTCTGTGGTCTCGTCTGATTTCTTGTGCAACTCGAGCTATCATTTCTTCCGTTCTTGCCGATCAGGGTCTTCCTGAACGTGGATCATCATTCGTTGAAGGACGGCCACTTGTGAAGCGCTTGTGCCAATCATACACTCTGGTCCGAGACATTACTACTTCTTCATATGCTTGGCGCATGAGTGCCAAAGTATCAATAAATGTTTTACCGAGTTTAACACCTCTATGCTCTTTCAAGCTCATTTTACCACATATACCTACACGTCTTCACTAAACGAAGCGGAAAGCTGCACTGTATTACACGTCTTCACTAAACGAAGCGGAAAGCTGCACTGTATTACACGTCTTCACTAAACGAAGCGGAAAGCTGCACTGTATTACACGTCTCCACTAAACGAAGCGGAAAGCTGCACTGTATTACACGTCTCCACTAAACGAAGCGGAAAGCTGCACTGTATTACACGTCTTCACTAAACGAAGCGGAAAGCTGCACTGTATTACACGTCTTCACTAAACGAAGCGGAAAGCTGCAATGTATTACGTCTCCACTAAACGAAGCGGAAAGCTGCACTGTATTACACGTCTTCACTAAACGAAGCGGAAAGCTGCACTGTATTACACGTCTTCACTAAACGAAGCCGAAAGCTGCACTGTATTACACGTCTCCACTAAACGAAGCGGAAAGCTGCACTGTATTACACGTCTTCACTAAATGAAGCCGAAAGCTGCACTGTATTACACGTCTCCACTAAACGAAGCGGAAAGCTGCACTGTATTACACGTCTTCACTAAACGGTGCCGAAAGCTGCACTGTATTACACGTCTCCACTAAACGAAGCGGAAAGCTGCACTGTATTGCACGTCTTCACTAAACGAAGCGGAAAGCTGCACTGTATTACACGTCTTCACTAAACGAAGCTAAGAGCTGCACTGTATTTCGATTGGTTTCCGGCTACATTAGTCTTCCCCATTCTCATGCGCAGCCGCATTGAGTCTATACGCCTGGAGAGTGGGTCACATACCACACCGACAAGGCAGAGAAGTTGCCTATAGAGCATGGCGTTGCCACCCAAAGTTCCGGTTCTTTCTGACTCTACTACTATGTATGATAACCAAAGACGTTTTCACTATAGGTGATGCCAACGGCAATTTTTAGTTATGCATACTTACTTTGTAATAATTTTAACTTTAATGAAGTTGTACATCTATGGTAGTTATGGGAATATTTGTATTTTATTATACCTGTTCATGATTTTTTGTGATATCTAAAAATAATTATCCAAAAAACCGATACGTGGTAGAGAATTTTGATTTCAGATATTGAACTCAGCATGTGCTAATTATACAAAATCACCTCTTTATCATTCTAGTGCAAAACAAAATTTCTCGTTCAGTGAATTTAAAGTAAACGACGATATTTCAGGTGTCGTGCTTAGTGTTATGGTTCTTTCTCTGGCAAACTGCTTAACTTATGTTGTGCATGTGAAATCATTATTGATCATACAGAGTATCGGAAAATACACACGTGTTTATTCGTAAATCCAATAAAAGGGAAGGAGAATTGAATTCGAAAAAAATTTACCACTTTAGGGCTACAAAACCATTTGACTCAATGCTAAATATGCATATAAAATCTTCAGCCCAGCTCGTGAAGAAAATGGGAGGTAGGAAGTGTAGGAAGAAGGAAGAACTGTCAGCTTAGACTGAACAGCATCGAAGCTAGGCTACATAAATATTTGCTAATTACTCGTAATAGGGAATACATCTCGGTTGGTGAAAATGCATATCTTTCTCTCAGAAATTTAACTCAATATGCATTCACTGAAACGGATAACACAAATATTATATATTTGATGTGCATTGGAGCTGGAATAAGTTATCTCTAAAAATCGAAATTTTCAAGTATAAGAAGAGCTTAGCTCATATAGTTTTAGATTATGAACAACATATAATTTAATTTACCTATCCTCAGCTAGTTTTGAGTAATAACTTGTTACTTATTGAAATTTGTGTGGTCATGATCTTCAAAAGGAATCTTTGTGAAATATATTTAAACAACTTATCATTTTGGTATGCAAATAGGCAGCGGTTGAAGTTCTTATTCTACCGCTAAGCCTAAACATATAATTCTACAGATTATTCATGATCAAAGTATCATCATCATCATCATCATCATCTATCAGGATATGCCATATTGATCTGTTCTGCCTCAGATGTAGTCTTTCCAACGACGCATGTCTTTTTATATCTCGTTTACCTTTTGGTCGATACTAAAAGGCTTATTTTACTAGTCTCTCACCGGGAATCTTTGGTATATGGCACATTCAATTTTGTTTATTTTGTTGTATTTTACTGTTTAAATTAAAAATATTGAGTTTTTCTCTTATATTCTCACTTCTAATATGTTTTTTAAGTGTACAACCAGCTATATACCGAAAAAATCTCATTTCAGCCGTTTCAATTAGTTATTCATAGCCCAATTCTTTGATCCATACATTAACACTGGCACTGCCATAGTCTTATAAAACTTTAAAATTATGTGTTCTGTTATTTTCATTTTTTTTTTCTAATTTGAAATTTATTTCACAATGTAATATGGCACAACATTCAGCAATGCCGCCGATTTCCCACGCATTCAAGTCAATATAACTTTGAATCAACTAGAACTATTCAAAATCCGTCACAACTTATCTACATTATAAGCAGATAAATATATCACTGAGTAAAGTAGCAAAACTTAAGATTATAGAAGTGAATATCAGATATTACAATAATTTTAACACATTGCATTTCTACAAGATTATTTATATAGCCTCAATAACCACAATTCAAGACTTGTAATATATACAATATAAGATCACATAGGGTACATGCAATATTAAATTAATATGATATGAATTGGCTATTGTACATTAGTTAATTATTGAATTATAACACAACTAGTGGCTTGTGCAGCAAATGCTGCAAACTAAGTTCATTAGACGTTCAAATAAAAATTTTTCAGATTTATTTTCAATGAAGAATACGAGACATTCTGAAAGTTATTTGCTTCAATAATAATGAAAGATCCTCTCTCTCTCTCGAGCCAATACTGAAGAGAACCACGCATATAAATATCTACACCACACCGCCATTAAATATATGAAAAAGACCCAACCCCACTTGATTAATAACTATAAAAATATTTGATTTTTAATAATATTATTATCTTACGTAAGTTTTACGGCTTTCAGTAACATATACTATATATACTATACAGCCGCCACTCAGTAAAATATAGAAATCAAAATCTAATTTAAATTATTCTCTATATCTACTTATATAACCCCAAAACGTTTCACTTTCATATCATCAACGTAGCATTAATATGTATAATTAATGAAAAATAGTCACATCATGGCATTAACTACAATAATATTTCATTTATAATAGTAATAATGTCATCAAACCACCTCAAGTTTTGTAGTTTTTAATATCCAATACACAGCTGTACGGTACTCAAAAAATTACACACCACAGAATCGAACCTGTAAATTATTTTTAGTTAAGTTAAGTTTTTAATAACCAATTTAATTTGAGCTCTAAATATGTCAGCATTCTTGCAGATCATGGCCTTCGTGTAAGATTGTTTACTGTAGTGTGTGTTTTGTTTTATTCTGAATTGCAACACGGCCGACTTGATGCTCGCTTCGCTTCTCCTGAATGCATTAGCTAGTTCTCAAAACTGACGACAGATGGATTTTGGAAAATAGGAAAATTATGTAGAAAAAATGACATTTTACTGAAAACTACTATTTTTCCGAAAAACTTTGGGTTCCAAGCTTCAAAATGAGGGGCCATTTATTAAAATCCGTTCAGCCGTTTTCCCGTAATTTACATTACCAGTTCAAATTATATATATATATATATATATATATATATATATATATATAGATGTAGCATGTGGCGTGTGAAAATAAGATGTCGTAAGAATATTTTAGATTTTGAAATTTTAAGAAATTAAGTAATAATTTTATAGTAGCTTTAATGTACATGTAATACTGTATATTGTAATGGTTTTATATTATTTTAACATTATAAACAAATGTATTCATGTGTATTAGATCTCGTGTGAAGTTTAGATATTGCTAATACTGTATGGATATGCTTAACACGGCGAAAACGTTTACAGTTATTCAACGTATAAAGGAAAAATTATTATGTGTGGTCACTATATAGTTGTTTTTTTATTTGTATGATAATATTATGATAAATCATTCAGATTGAAAATTAATTACATATTATATCCTACATTATCGATCAAGACTTATCTGAAACTTAATCCTGCAATGAATTGCAAACTTCTGATATACTGTACAACTCTACTGTATCTTTCTCTGATTTATTAAGATGTTTCATTTCTTTATTATACATATTTTTGAGCTCCATGGATGTCTTACTGTACATTACGTATATAGTTATGAATAGTCCGTAAAGTTTCATGAAGTTAGTACTAGCAATTTGCGAAGACACACAGAATAGATATTCTGCATCAACTTTCAGAAGCTTTCTCTCCTATGTACGAAGAACACATACACCACTCTTGCACTGTCAAAGTGAATAGTTGTGACCGCTGTTGTCTACGGCATTATATGCCCTCCAGAAACACCGCGGGCAATACCACGAACGCGTTACAGCACTTGTCTTTAAGTCATAATAACATACGAGTACAGCATTTTATGGTGTATTAACATTTTCTCCTCCTATATTGTCTCACAGCACTTTCTATGGGTATATCACGTTTAACGACGAACTTGTTCCGGGAGGTCAACAACAAAACTAATATATACCTAAGCATATGGACCTCGAACAACATAAAACAATCGTAAGGAAGTACACACACCTCTCACTATGTGACCTGGTATTAAGACATGCACGTGGTTCGTAATTGAAGAGATTAGAGGTGGGATGTGGCAGCGTTTTCCCGTCACAGCTCCGAACTGTGACAGCTCCGGAAAAATCGCTGTGATAGATAAGAGCGATTTTGAATAATTTTGAGGGAAAAATTGTTCCGGGGCCGGGTATCGAACCCGGGACCTTTGGTTAAACGTACCAAAGCTCTATCAATTGAGCTACCCGGGAACTCTACCCGACACCGATCCAACTTTTCCCTCTATATCCACAGACCTCAAAGTGGGCTGACAACCGTCAAGCAACCAACATTGAGTGCACACTAACTCTGTGGGACTTAAATTGTGGTTTTTCTGTTAACAAACAGTGACGTGTATTATGCAAATCAAGCTTTCAGGTATAACTTCCTGTAAAGTTGACTTGAATAATTTTGAGGGAAAAATTGTTCCGGGGCCGGGTATCGAACATACATAACGCGTTGGTACGTTTAACCAAAGGTCCCAGGTTCGATACCCGGTCCCGGAACAATTTTTCCCTCAAAATTATTCAAGTCAACTTTACAGGGAGTTATACCTGAAAGCTTGATTTGCAACAGCGATTTTGTCACAGTGTGATTTTTGTGTTCGATGATTCTTGTTGTAACGCCCTGGCATTCACAGTCATTCACTAAAGACAATGGCAGGCAATACATGCCACATTCCAAGAGTAATGCCATCATCAGTCGTAACATACAGAGTGATTCAAAACTTCTGTGACAAACTTGAGGGGTGATAGATCTAACAATAGGAAACCCTTTTTTTTTTTTTTTAAACTACTTATGTCTTTTGACGCATCATTTCGAAGTTACCGTTGAAAATGTTTTTGCGAGGACGTACGTCAATATATGCGAATGTGTGCACTCCTGTTTGTTTGTTCAGAGTTTTGTAAGAGACGAGAAGATTGATGTTGTTTGTTTACGTTTAATGTTCAATACATTTGAAGAGTCCACTGCAAGAATGATGGATGTCACTTTCTTGTTGAAAATGAACCAAGACTGCCAATGCATAGCTTAAGATATAGAATGTACATATAGAGTTATATGGCATTAACACTGATAGTCACTGTCCAGTAATGATCGGAAAATCACAGTTAAGCTTTGAGCGCTAAGCATTTCAAACTTTCAATTGCTTCTCCTGCAAAATGTATTCCAAATGGCATCCATCATTCTTGCAGTGGACTCTTAATTTCTTTTCAGTTCAGTCTAGTCATCAATTGAGAATGGATGTCTACACTTTTCCCGAATTAGCCGACATAGTAATGTGTTATGGGGAGGTTCGCGGAAACGGAAGTAGAGCTCTCCATATGTACGAACAATTCTGAATTGATGATTACACTGAACTGGAAGGAAAAGGTATTGAACATTAAACGTAAACAAACGACAACAGCCCTTCTCTTCTCTTACAAACATCTCAACAAACAAACAGGGATGCACACATTCGCATACATTGACGTAAGCCCGCGCAAAAATATTTTCAATGGTAACTTCGAAACGACGCGTCAAAAGACATAGGTTGTTTAACAAAAAGGGTTCCTTATTGTTAGATCTATTACCCCTCAGAGTTTGTCGCAGAGGTTTTGAATCACCCTGTAGAAGTTTCTTATTGCTGCAAGTCCCAGCTTGTCTGGGTTCTTCAAGTCCTCAATTCGTGGTCATTTACAGAATTAAGGAATATAACTGTTCTTTGCGAGGGGAATGCATATCGGAACAAAACCGGAAAGAATCCGAATATTACATAAAAGGCATAAAACAGTCCGTAATGTACCGAACACGAATCTTCGTTTTGAGACCCAAACCATTATTTATCACTAGTGATCAGTGATGTGTTCAGTCTTCTCTTTCACACATTCCATAACATTAGATTATTTGAGATTTTATAGAAATCAGTAATGAGTTTTAAATTGTTAAATTTTTTAATTAATCGTCTTTAGCAATATGGACTATATAAATTAGCAATATATTTAATCAAAACATTTCAATGTTTCTCATGACGAGCCAACATCTGTTTATGTTTACCGCTCTTCTGCGAATTGAATGATATACCGCTGCCATGTCTTGTATAATAGCGCGACAAATATACTAAACAAAAACACCTTGACGAGTGTTATCTGCGATGTGTCTCAAGAATGTCTACGAAGGTGAGTCATTCGTAAAAGAATACATATACTACACCTCCAAGTTAAATCTGCGTCCGGAAAGAATGTGAATCACTACTCCCTCTCCCTCTCGCCTTTGCAACCTATTTTGCCCATTGGCCTATGTGGGTAAATAAATTCTTATCTCACAATCAGACTCTATTGTCAGATTCTATGGAGAAAAAAATAATTACATTTCACCAACCTTAATTTACCCATATGTTCATTTGTTCCACACTCCCCATTCCTCTCAGAATTGCCACTCACCTGCAACAAAGGACAAAAACAAAGTGTCAAAAAACATATTGTCACTCAACGTCGCAAATCAGTGTGAACGAGAAATAGCCGACGAATTATGCCTGGAGCCTTCTACCAGAAACAAGGTTCTTTTACATTCCATAAATCTACGATATCGGACTTAAGGTTGGTTCACAATAAACAATAGTTAATTGTGAATGCTCACATTTAAATACATTTTAACAATATTTCCGTTCTCGTTCTCGTTTCCGTTCCCGGTTTATTGTGAACCAGCCCTTAGCTTTAATTTCTTCTCGGAGGAGGTCATGTTAGGGATTTATCGTCCTTCAAAATCCATCGCTCTCAGCTGGGTGTGAGCCCGCGAGCTTTGGATTCAGTACCTAGAAAGGTAACCATTTCATTAGTTATATCACAGAATGTCATTCACTCTCCTCTAATGAGACTATTAACTTAAGCAGTAATTGAAAGTGACGATGTCTGTCACGAAAATTGAAAGCCAACTTTTAAAGAGAAAATTCTGCGAAAAATTTCTTCTTCTGCTTCTTCTTCTTCTTCTTCTTCTTCTTCTTCTCCTCCTCCTACTTCAAGGTTAGGCTATAAGCCAGTGCCGACTCAAAGCATATCCCTTCATCTGGTCATGGGGCGTCCAACGGAACGTCGACCTCTAGGTCTATATTGTAACGTCTGTTTTGATAATCGAGATGTCTCCATTCGGTCTATATGTTGAAACCATTTTCTGTGAACTGAAATTTCATGCATCTATTCAATCAAGATAAATCGCAAATGCGATGTTTTTATTGGCTATTTTACGACGCTAGGTGTTGAATAGATGATAACTGGATGGTATTTTTGCATGCTGCGTCCGAGAATTCGCCATGAGATTACCTAACAATCACCTTACAGTTTGAGAAAACTCGAGACAAACGGAATCAGAAATCATCCCACGTGGGATTCGAACCTCACCCATGCATAGCTTCGATCATATGCCCCGCTCGATACTTGAAGTGCATGGAGTGCAGGAAGTGTAATGCGATAGTATCTGCACACAAAAAGGGTTTATTAAGATAATTTTATAGGCCGACTATTCCTTGCCAGTGATCTCTAAATTCATCAATATAAATCTGGTCTCTACATGCATCAAGCAGAGGAAATTTTCAAGTTGATGCGTATTTATAACCAGCGGAAAGTAAACACATGAGAGTATCTCACTCCTTGTTTACATGGAAGGTGTCTGTTATAGGAAATCTTATCACAACCAACATGCCAGTCTACGGACATCAGTAGCTTCAGGAGAGATGCTGGAGGAAAAAAAAAAGAATAAAAGAGAAAAGAAAAACTAAATGTGAGATGAGGGAGAAATTCGAGGGAAGACGAACGTGTAAACTGTCAAGCACGTGGACTGGAAACCACAGAGATTCGGGCTGTGGCCGAGTAGAAAGGGGGATGGGAGAAAAGAAGGATAGGATGGATAGAGAGAGAAAAAGACTTGAAATGATGTTTAAATTTTACTTGTGAGATGGTTAACAAATAAATTACATTTCTCCCTTGCCTATATTCTCTATGCCCATTTGTTACACAGTCCGTAAGAATTACACTGTTGTAATTTAAAATCATAGCGAAGAATGTGAAAATACGTGCGAACTGAACACCTTTCCGTAATCTTCAAAACCATCTATTTAAAATCTACCGTCTTTAGGAATTCTGCTTACACAGTAAAATCCAAAAGTCTGGGAAAAGAAAACTCGTGAACGTGCAGAGGAATCCTTATTTCAGATATTACCAGGTGTTCAGAACAGGAAGGCACACCGCCTTTCGTGCTATTGTAAATCATCCGCAAAGCATGGTTGCGGTTACGCCTATAATACTCACTTCGGTCTCTAAAGGGTGTCGCTGTTCACGCCAATGTTCCTTCTGTCTGCCTGTAGCGCCCCCCCCCCCAGGTTGAACTGGAGATCTCACGCTCGAGCATGGGTTCGAATTCCGCTTGTACTGATTAACTCAGTGATGTCAACGAGAGCGCAAGCGTGCCACATCGCCCGTATGCGCTGTTCAGAGTACGTACGGCACGCAGGTAGCAGGTACAAGTCACTGGTGGACACAAGGGTTGTACATAAGATATTGAGGAAAAAGTCGTTCAGTAAGTTTTAGGCTGATGGGACTCTCGACTTCTTATGAGTGAAAGAGGAGACAATGTTCTTTATCTGATACATGGAAAGCATTTAGTTAGAAACAGAAGAAATGTGAAACGCCTGAAATTATTAAATGATGTACATCATGATGTATTCAAACTTTGTTGTTTTATTGACATTAAATAGTAATAAATACAGGGACATCATTTTATTTTTACTAACATTTCTAATATTAACCTGGCTATACCTTTGGCTTAAAGGTTGTGAACCGGAAACACCGTTTGCTACCCCCTTCCACGACTGGAGTTCGATGATACTGGCGTAAGATACAAACAAATCACTATACTAGATATAGGAGGGATGAAAAGTAGTTCATCCATTTACGTAAAGTAGGAAATATCGCGATTTTGAGTTTGATAATTTTCATTAGGTTTTTCTTTAATCAAAATACAGTAAGGTATTAACAATAAATGTTCGCGTAGACTTCCGCGGCTGGTGTACATGGTGTGTGGATAAGCTTCAGGGCTTCTACCGCGTTTTCTTGGTGTTACTGGCTGACGTTTCGACCGCTGTGTTGTGGCCATCTTCAGAGCAGTTGTTGAAGATGGCCACAACACTGCGGTCGAAACGTCAGCCAATAACACCAAGACAACGCGATAAAAGCCCTGAAGCTTATCCACACATTAACAATAAATGTTCTTACTCTCGAGCTGAGGTGTCCATTCGGACGTATTCATTATGCAGTGCATATTATACTGTCTACAGCACATTAGCGTACAATATAGAGAATGAAGTTAAATTGAAAAATAATCGTAATATGGATATTTGAACACATATTTGAAAATGATGGCCGTTCATTTCTATACGGGTTTCAGTTCTTTTTTGCATATTATCGCACATAGGCTATTATACCTAATTCCAATTACCAGTTTCGTCCTTCGTACTAGTAACTCATGTTGAAATAATTCTGTACCTACTCTATAAAAGACTACCTTACGTATTGTAAATTCAATCTTCACTTCTGCCCAATCCGAAAAGATAAAATTATTCAGACATGCTATATACTCTCCGTCCAAGTGGTTTTGTCGAGGGTCGTAGAAAGGAGGGAAATCACGTGACAGTTAATTACTTAACGAGGCCTTTTTATTTAAGTTATTTTAAACAGTTGTATAATATTACGTAGACGTCCAATTCCTAACAGAAATTAATGTTTTCAGAAAAGAGCTAAGACAGCCCAGCCACAAAGGGACGGGCAGAAGTGGGTGGGGGAAAGCGGGATGCGACATAGGCAAACGGACGACAGTACCTGTGCGAGAATATGATTCAATATTGAAAGCGAACATATTTCTGGAACGTACTATACTCACTAACTCAGTACTGTTTGTGTTTACTAAGACCGTAAGGCGACTTTGACTGTATACGCTTGGTTCTGTGTGGAGAACGGTCGGAAGTTTACTAGTAGAGGGGGTGGGAGTGAAGTACATTAAAAAACTCAGGTACAATAAAAATTGAAGTAAAAATAAAATGATGTCCCTGTATATGTTTAGATATACTGTAGAGGTCGTTCCTCACTACATTGCATTTAAGGTTACAGAATAAAGTCCAAAAAGAGTATGATACTAGTAGCGTAGACTCGTTACGAATTGTCTAAAAATTGTCAAGATGCGTCGTCCATAGATTTTCAGTTTGACAATAGTCCTTACCATTGTGATGTCCTTTAGTTAAGCCGAGGAAAAGTTCTCTCCAGGTTCTTTTAATTGCGTGACTAGAGCAAAGTTGGAAGTTCGCTTTGCCTGGTAATATATCCCAGGGTACAAATATTTGCAGCGATAATTATTTCTATATTTGGCAGTAAGCAAGTGTATGAGCAATTTTCCTCACTTTTGAAACTCACAAAACCAAGACTAATATCAAGATTATCAGATGATAATAAGCGTGCTATGGTACGTCATGCTGCAGGAAACATAATTTCACCGGATACAGGAAGGTTGGTGTCGGCAAAAACAAGAAAAAAAAAAAACTTCTATATTAAAAGAGAAGTCAGGAACTTAAATTTGTTTCTACAAATGTGCTGTTAATATAATAAGTATAATATAAGTATGTAACAGTTACATAACAATTATTAGGTGGGCCTCATTATCTAAAACCGTTAAGATAAAGAAAATATGGTATGTTTATTATTTGTTGCAGGCCTATTATTTCATTTCTCCTTATACTCAATGTCCTGTAATTTATTTCACTTTTGTATTGGTAAGTTCAAAACAGGAAAAGTGTTTTTATACTAGATGGATTATTAGATAATTATATAAAAATTATTATATTCTAACTATTATCTGAAACTATATAAGCCTACTATTTTATAATTCATTGCATTTATTAGAAAGATACACTCTACAAAACATGTTCTAATTTCTTGTTGTCTTGTATGAATGTAACACGTTATCTATTATTTCAAAACAGTTTAATTCATCTCGCAGTGATAGGTCAATTTAGAGTTCACTTTGCTCACCCCTTCTTATTCACTGCTGCTGCCTGCAGAATAGATTCATTGCAAGCAGTAAGCACTTGATTGCACGTACAACCGTCTACGTGCTATTGACCTTGACATCGCTGGATTAACTGATTGCTTTTCGCGTGAAATGTTTATTCTTGAAGGTCAAATGGATGAAACGTTACGGATACGAACGTTTTAAAATCACATCGCATGCCTAACAAAAACATCCAGCTACGCCAAACATTTCTCACATACTTGCTTAGCATCGGATCAGATTACTATTGTGTTTGCTAAAGGGGCAAACTTAATTTCTTGCATGAATTACATTTTTTACTTATCATACTAAAGGCCTCTCCAATAAACCAATTCAGATGAAATACAGCTAATTTCATTGTAAATACTTGTACAGGTATATGGTAGCCTACATTTCAATAAAGAAATAAAGGAAAAATAATCATAAATATAGCCCGCCAACATATATTTCAGAATGTGCAGAAACCAAATGCTTCTACCGGTAAGACTGAAGTGGGGACTAAATCACGCAGAACAATGAAGTCTTGCGCGAGTCAAGAACAAAAGCGCTATGTTTTGAATGTTGCCTGGCTATAATACAACACATACAGTATACCGTAATTTCCCATAACTATGGTCCAGGCACCCAACTATGGTCCAAAACGCATTATGTACTACTTAGTCCCCCAAGAGTTCGGTGTTTGCCATTTAAGGCGCCACTATGATGGAATTATGTTCCCCATAGATGCTTCTATCTACCATTACACGTGGCAATGATATGGATGCTTAGCAAGGTCAGTGTGCATTGTTCTATTGAATGTGTGAAGACATGAAATCATTCAGTTTGTGATTGTCTGTTTTATTAAGCTCTCCTCTGTAGAACTGGTACGTTATAGATATATGATTCTTTGTACAATTAAACCTGGCTATATAGTGTTTACTTTCATGTAATAATTACACTGGCAGAGGTTAAGGACTCTGCGTGAAAAATGTTTAACCTCAAGGCTAGAAGTCAGTCCTCAACTATGTACCACAATTTTTCGTGGACCATAGTTGTATTTCATTTTGAAATATTTGTTTCAATAAAATGTTATCAATGTGATTATTTACTTCTGAAAATACGGTATCTCAGTATATTCTGAAACACCACTTAACATTCTAGTCAAGTAAACAAAGAAACAGGCTGTTCCAGCATCAATGGTACTAGCACGAATGATGGTCCGGTAAAACGAAAACTTCAGGGTAGAAGGAAAACAACCGTCCCTATGAGTGATTATGAGAGCGATGAAATTGAATTGGATACAGATTATGATGCAATTTCAGAATTACAAGAGAAGTGGAGATTCAAAGGATCGAAATAAGCCTAATGAATGTAATTCTCAGTACGATAAATAAACATTATCATTGAATTTATTTGCATAATATTTTGCTAAGAATGTGTTAGTTTATTTTGATACCGTACTTTTGTTCTTTGATATAGGCTACATTCACCTGCAAGAAAACCGGGCCAACTACATTTTCTTTAAAATTTTTGAAAATTCTAGGATTTTTTAAATAATTGTATGAGTGCTGAAGTTCATTTAGTTATTCATTTATTTTGTGATACGTAACACTGTAATACTGAATACGTAATAGCCAACAATGATCTGAAAAGAAGATTCGTTCTTCTTGTAAAATTGTGTGTAAACTTCTCGGACTCATTTCGAGCTAAGCTGAAGATGTCTACAGACTGGTAAGCTCTTTTGAGGCAGTATTGGAGTACTTCATTGTATACAAATGTCACTAAGTCCTACCGATTCAGCAAAAGTGGTTGCATTGATAGAAGGTAGGAATAGTCAGCGTTATGTGGCTGCAGTTCTTGGGATTCCTCGATCGACCGTACAAGAGTGTACCATCGCTTTAGAGAGACAGGTTATTCTAGAAGACCCGGTTCAGGGAGAAAACGAGTAACTTCGGCACGTGACGACCATTTTATTGTCCTAAACACATTAAGAAATCGCCATTCCACAGCTATTGAGACCAGAAGAGCCTTCCAGAAAATAAGACAAGTTAACGTGAGTGAGAGAACTGTAAGAGGACGTCTGGAGGAATGTGGGCTGATTCCAGAAGACCAGCTAAAGGCCCAGAATTGCTCCAGCATCATCATGTTGAACGATTACGTTTTGCTCACAATCATGCTAATTGGAACCTGGGGGAGTGGCGACGAGTGCTCTTCACAGATGAATCGAGATTTAGTTTACAGATGGACGTGAAAGAGTGTGGAGAAGAGAAGGAGAACGCTTTTCTTCATGTTCCTTCAGTTCACGTGTCAGTTTCCAAGGTGGATCAGTAATGGTAAGGGGTGGCATTTCGTACGAAGCTCACACAGAAGTTGTTTTCATTAATGAAGGTACTTTGACTGCTCCAAGATACATCGAAGAAGCTCTAATTTAACATATGGTACCATATGCCCCACTTATTGGTGAAACGTTCCTGTTAATGCATCACAATGCACGCCCTCATGCTACAAGAATCGTGGATGAGTTCCTTCACGACGTTAGATTGAATAGGATGGCATGGCCAGCAAGAAGTCCTGATATAAACCCTATTGAACATGTGTGGCAAATGCTAGGGAAGCACGTTAGAAGTCGCCTAACTCCTCACAGCAACTTACAGCAGCTCCGAAATGTTCTAAGTAAAGAATGGAATAGAATCGACCAGACTGACATCCAGAATCTGATCGAAGGGTTGAATCGGCGAATGGTAAGTCATACAGTCACGGGGAGGTAATACCCGCTATTACCAACATCTGGGTGGCCACAAAATCAGTTGAACATTTGGAAGAAAATTGATATAATTTGTAAGTTTTTACACCTTTTAATTATATCTATTGTTTAGCTTTGAAAATAATAGCGCAAGTGATAATCAATAATTTTTTTTTTTCTGGGAAGCAATGTTTTCTTCATTTTTCAAAAG
Source organism: Periplaneta americana (assembly GCF_040183065.1). NCBI lineage: Eukaryota > Metazoa > Arthropoda > Insecta > Blattodea > Blattidae > Periplaneta > Periplaneta americana. The sequence goes on along the minus strand of NC_091121.1, from coordinate 148,925,908 downwards.
GATTTTCTGATTCTCACCTCATAAAAAAAATTGAGAAACTTTATGTGGCCCGGTTTTTTTTGTAGTTGTTCATTATTGCAGAAAAATGACTTTCAGATTTCACTTGTTTATTGAGTGTTTATGTAATGTGTACTAATAAAAAGAATCCATGTACTTTTCATTTATTTTCAATATTACTGTGCTAGATTATGATTCTACCCTTAAATTAGAAACTCAATGTATTGATTTAGGAATAATTACAGCTCCAGCTATAGTCCATTCATGCTTTCAAGCATGAATATATGAGTAGACCATAGTTGGGCAACTCAGAATACAACTATGTACCAATGCTTATTATTTTTTAACACTTGTAATTAAATAATTTCAAACACATATGTCAACATTTATTTAATATAAACTTACAAGAGTCCGAAGCCAAAATGTCACTTAATCTGGATGAATAGTACTGAGTATACAAAGAAAAATGTGACAAATGTGGACCATAGTTAGGGGAAACTACGTATTGCATTACATTTATTTCACTCTCAATCAAATTGGCACTTCTTATACATTAATACCAATTTGTTAAAAATCTAAATATCACAATAACACCCAACCGTTGCTGATGAAGATTCTAAAGGCTTGGTGCTCAGGGCTCTGGGTTCGGACTCGTTAGTAGATTATGGGACCTTACTTGGCACCCGGGTTATCTGTCGGACCTCATCATCGTATATAGGGCGTACAATGAGCCTAAACGACCTACGTGCAAGGATCGATCTCGGAAATCAATCAATCAATCAATCAATCAGTCAGTCAGGATATGGTCGTTAACAACTAGCCAAATAAGAAGAATTGAGGCAGCAGGGATACGACTCCTAAGACCGCTAACTTCTATTACCACGTCCTCAGATATTGGCAGTAGCTGCGAATATAGGTATAGAATAAGCAGTCGCGAACAGCCGATAAGGGATGGGGGTTGGGCGAAGGACTAATAATCCATCACCATAAAAAACAGCTTGTTACGAAATCCCAACATAACTTTTGTCATCCAGCCTGCTGTCATATAAGTTCAAAAAATTTATAAAACAGCTATATTACCGGTTGTTCTGTATGGTTGTGAAATTTGGACTCTCACTTTGAGAGGGAAACAGAGATTAAGAGTGTTTGACAATAAGGTGCTTAGGAAAGTATTTGGATCTAAGAGGAATGAAGTTACAGGAGAATGGAGAAAGTTACACAACACAGAACTGCACGCTTTGTACTCTTCACCTGACATAATTAGGAACATTAAACCCAGACGTGTGAGATGGGCAGGGCATGTAGCACGTATGGGCGAATCCAGAAATGCATATAGAGAGTTAGTTGGGAGGCCGGAGGGGAAAAAGATCTTTGGGGAAGCCGAGACGTAGATGGGAAGATAATATTAAAATGGATTTGAGGGAGGTGGGATGATGGTAGAGACTGGATTAATCTTGCTCAGCACAGGGACCGATGGCGGGCCTTTGTAAGGACGGCAATGAACCTCCGGGTTTTCTAAGTAAGACCACTAGCAGGATATAGTCTCCTACATCACAAAAGAAGTAATAAAGTGAGAGACAAATTTCAGATACAAAATACTATAGACCATCGTAAACTAATGCAGAAAGAGACGGTATGAGTGTATACAACATACCATCGTTTTACAAGCAAAAACACATTAAATCAAAAATATTACTTGTGACAAAAGGGCGTTTGAAAGTTGTTGACAAAACTGTATCCTCAAAATATTATTTTTAGTAAGTTGTTCCTCGTTATGTGTATTTCATTTCCCAATTCTAAGTTTACGATATATTATGTGGACCTACATTATACACACCTTTTTCTCAGAAGTAATATTTTTGACTTAATATGTTTTGCTTGTAAACCGACGATATGGGCTCGTATCGACTGCGTAAATAAATTACGTTTCATCAACCGCGACGATAAAATATTGACAGGTCGAGAAAGCGACTGATGAGCCAAATCTATATATATAATTTGAACTGGTAATGGAAATTACGGGAAAACGGCTGAACGGATTTTAATAAATGGCCCCTCATTTTGAAGCTTGGAACCCAAAGTTTTTCGGAAAAATAGTAGTTTTCAGTGAAATGTCAATTTTCCTAAATAATTTTCCTATTTTCCATAATCCATCTGTCGTCAGTTTTGAGAACTAGCTAATTGCATTCAGCAGAAGCGAAGCGAGCATCAAGTCGGCCGTGTTGCATTTCAGATTAAAACAAAACACACACTACAGTAAACAATCTTACACGAAGGCCATGATCTGCAAGAATGCTGACATATTTAGAGCTCAAATTAAATTGGTTATTAAAAACTTAACTTAACTAAAAATAATTTACAGGTTCGATTCTGTGGTGTATAATTTTCTGGGTACAGCTGTGTATTGGATATTAAAAACTACAAAACTTGAGGTGGTTTGATGACATTATTACTATTATAAATGAAATATTATTGTAGTTAATGCTGTGATGTGACTATTTTCCATTAATTATACATATTAATGCTATATTGATGATATGAAAGTGTAACGTTTTGGGGTTATATAAGTAGATGTAGAGAATAACATAAATTAGATTTTGATTTCTATATTTTACTGAGTGGCGGCTGTATAGTATATATAGTATATGTTACTGAAAGCTATAAAACTTACATAAGATAATAATATTATTAAAAATCAAATATTTTTATAGTTATTAATCAAATGGGGTTGGGTGTTTTTCATATATTTAATGGCGGTGTGGTGCAGATATTTATATGCGTGGTTCTCTTCAGTATTGGCTGGAGAGAGAGTATCTTTCATTATTATGGAAGCAAATAACTTTCAGAATGTATGGTATTCTTCATTGAAAATAAATCTGAAAAATTTTTATTTGAACGTCTAATGAACTTAGTTTGCAGCATTTGCTGCACAAGTCACTAGTATAAATTTAATTTGAATCTGCGAAGCTAGTGATGACATGATAAAGACAGTACAATCCAATCAGCTAAGTACTACAATAGGAAAACTCTATTATATGCTCCGTATGTAGAAGAGTCAGAACACTATGACTTTAATGACCAATGTCATTTTCCATTAAAAGTCTTGCCGCATACGCTAACGTTATTCAAACATTATGGTATAAATTATGGAAGGATGCTCCTAATCTCTGTGGTTGTCAAATGTAGTTAAATGGGCGAAAATAATAAAAACTGCAGAAGTTGTGATATCGCCATCATCATTATAATTTTTATGGGCCATGAAACGTAACTAAATGATGCAGGAACATGGTCCTAATAGTCCACTTTCTTATTCGAGACATGTTAACGTCCATCAAATGCGCAACGCGTTTTCTTGCAAGGAAGTTTCTTCTCTCCTCCTTTTCCAGGAAGATGGAAGAACTGCATGAGATAAAGATGAGGGTTTTTTGTCACATCTACAGCAGCACTGCAGCACAATCGGATCATGTCCAGCGAGGTCCTGCCCTGCTTGTATAATATAAACCTTCGACCCCTCAGTCCAGACATTTAAATCCTCAAACACATTCACGATGCTAAAATATTTATAGATTAAACTACGATTTTGAAAATACTTACTTACTTACTGGCTTTAAGGAACCCGGAGGTTCATTGTCGCCCTCACATAAGCCCACCATTGGTCCCTATCCTGTGCAAGACTAATCCAGTCCCTATCATCATATCCCACCTCCCTCAAATCCATTTTAATATTATCCTCCCATCTACGTCTCGGCCTCCCTAAAGGTCTTTTTCCCTCCGGCCTCCCAACTAACACTCTATATGCATTTCTGAATTCGCCCATACGTGCTACATGCCCTGCCCATCTCAAACGTCTGGATTTAATGTTCCTAATTATGTCACGTGAAGAATACAATGCATGCAGTTCTGTGTTGTGTAACTTTCTCCATTCTCCTGTAACTTCATCCCTCTTAGCCCCAAATACACTATCTACCAAAAAGTAATTGGGCACTGATTTTTGCCCCTTTAGAACCTCGTGGTACCACCTCTTGTTGCTATAACAGCAGCCACCCCCGTCAGGTATGTTCTCCACTAGTTTGTGTAGGATATCCACTGGAATGCGTCGCCATTCCTCTTGCAATATGGCACTCAGTTGGACAATGGAAGTTGGCCGAATTTCCCGAAACTTCAATCGCCGGTCCAATTCGTCTCAAAGGTGCTCAATGGGATTGAGATCAGGACTCTGTGCACGCCAGTCCAACCGGTGAACATTATTGTCTGCATACCATTGCATAGTAGCCACCGAAACATGGCATCTAACACGTAAAATCCTAGGTGCCCAATTACTTTTTGGTAGACAGTGTATTTCCCTAAGCACCTTATTCTCAAACATCCTCAACCTATGTTCCTCTCTCAAAGTGAGAGTCCAAGTTTCACAACCATACAGAACAACCGGTAATATAACTGTTTTATAAATTCTAACTTTCAGATTTTTTGACAACAGACTGGATGATAAAAGCTTCTCAACCGAATAATAACAGGCATTTCCCATATTTATTCGGTATTTAATTTCCTCCCGAGTATCATTTATATTTGTTACTGTTGCTCCCAGGTATTTGAATTTTTCCACCTCTTCAAAGGATAAATTTCCAATTTTTATATTTCCATTTCGTACAATATTCTGGTCACGAGACATAATCATATACTTAGTCTTCTCGGGATTTACTTCCTAACCTATTTCTTTACTTGCTTCAAGTAAAATTCCCGTATTTTCCCTAATCGTTTGTGGATTTTCTCCTAACATATTCACGTGATCTGCATAGACAAGCAGCTGATGTAACCCGTTCAATTCCAAACTTTTGAAAATAAGTGTAAGAAAATACAAATGTTAAGCTGGAACATAGAGAATGGTAGATTATTACACAAAAAGAGGTCGAAATGTTGTAAATGTAATTAACGTTTTATTTATCGACGCTCGCAACGTCCAAGATTACATTAGCGTCGCCGGTGTGCGGAATTTTGTCCAGCAGAAGTTCTTTTACATGCCAGAAAATCTACTGACATGATGAAGGATGGGTGGAGCAGAGAAAAACTCTCTCGGGCACCGGGACTCGAACCCGGGTTTTCATCTCTACGTGCTGACGCTTTATTCACTAAGCCACACCGGATTCCAATTCCAATGCCGGATTGAATCCTCTCAGTTTAAGTTCCACCTCTTAGTTTCCCTTTAGTGGCCAACCCTCATGCACTGTGCCATAGATGTGTGACAGTGGCACAATGACCAACACACTATGTGCAGAGGTGCACTCATTACGAGTGACTAAGTGGCCGAGATCCGACGAAATGACCGCCGTCTTAAATCACCAAGTGATTATTTACGCATATCATATTATTATGATGTACCGAAGTAATATGATATTTCCGTGCAGGAATTCTGCGTTATCATATGATGAAGACTGGGTGGAGCGGGGAAAAACTCTCTCCGGCACCGGGACTCGTACGCTACTGACGAGAATTATAAGCAACAAGACTGCTGCTTTATTAAGATGACACAGTGATTCAAATACACACAAATCGTCTATGAGGATACACATTCATCCTCTGCTGAGAATCGAAATATTTCGTTGCATTTAAAGCTGAATAGGCTACCACTTGAACCACAACAAGGACAGCAACGGCTAGAGAGCGCAGTTTTAATGTTCCGCGGTTGCAATGGTCCTGGGTTAGAATCCCGCAAAGGAAATGGAATTTTGTTCGACGATAATATGATGAAGTGTTATCACAGTCTAATATATACAGTCACGAAGCTCAATACTTACTAAATATGCAAACATAGATAGCTGCTCACCACCAGGATCGCTACTACCGCCTCATCAAAGACCGTTTCCCCAGCAGACGATAAAATGTATTGTACTTTCGATATCGTATTCTTTAGAAAAAATTAACACCTTCCTTCCACTATTGAAATGTGAAATACATAAGGTTTATATATTATTTTCATAAAGTATATATTATATTTTATAAACTCACCTTCCTGGATCTTTCGGAAGAAGGATAACTCTAACCTCTTTTTCTTACAAACGTCTCCTTGTCCCATATTATTATTCAAATTATTGTATTTTAGCCATTTACAGTTATTACAACCGATAACGAACATTTCACAGTTAATACCTTTTCAATCTAGACCAGGCCGTAATGTATGTTCGGGTTTTCTATTTCAGTGTATGGAGCTCAGTGAAATATTATATTATAGCTTTATTGCATATCATTGCTAAGCTTTATTTAGTGTAATGTGTCCATAAGTTCCGTTTACTTCTTGTTGCATAATATGTTGCAGAAATAATTACAAAACTGTGTTATTTTAATGTGAAGAGAATTTTACGTGTTAACATAATCTGTTCGCATCAACATTTTAAGTTTAGAATGGAAGCTATTTTGAGGTTCAATAAAAACGAATTTATATTGTGATTTTAATTTAGCACATCTACCTTCCTTAATTCTAGACAGAAAATTTACCATACCACTCCTATGAAATTAGTGTATGTACGATTGTGTTACTTCGTCTCTTATGTAGTAGATAAATACAATAATTCAGTACTCAATTGTAGTATTAGAATACAGACAAATAGAATGTGACGGGTGTCATACATGACATTATGTTTAATTATAATGTATAATTGCGAATATAGGAATATAAGTTAAATATAGTAAACATTACCTATAATATCTATATGACATAACATACATATGTAGTGGCAGGGCATTGGAGACCACTAAAATTAGACACAAAGGGGCAACTGGTACAGTAAACATAATCTATAATTTCAACATATCTAAATATTCGTGCGGTGCAACTGAAAATTATTGAATCGTGCGTAAATGAATGTACAAGAATTTCGCAATATTTAATCGAAACAAAGGCAGGTATTACACATACGAACAACGTAATTTTCACACCAAAAATAATATCACACCTTAACTCGCAAGGAATTATGTCTGAAGTGTCCCCTAATCATTGTTTTAAATTGTATTAATGCAATTACACTACATTTTAGAGAAATATATGTTACTCTTTATGCATTCCAATTAATTTATATGGTTGAAAAGCCGTCCTTCGTGATCGGGTTAAGAGAGTCACTGGTCTGCCTTACGGCCTGTATTAGATCACGATGGCAGTGACAGTCTATTGTTCCTAGTACTCACAGCGCTCCAAGCGGCTAGCAACTATTGGGAGAAATGCAACTCGTTGGCAAAAAATCATCCCAAGCTTCGTGACTGTATATAGTAGACTGTGGTGTTATCTTGGTAGAGGCCCAATGTCGTGTTGACGTCACGTTACAGATGTGATGCAAGTATTCGTCAGATCAAAAGAAAAAAATACGAAATGTAGCGTAAAAAAAAGAATGAAAATAAAAGCTCACCTGAAAGTTAACAAACAGCTATTGGGTATATCGACGAATTTATTTCTATTCAGCACATACCACTTGTAGGCCTATGTGTTCGCTACTCTTACAAGCAAGTAAAATATAATGACCTCTCTTCATTTTGACTTCCTTTCCCATGAGTTTTGAGATATCTCCACCCTATTCTACAGCATGCTACTGATAAGCTCCATTAATTTAAAGAGGTTTCCTTAATTTTGGAGTGGCGGAGCAAGAAGGGTGCAGTTGGACAGACGGCCATGTGGTGGTATTGAATCGCGAGATAAGCAGGCGCCAGATGTGCATTTGGGGGCAAGAATGAAACATGAATACGTACCTATAGAGCAATTCTTCACAGCCTAATGTCATAAAATTTCATTAGTATTATTTTTGAGAGCATTATACTCGTAACTACCAACATCATCTTTTAGTAGTATAATGGAAGTAGGGAAAGGCTTTTAACTAAGCAATCTCACGCAATTCGAAATGAATAAACGTGGTTTATAAACTAGTAAAAATCGTCGTTTTACAAGCAAAACACATTAAGTAAAAAAATATTACTTCTGAGAAAAGGGCGTTTTAAAGTTCTTGACAAAACTGAATCCTCAAAATATTATTTTTGGTAAGTTGTTTCTCTTTATGTGTATTTCATTTCCAAATTCTAAGCTTATACACATACATTATGCACATTATATAGATACGCCTTTTTCTCATAAGTAATATTTTTGACTTAATGTGTTTTGCTTGAAAACCGACGAAACAATCTTCTCACAAAATACTATTCTTGCTACAGCCTGGATACTCACTATTGCTACGATTAGCAGTTTTCATGATTTTGCATACATTTTATTTAATAAAGCGAAAACGTTGCTCCATTAGTCATACTTTCTTCAACATTCGTGACACACATAATAGCTGTGTTTATAAATTTTTCCATTTTCCTTCCTTATCTGTTTTAGTTCATAAAAACATTTGTTGCTTCCTTTAGGGTTTCTTTTTATTATGTTCACATTTTTTTACCATGAATCTGCATTAATTTACATTTTGGGTCCTTAACGGAAAAAATTTAATCTGATTTAGATTTTAGTGATTTTTTATATTAAACATATTTTTATTTAATCAGTCGAAGTTGAAAGGGACTTTTAAATCTTCAAAATTATTTTACCTGACAGAATCATTTTTGTTATTGTATGTAAAGTACATTATATTGTACCTATATGAAAAAACTCTGCATTGAAAAATTAATACAAAACTAACAGAAAGAGACATTATTCTTTGCAACTGAATATGAAAGACAATCTATCAATTCCACAAAATAATATTTTTTTTTTTTTCCAAATTCATACACGGAAAAAAAAAAGTAATTTCAAAAGTTCAGGTAAGGTATATTTTGTTACTTTTGGTACCTATTATTGTACAGCTCTTTTCTAACCCTTTAATGTAGGCCAAATAATAATAATAATAATAATAATAATAATAATAATAATAATAATAATAATAATAATAAAAGGTAAAAAGGTATCCCCGTAACATGCCATGAAGGCACTTGGGGGGCACAGAGGTAGAGCCCCATTCTTTCCATGACCTCGGCACTAGAATGAGGTGGTGTGGTCGGCATCACGCTCTGACCGCCTTTTACCCCCGGGAAAGACCCGGTACTCAATTTTATAGGAGGCTGAGTGAACCTCGGGGCCGTTCTGAAAGTTTGGCAACGAGAAAAAATCCTGTCACCACCTGGGATCGAACCCCGGACCTTCCAGTCCGTAGCCAGCTGCTCTACCAACTGAGCTACAATAATAATAATAATAATAATAATAATAATAATAATAATCCGTGGCACGACAGTCCATGAAGGATCATGACCAGCCGGCTCCTGGCCTCATGTCCACATGCCGAAGCAGAGGTGAACGATCATTCAACCAGAATGGAGGTATCGTGTGGTTAGCACGATAATCCCCGGCAGCGTTATAGCTGGCTTTCGTAACCGGAAATGTAGGCGAAAGTAAACAAAAATAATTATTATTTATGTAATAATTTATTTCTACTGGCAGAGTTAAGGATATAAGACCTTCTCTTGCACTCACCCAGATAAGACATAGTAATGTAATTTATTTTTTTCTTTTCCTTGCATTGGTCTTTATATTCATAACAAATTATCCATGTAATATGTACTATTCAAAATTTTGTTTTGTAAATGGTATACTTTGTCTTCTAGGCAATCCCTGTTTAGGGAAAATGTGATGATGATGATGATACATAGAAATATAAAAATAGCAGCAATATAGAAAAAATACAATAATAATAATAATAATAATAATAATAATAAATAGCAAAATGAAGATAAGTTTAATTTTATTTAATTATAGGAGTCATTCTAGTTACAGTATTGTTCTTGGCTGTCAAGTTTATGGTTTTTGGCACCCTAGCACAAAATGAAATTTTTAAACATACAAAAACACATCCACATCACATCCTGAACTGTCAACTCAATTTCAAAATACACACATTTTTTGATGCAACCATGAAATCAGAAGATACCGCAGGATCTCCACTAGGCTTTGGACAATGAAGAACAAGACTTCGAAACTAGCCAAGCAAAGTAAATCCTAAATATTAACACAGTAAAAAAGTTGGAAATTTGATCAGTAACTATGACTGATTTTATCTACAAAAATAGCTACGTTTTCACAGCTCTAAATCATTTAGAGACCGATAGAAAATGTACACTTTATGTTCACGGCCACATAAGCCTATGTACCTTGTGTAACGATGCTTACAGCAGATTTTCAAATGTATCTTCCTCTGCATCAATATACGTTTCCTCTCGCGTATCGGTAGCTTCACCAATATTTACATTAACTTGTCCTTGACCTGGACGTCAGTGTGTGAGCATAACTTCTGTTATCTTAATTTCAATAATACATTCTTCCATACAGTTACGACTTACGACCTTATGAGCAATGTTTCAATAAGTCCATGACAGAGGAAATCATATGGCAGAGCTGGGTTCATACTCATGCGTTCATTTTTACAAAATAAATGACGATATTACTTAACCGTTCGAAATCGGACTCATGATCATATGAACTTTTTTTACTCAAAACGGTTTGAAAAACAATACCTTAAACCAGGGTTTAAGCCACAGTCGCATTTGTCGCATTTTGCTACTCGACTTCTAAAAATGCAACAAACTTTGAATGTAAACGTGCAAAAATGCGACAACCACATTGGACTTCAGAAACGTAGGTGGTAATGAAGAAAATGAAATCAGAGATGTGTTTGAACTAATCCGAATTTAAATGAAGTTCTAATGGCATGGGCAATGTTCAAAAAGATATTGAGCAACAGATGTTCAGGAATTGATTTCAAACAGTTGGTGGAATTGATGTAAGTTAAGTGAACAATAATTTCTTCTAATCGATTTATATAATTCCATCGCACACTGTAAACTGTGAGCAAGGATTTAGTTGCATGAATATTGTAAAAATTGGAATTAGAAGCCGCCTTTCAGTAAAAAGAGTTTATCACTCTGCTAACAATAAATCGTGAAGGGCCTACTAGTACAGAATTTCATTGTTTAGAGTGCCCATAAAATAACATATTTTAATGTGATGTAAATTCAGCAGTAATTGATTCTAAACATACCTACGTGTAATGATTTACTAATATAAGCACTGTTCTCCAACCAGGAGATCAACCGTGAAAGGAATGTGCTTACTATTGCGTCATTCATTGGAGCGAAGTAGATAGATAATATTATCGTTATAACGTCAGTTTAAAAACCATGCGCTCTCCTGCATATGTTATTTCCTGTATGGAGGGATTAAAATACCAGGGGCCGTATTCATAGACATTCTTGGCGCGGGCTTCCGGTGGATGATCAGCGAACTAACGTTTTTCGTATTCTTAAACCAGTGTTAACGATATGATATGAATCCTGTACAAGTAATCAGTCGATATCCGGGGATAGTTTAGCACGCTCGTAGCGCGGTTTAGTGAAATCTCTATGAATAGCATCCCTAGAGATTAACAGTGATCTAATTTTGTAACTAGGGTAGTATAAATATGTGTATCAATGTTGTTTGTGCTGTGAGAGCTAGCCAATAGAGATACGAGTACCCACGTGTGTGACCTTATGACATCTTATGACATCAACATTCATTCACAGCATTACCCCGCTTCGTCTCATTCCGCAGAGACTTTCTCGTGGTTGGAGTACAGTATATCTTGAGTGTGATGAGATGGGATTGAAAGTAATAAAGCTCCAAGAAACAAATTACATAACTTTTTGTTCTTACGTAAGTTACTTCATTAATTTTATCTTTCTGCACAATTATTTATAATATTGCACAAGCATTTCGCAATTTGTTCACATATAATTTTTCATTTGTGCATTTTTGCGACAATTAATTATTTTTTAGCTGAAACCCTGCCTTAAAGTTATGACCATTCTTCGTGAAACACTCTGTATGTAACATGTAACATGTAGGAGTATATTTGAGTGTGAATACATCAAATTTACATCAGTATTTACAATATGAACTCCCTCCCCCCAAAATCAATAACGCACACAAGGTTATTTTGAATAGTTCTGATTTGTTCTAAATTTAAAAACAAACGTTGTCCAACGATTTCTGCTTACCGACTTTTGAATAATCCCATATGTGGGAATCGTGAATTTGACATACAATCTCCCAATTGCACTACATTTTGTACAACTAACTACTTTTCTTCGGAGAGATATCAGGTCAGAGATTTTCTTCTTTATTTTCAAAGATTTCAATCTGGTATCGGTATTTGGTTAACAGACTGAACTGGAAGATTTTCTCTGCCAGTTAGAGGGTAGAATTAGGCATGAACAGAAGAAGAATGCTAGAAAAGCGTTCCTCATTGCGCGTACTGGTAGTTTACAAATATTTAGTAATTCTTTGAACTCTACATATTCCTCTAGTTAAACATTTTGTAGAGATAAACGTTTATTTATCTAATATTACTTGTCAAGAAATGAGATAGCAGCGGAATTGATTACAGACAATTTGTTCTTATGGCGTGATATTCAATCCACCAGCTTGGGTTTCTAGACTACTATGATTACGGAGCTGGATTATTGCAGCGTTAAAGTAGCCTATCCAGATGCGAAGATGAATGCATGCATTTAATTAATAAGCTCTGCAAATGCAAATTAATATTACGCAATAATTACAGAAAACGAGATCAATTAATTTCAAAGGTCATAAACACACATCATTAAAAGGGATTATTACAAAACAATGAGACATAACTACAATAAAAACAACACGGAAGAAAAATGTGTATCTTCCTACATTCATGAAATGTCACAGAATATTTTAGGGGTTCGGGAGTAAAACATGATAACTGGCGTTTTTTTAGTGTTTTGATGTTATCAGATAAGTGCACATTTATAAATGCAACAGTGAGTATACTTACCAGGAAAGTAAAATCTGTATACTTCAGTCATCTGTTGAGATGTTGGAAAACTAACTACTGCATTAGACGCAGAATGTAAGATACCATATTATACGCTACATATCTCATATCTGACCAAAATGTCATTTACCATGTTTTACGCCCGAGCCCCTCAATTTATTACTGCCAGCAAAGAAAAATAAAGGGGAAAAGAAAGAATAATAATGCAGTATGAAGCACGGCGATTCTCTTTACCTTATTATGAATACAACCAAGAACCTATACAATCATGTTTGCTCTCAAGTCATATCTTCGTTTAGCTAGCCGTGGATCGGAAATATAAAGCAATAGTGAGACCGACGGCGTATATTGGTTTTATAAGTAGTTTTATAAGAAGTAATGTAAGAAATATAGGCTGTCCTCTACAACTTAACAAATCGCCTAGTAACACAGAAATGTATTATTCGAGAAATATTGAAATACAATTACAAATTCATAAAAAAAAAACTTTTCCACAAGTTTTGCTCCCAAGAATATACAGAGCTTTAAACCAGGCCTCCACAAACGGCGTCCATAGAGCGCTGCCGCTCCGACACCAGATAGCTGCGTGGACTATCCTCTACCTATAGAATGCCTACGTCATTCCGACGTAGCTTTCCGGCGAGCTGTTAGACGACTCTCCAGTTCCGATCTTCCTCTCGCTCAGTAAAATTGTAAAAAAATTCTCAAAAAGAACTATCATTATATTATTTAGTATCACAATATTACCAACCTTTACCCTATAATTTGATTTAATGTCCAAATTAACTTCATTATAATTTTGAATTCATCCAGTTCTTACATTTTTTAAATAATAACTTAACTGTTCAGTTGTCATTTGCATTGCATTGTGGTAAATGGATACACAATACATTGCATTTGTCTCCCACCTTTTTTTATCGTTTTTGTATCGTACACGTACAGTTCCTATCTACACTTCAGACCTAGGACGCAATCTGAGAATCTTTACTAAACTTTACTTGAACACTGAGGTGTCATTGTATATGGATATCCTTTATATACACTGACCTAGCTTCTAGATCTTAACGAGTCAAAGTATTAAATGGTCCCTTTAGAGATAACTTTCCATGCTCAGGACGAGAATCGAACCCGAGAGCTCATGATTTGTAGTAACGATTGGTGACTGCTAGACCACGAAGCAGTCGGTATGTTTCAGAATCTACTTATTATATTGTAGTCATTTATATGACATTGGTAGATAACATCGCCTGTTGTTTATGCAACTAGCAGAGGCTTCGTGTATCTAAGGTTGCACTCACTGTATTCTACGAATGCTATTAGAAAAACTACCGTATTTTTAACTGCCATATGGTATTCTACGGTAGTCTACCTCAGCTTTAAAACTCTAGCCATACACAAAACTAGTTTTGCCACTCTTGTTGTTGAGTCAACTGTACGAAGACAGGTCTTAACCTCACAAGTGACACCAACAAGGCATCACTTATGAGGCAACTAACTACCTATTGATGACAATAATAATAATAATAATAATAATAATAATAATAATAATAATAATAATAGAGAAAAAAATGGGAGTATAAGGGTACAGTGCATCAGTTATTCGTAGATTTCAAAAAGGCATATGACTCGGTTAAGAGAGAAGTTTTATATGATATTTTTATTGAATTTGGTATTCCCAAGAAACTAGTTCGATCAATTAAAATGTGTCTCAGTGAAACGTACAGCAGAGTCCGTATAGGTCAGTTCCTGTCACATGCGTTTCCAATTCACTGTGGGCTAAAGCAAGGAGATGTACTATCACCTTTACTTTTTAACTTTGCTCTAGAGTATGCCATTAGGAAAGTTCATGCAGGATAACAGACAGGGTTTGGAATTGAACAGGTTACATCAGCTGTTTGTCTATGCGGATGACGTGAATATGTTAGGAGAAAATCCACAAACGATTAGGGTAAATACGGGCATTTTACTTGAAGCAAGTAAAGAGATAGGTTTGAAAGTAAATCCCGAAAAGACAAAGTATATGATTATGTCTCGTGACGAGAATATTGTACGAAACGGAAATATAAAAATTGGGAATTTATCCTTTGAAGAGGTGGAAAAATTCAAATACCTGGCAGCAACAGTAACAAATATAAATGATACTGGGGAGGAAATTAAACACAGAATAAATATGGGAAATGCGTGTTATTATTCGGTTGAGAAGCTTTTCTCATCGAGTCTGCTGTCAAAAAATCTGAAAATTAGAATGTATAAAGCAGTTATATTACCGGTTGTTCTTTACGGTTGTGAAACTTGGACTCTCACTTTGAGAGAGGAACATTGGTTAAGGGTGTTTGAGAATAATGTGGTTAGGAAAATATTTGGGGCTAAGAAGGATGAAGTTACAGGAGAATTGAGAAATTTACACAAAGCAGAACTGCACGCATTGTATCCTTCACCTGACATAATTAGGAACATTAAATCCAGACGTTTGAGATTCAAGGGATGTAGCACGTATGGGCAGATCCAGAAATACATATAGTGTGTTAGTTGGGAGGCTGGAGGGAAAAACACCTTTGGGGAGGCCGAGACGTAGATGGGAGGATAATATTAAAATGGATTTGAGGGAGGTGGGATATTATGATAGAGACTGGATTAATCTTGCACAAAATAGGGACCAATGGCGGGCTTATGTGAGGGCGGCAATGAACCTCCGGGTTCCTTAAAAGCTATACGTAAGTAAATAATAATAATAATAATAATAATAATAATAATAATAATAATAATAATGGTATTAATAATGGTAATAATAGTAATAATAATAATAATAATAATAATAATAATAAAAATAATGGTAATAATGTGTCTTGGTAATGATTATGAAGCAGAATTAGCGGCAAAATAATCGAATATCGATATGACGTAATGCTTTCTCTCTGAAATACCTAGGAGCACGTAATGCAACGATGTCAAAGCTCCTGTATTACATACTCATACTACAAGCAATACAATTCAACAAGGTTCACTCTTTAGCAAGATAAAGTACAATCTTCGCTCTTAAGAAAATGTACGGGTTCTTGAGGGCATGCAGTGTAGACGCTTTGACATCCCTGACGTAATGCAAACACACAGGTCGCGTTGAATGCGAATTAGCTCTTATAGCAGTGTTTATTCTGAGGTTACGGGATCGACACTGAACTGAACACCTGTGTAGAGGGCGTGGGCCAGGAAAGGAAACGGCATGAGGGAGGACCGGTATTGCTGCGTGGGCAGTCCGTTCCTTGACTCCATCCGAACAGCACAGTCCACGGCTCGCCAGTCGCCATCAATGCAGTGCTTGGATGTATCAGACATCCCTGTTACCACGAGCTGACATGATCCACATGTCTAATTGAACTCCTGATTTATTAGCCTGCCGTCTTGTAAGGCTGTTAATGAAAAACACTTCGATTACAGTTCACAGTGTACAGTTTGAATTATTGTGTCATCTTCTCTCTTTTAAATGTAAGCACATTTCAAACTAACTGAGGTACACGTCATTGAAGTTGCTCCATAAAATACTCGGCAAAAGCGAGTGCAGTGTTGAAAGCGAGGACGCAGTTAGGCCATAGGCACAACTAACATTCGAAACAAAAAACTGGTAGACTGGTAATGGTAACAAAACACTAAAGTACACGTACCAAATAACGCCATCTTAGCACTTAAGTCACTGTTGCTCTGGAAATAGGTTATGTACAAACACAAAAATGATGACAAAGAAACTTTAATATTATCTTTAGAAAATAGCACAATGAAAATGGTGATATTATATGCTGGGGAAGAAATACAACTCAAATAGGAAAACTTTGTATACTGGCGTTATTAGGAACAGCTTGTCCAATTAACGCCACCTCTTTTCGGTCAAGTTTTAGTACCCTACTGCCGCTTCCAACGGACTCCTAACGAATATTCACACGATTATCACTGGATTGTGGCGCTGGAAATCAATTTAGAACACTTTTATCTCAGCCACGACACATTTCAATTTTTATTGTACAATAAAAATGCAATTATCACTACAATTACACAATAATTCTTCCAGATAACACAGAAACAACTTCGGAAACACAATTAACATAGTCGTAGTTTCACTTCACTTCCACTAGATAGACTCAGAATTTCAGCAGACGATATGGTACAGGTGTAGCAGGGATGCCAATATCGGCAAACGAAATAAAACTGTGGGGAATGTTACAACAGGTGTGCTAAACGTTAGGAATGTTACAATAGGTGTGTAGCACGTTAGGTTAGGTTAGGTTTTTTAGGTGTGTAAGATAATATGAATGGTTACCACAGTTGGCGACACTGCAATCATTCTCCCACTCCACCTCAAATAACGTCACAACGACGAAATATGGCCGCCTTCTTCCTTCAAGTACGACGATTTTCCTATATAAGTAAGGAACCTATTTAGGGCGGGACCACAGCTCTCCCAGTGATCACATCGAGTTTCTACTGCTCCACACTACAAAACTAAGTTATTTTCAGTGTTTGTTTTTAATTTACTATAATGGCAGTACATTAATAAAACTTCACCCTATTTTCTAGTAACCTACACACTTATAATTATTAATGAATTATTTTTCCTAAGCAACACAAATTGAACTAAACAACTACATTTGAGTTTCTGTTAATAAAAGGTACAAAATCACTAATGAAATATTCTTGATCTGAAGCTGAAACATCAGATGGATTAGGAAAATATGTTTTCCGGTAACTTCTTACTTTCAAAAAAAGAGACAACGAGACACAGTAGAAAGTTATGAACACAAAAGCATTAACCTTAGTTAAATATGAAAGTTTTCCACAAGTAAAACACAAAAATTAAGAGTTTGATAAGCAATTGAACCAATATCATCACTGTGCACATTCTGGACATTAAGTTGAAAGATTAGTGTTTTTCCTTATGTTTCCACACTTACCATGTAAATACCTCATACAATATGAATATAAAAGCAATGAAAGTACTATTAAAAAACTGAGGACTATCGTTAAACAAATGAGTACAGTACTAACATAACTTAAAATTTTACCTGTAAACCTTTAACGCCACGTGGCGTTAAAGCGCTACTGAGTACTTGATAATATTACACGGCTGTTTCTCTAACATTTTCAAATTTTATAGACAGAAAATATTTTCTCTGCATAGAAGAATGTTTAAGGATCACGAAAATATACAGTTTAGTACTTACTTACTTACTTACTTACTTACTTACTTACTTACTTACTTACTTACTTACTTACTTACTTACTTACTTACTGGCTTTTAAGGAATCCGGAGATTCATTGTCGCCCTCACATAAGCCCGCCATTGGGCCCTATCCTGAGCAAGATTATTCCAGTCTCTATCATCATATCCCACCTCCCTCAAATCCATTTTAATATTATCTTCCCATCAACGTCTCGGCCTTCACAAAGGTCTTTTTCCCTCCGACTTCCAAGTACCAAATCTCAAAAGCTTATTCCTTTGCTGTGGTCGTGCCAGAGAATCAGTCCCATTCCGAGGCTTATTTGAAGGTTTCGTAACAAGCTGATTTTTACGGTGATGGGATATATAGTTTAGTATAGTTATTATTTGATCAACACAATATAAAGTATTTCCTCTTAGTTTGATATAAGAACAGCCTTTCACTATCAACACACAACAGCAAAATGGTGGAATATCATGTCACTCGTAAATGTGAACGGACAGCTAGTAATTCATTTCATCACTACATGGCAAGCGAATGCAGGCTACAGTAGTGCACTACCGAAATGTGGTGTCGTTAACAAGAATTAATAGGGTGGCGTTAAATATATACATGGCGTTATTTGTCTCAGGAACCTTATGAAATTATGATTATGATACATTAATTAAACTTTATGTTGTTATGAACTCAATGTACAGGATGAGAGGGGTATACGTGCAAATATGTTTAGAGGTAATCGGGCATAGTATACTGCAAGGGTGCACACGGGAGCGCCCTGGAGCCTCGCCCGGGGAGAGAGGGTGCAGACTGGGCAGATATAAGTGGACCAGGTAACGGGTAGAACTCGCTGCTATGGCACTCGGCAGAGCCAGAAGATGAGGATGTAGGATCGTCTTTCAAAGAAAATGTGAACAATATAAATCAATTCATTCAAATGTTTTGGGAATTAGAAGAAGTAAAGACTGTACCATTTGCATTGTGAGCACAGAAGTGACTAAGCAATAATGTTTATTTTTCTGTTACTTAAGTTACAGAGATATATAGTTTATTTTGGCATTGTTTGTGTACAAAATATGTACTGTGTAAACCTAGATTTCTACAAGAAGAACAGATGGGTTTTAGAAAAGGGCGCTCTTGCAGTGACAATATTTTTAGTATAAAAAGAATTTTAGAGAAACGACGAGAAGTCAATCTAGAAACGCACATAGCTTTCGTTGACTTCGATAAAGCTTTTGATTGTGTAGAACGATCCAAATTATGGAAAATAATGTACAATAAAGGTTACCCTCCAAATTTGATAGAAATAATAAAATGTCTCTACACAGATACAAAGATAATAATAAACACAGGAACATCGAAAACAGAAGAAATAAGAATAAATCAAGGACTCAGACAAGGTTGTAGCCTATCACCTAGTCTCTTCAACGTATATCTAGATGACTTAATTGAAGAGTGGAAAATGGAGGTGAATCCAGGTATAAAGATTAGTAAAGATAAATTTTTAAATGTTCTAATGTTTGCCGATGATGTAACATTAATACAATACAGTGAAGAAAAATTGCAATATGCCATTCACAAACTACACCTACTAGGAAAAGAAGACTATAATTTGAGCATATCAACTCATAAAACTAAAGTAATGGCCCATAGTGGTAAATTTGCAATTCGTACAAAAATAATAGTTGATAATAAGCCCATAGAACAAGTATCTCATTTTGATTATTTAGGTTGTAATATAACTTATGATGTAGATAGAGATATTGACAACAAAATAAGCAAATTCCAGTGGATATGCGAAACAATAAATAGAACACTAAAAAATAAAACTAGAAAAGAAACAAAACTAAAGTTCTATAAAACTATGGCAGTACCAGTGTTGACATATGGAAGCGAATCATGGATAATTAAAGAACGAGATAAAAGTAAATTACAGGCTGCAGAGATGAGGTTTCTTCGCAGAGTAAAGGGATGTACAAGAAGGGATCTGATAAGAAATGAGGATATCCGTAAAGAATTAAATATATACAACATAAACGATAAAGTTGAAGATTATAAAGAAAAGTGGAAAGAACACCTGTCTCGAATGGATAACGAAAGAATTCCAGCACTGATACAACAATACCAACCTAAAGGCAAAAGAGATGTCGGACGTCCTAGGAAGAGGTGGAACTGAATAAAATGTGAAGACGGAACAGGCACTAAGCCTAAACCAAGAAGTGAAGATGATGATGATGATGATGATGATGATGATGATGATGATGATGTAAACCTAGATTTGAACTTCAAATGTAAACAAATCACTTATTACATAAAGAATTATAAACAAACATGGCTGTGCATTAGAGCTTCACAATATTATTCCAATGCCCATACTTAATTTACTCATGGCAAGGAAACTTTTTTATTTAGTATAGTAAAAAAATATTCCGATTTCAATTTAAGAAAAGTAAAACTAAATACCACTTACTCTTCAAGAGTCACACATCTACGTAATGGGTCACAATCACGCGTAACAGTGATATCAGATTTCTTCTGCCCAAGGTTTGTTAACACATCTCACAATCCTGTAGGAGGACAAACGGACTCCAGTGGCTGCTGCTTCTGTGTTCTTGTTTTGAAAATCGTCCAATTTATTCTTCATAAATACATACTTATTATAATTCATTGGAGTAACTTTTTTACTAATAAAATAACTTTTTATGAGTTTCTACGTTTCACGTGACTAATGATTCTTATGTTCGGAAGACATTTAGTAATTTCCTACTGTTTATACAAAAATATTACTATAAAATATGAAACACTGACAATTGAATTTAAAATGTCTGACAATTGAATCTAGGATGCACTACAAAGTTATCTCAAAGTTCCACCCAATTTGTTGCAAGCTGGCGACATAATTAGGAAGTACTATAGAATTAGTACCTCAATCACCCACCCATTTTGCTTCATGTTAGCCACATGTGCAAACAAGAGAAGAAAGAAATTAGGAACTACCACAAATTATCTAAATCTCCCACCAATTTTGCTTTCTGCTGGGGACATCTCTAAACAATGGGAGAGCAAAATTAGAAGTATGACAAAATTATCTCAATCTTCCACCAAATTTGAAGTTGGTGATATGTCTTTACAAGAAAAAAGAGAAATTAGGAATTAGTAGAAAGCCAGCTCAATCTGAACCAAATCTGCTTCATTTTGGTGACGTGTGTAATCAAGAGAAGAGAAGAGGAGAGGAGAGGGGAGGGGAGAGGAGGGGAGGTGAGGCGAGGGGAGGGGAGAGGATGGGAATTATGGGGAGGGAAGGAGAGGAGAGGAGAGGAGAGGAGAGGAGAGGAGAGGAGAGGAGAGGAGAGGAGAGGAGAGGAGAGGAGAGGAGAGGAGAGGAGAGGAGAGGACTACAATAGGCTAATCTCACTACAGATTTTGATTTAACAAGAGAAAATCAAAACTCGAGTGGAATTTATTGACTATTACACAATCAGACTGTCTTGGAAATATTATTATATCATCGTATCATTACAAATATTCCGCTAGATGGCAGTAATGTGTTATGATCAGTGTTCTCTTATTACCAATTGTGCCAACTATACAATCTTCATTGAACTCTGTGGGCGATACTAGTCAAGAAGGCTTTGTTCATTCAGTTTCATTTTTATTAAAACAGTTGCATTCCACTTCAATTATCAATATATATTAAAAAATCTCTGATACGTGACTACCCATAATCTCATAAAGCAGAAACTACAACATAACCTAAATAATATAAACAAGATAAATGACAGAAAAGTTTTAATTAAGGACGATGAAATAAACATGAATCATTTTAAAAGGTACCTACAGTTCTTGAAAGTAGAATGTTGACAAACAAAGAAAAAATGCTAGGGAGGTGTTAAAAAACAAATGCTAGGGAGGTAATAAAAACTGTAGGATAAGCAGTCACGATTGGATGAAACACGTCGTTCCGTAATGACGTACCTAGTAAAAGTGTAATAGTCTCCAAAACTGACCCATAAGTAAACACCATTGTAAGAATAAGCAGACTTAGAAATCGGTGAGAGAAGTTTTGGTTTCTGCAGAAGAGATCTTGAATTCGCGTCTTTTGAATATTTTCTTTCCAGTTGCCAGAGCGTAGTTATAGTACGAACAGGCGAGTTGTGAATATTTTGCAAAGACAGTGTATTATAATTTGCTTACTAAGCATCTTAAAGTCAATATTGCACAATACCTCAAGAGGCTTATATCTTATCCGCAAAGTGTATCGAACCCATGTGTATCTCGAACAAGCTTCTGCTTCCTGTGCAGTTGCGAGAAGTATAAATAGCAAAGCAGTTATGAGCAGAGGGCAAGACTGACATACAGACGCGTCTGCAGATGTCCTTGTAGAGACCGCCGACCCAGGAAACAACTTGTATACAAATCTCCGAGATCAAAATAATGTTTTATATCAGTTCAGGCTTACTGTGATAGTGTTGGCATAAAAAGAGAATCCTTAATTGAAATTCGGTAACTGTGCCGTTAGGGAGCTCCTTCTTTTTTAAGTTACGGTGACCAGACGTCCTCTTTTATCAGGAGATCTCCCTTTTTTTTAGGTATTTATCCGGGATCCGGGCGGATTTAAAAGAAATTGAGAAATGTCCTCCTTTTCGTAACTTGTATGCCTGATATTTTGAAATTATCTGATTTGACTCCTTTTTCAAGTAACTTCCCTGTAGGTGGCAGCAGCATCGACGAAATATATTCTTTGCCAACGATCATACGTTCATAATAACTCTCATTGCTCCCCCTTATTATGGTCGTTGCTCA
The DNA here is from genome assembly GCF_040183065.1 of Periplaneta americana. NCBI lineage: Eukaryota > Metazoa > Arthropoda > Insecta > Blattodea > Blattidae > Periplaneta > Periplaneta americana. Next base: position 148,903,062 of record NC_091121.1, on the reverse strand, counting down.
CAGATAAATAGTAAATCGAGATATCAGGGTGTGAATGTAAATCTAACTAGATATTTCCTGTCCTCAATAATAATTAAAGTTCCCTTGACTTTCATATGTAGCCAACTGTAAAATGATTATTATTAAGTGTTTTCATAATTATTTTGTAATAGAATAGATATTAACGTACTTTGAAGTACATATTTTCTGTCCTCTTTTTTCGAACAATGTCCTTCTTTTTGAAGCTCTGTGTCCTCTTTTTTTTATCGATGTGAATCTGGTCATCCTAATTTAAGTTAATACAGAAATTCTAAATAACTCCGGATGACTTGAAAATTCTGTCTTTTCACTTTAACGTATAAATGTTCTCAAATTAGGTACAGGTGACTACGTATTTCAGTTATTCATGAAAATCTACTCTGTCTCAAGAAGTAGCATTTCTGCGTACATCTCAGCGGCTCCGGGTTCGATTCAGAAGATTTCGGGAAAGAAGTATAGATTTATATTTATTTCTTCTTGTGTTTGTCGCGTGTTGTCTTACAAGGTAGCCTTGTACCATGATTATCACATGTTTGGGAGTTCCATCATCACTTGATGACGAGAGTAGATTCAATATCCTCACAAAATGAGAATGAAATTACATATATATTAGATCCGGGCTGGGCACCGGGAACGAATCCAAACTCTAAACGGGGATGCTTAATGTTCATCCGTCACGGCATCAACGCTGAGCGGTTTTTGGCGGGGAAGAAAGGGGTTGAAGAGAAGTCATATGGCTCTCCGTGAGAGAGTAGAATTCGCTCTTGGTGCCCAGCCCTGTACTAGATAATATGTACATCTATTATAATTAGTTAATAAAAGCTGCATTATTCCTTTTCTTTTGTACAGAACACAAACATTTTTTAAGAGAGCGACAGATAATCACAATATCAATATGTAAAATGAAGGGAACACTTTCGAACGTTTCATTAAAATGTAGTTTACGAAATGAGGAAATCAGAGTAAGATAAAGATCAAGGACGCTGCTGACTCTGCCAGAAATCTGAAATGCAAATGAACTAGACATGTCATGCAACTGGATTGGATACGGCGGACCTATCGACCATACGTGTGGGATCCCAGAATAAGCATAGAAAAATGCCAAGACAAAGAACATGATGGGCCGAATAACTAAAGCAAAACTTTGACAGTCAAAGATCAATAACAATAACGCATTGGGAATGGACGAATCACATAAAAATGTATTATTACAGAATAAGTAAACAAAATTTCGAGATAGCTATCCTAAAATTGTACACGTAAGCCATCTTGTTTCAATGCAAGGACCTTTCCCTGTAGACTATAGGTGTTTGTGGATAATAATAATAATAATAATAATAATAATAATAATAATAATAATAATAATAATAATAATAATAATAATAATAATAATAGTACTTACTGGCTTTTAAGGAACCCGGAGGTTCATTGCCGCCCTCACATAAGCCCGCCATTGGTCCCTATCCTGAGCAAGATTAATCCAGTCTCTACCATCATATGCCACCTCCCTCAAATCCATTTTAACATCTTCCCACCTACGTCTCGGCCTCCTCAAAGGTCTTTTCCCCTCCGGCCTCCCAACTAACACTCTATATGCATTTCTGGATTCCCCCATACGTGCTACATGCCCTGCCCATCTCAAACGTCTGGATTTTATGTTCCTAATTATGTCAGGTGAAGTATACAATGCGTGCAGCTCTGCGTTGTGTAACTTTCTCCATTCTCCTGTAACTTCATCCCTCTTAGCCCCAAATATTTTCCTAAGAACCTTATTCTCAAACACCCTTAATCTCTGTTCCTCTCTCAAAATGAGAGTCCAAGTTTCACAACCATACAGAACAACCGGTAATATAACTGTTTTATAAATTCTAACTTTCAGATTTTTTGACAGAAGACTGGATGACAAAAGCTTCTCAACCGAATAATAACACGCATTTCCCATATTTAATAATAATAATAATAATATTATTATTATTATTATTATTATTATTATTATTATTATTAACAGGCTTAGGATCCGAGACAACTTGAGAATGAAGTGAAGTTACAGTGCAACGGAGTACGGATGGAGTGAGGTGGCGCGTTGAGTTTTGTTTACCTGTGCGTTAGTGTACAATCCGGTTCGTGATCAGAGGTACAGTATTCTTTCGTCTCTCCCTACGAAGCGAACTCAAACCATCACAGTGCTCGGGTGTGAGTTCGATTCCCGCTTGGGCTGATTACATAATCGGGTTTTTTCTAAAGTTTTACCCAACTGTATCAGGTAAACTATGGCAAATCCTCAGCCACATCTGATCTTAAATAACCGAGTAAAAAATAAAATCTGGAGGCTTATACCATACTGGCCGCATGTTCAAGGACTACTATTAGTTATGTACGGTATGCGCCAAAATATACAGTACTGATTTCGCGCAGCACGCATGCGCATGCCTGTGCGTCTGCGTGTTGTTGCATCATCATTATGTACTGCTAGTTGTGTAACGAACGTTGTGCTGTGTGGTTGGAATTGTCAATGGATCTCGCGACGGAGGAAAAAGTGTTCATAGTTGAGTATAATTTTCGCTCGTACGGAAATGGTTATCAAGGCGGGCCGAGTTTAAAGTTAGTGGCGCAACAATATCGTGAACACTTTAATCAGCCGGCACCAAGCAACACAGTTATGCTGTCTATCGTTACAAAATTTTGTCGTAAAGGTAGTGTATTGTGTCAATGGGAGGGAAGGTCTGGTAGGCCAGTAACTGTGTCCACAAATGACAATCATGGACGTGTCCTCAATCAGGTGTTGCAGTTACCAAAGCGAAGTCTTTGACGAACAACCCTGAAATTAAACATCAGCAATACGTCACTTCGACGATTGTTTAAAGGAGAACATTTTCAACTGTAATGATCCACCCACAACTGTGCCTGCATTACATCAGAAGATCGTCTCTTTTTTTCAGGACTCTGCAGCAACCTATGTTCCAGAATATGTATCAAAATCTGCGTGATCCTTATGAACACTGTCTACAGCGCAATGGAGCACATTTTGAACATTTATATTATCATCCCGATAACTAAACAACAACAAATAACAGTAACATATTGTTCCAGTACTGTATATTTTGGCGCATACTGTATTTGGAGTGGCATGCGCAACATTTTTAAGGGGATCAATTAAATTTTTTACAATTTATATTATCGATATTTTAAATTTGGTATATCTTTACTATTATTATTGGAGGAGGAAAGGAACTGGCCACTCTACCCCATTATCTCCTGGCCTAGTTGCCTCATAAGTGGTGCCTTGTTGTGAGATTCAGACCTGTTCTTCGGATAGTTGACTAAACAACAACTATTATTATTATTATTATTATTATTATTATTATTATTATTATTATTATTATTACGGTTAATATCATACTGTGTTCTAATAGAACATATTCATGAATATCCTTATAAAATCATTGAAACTTTATCTTTTCACAGCCATCCAGTTTTTAGAAAATTTTAACTTGTGCTTAATTTTGTATAATAAAATATGCTTGTGTTTTCACTGCAGAATATTCTCATATACTGTATATATTCAACAGTTACTTGTATATGATAGGTAAGACATTTTACATAATAGGAAAATCCATGGAAACAATAAAATATATTGAAATATATGTATTTTTTTTTTTTTTAGTTCACGGAAGGATCAAACCCGGTAACCTCCCCTTGCGTAAGGCCCTGTGTACTTGTAAAGTCATCAAAATCATAATTACGAGGCTGAAATTAACGCGAGAGAAACCTCAAAGCATAATCATGATGATCAAGACAACAGTTTCGATTTCAAAGTGCAGTACCTATGAACTCAGTCAATGGTCATATATTCCATTCATACCGCTTTACATTCACGTGTATACAATTCGTTACATGTCAAAAGTCCAATGTGTTCTCTAACTTTCAAGTATCGGATGAAGGAAGCCATGTGATAGCGCTCAGCGGTTCACAAGTCTAGCAACAGAAGCTGCTACAGTGTGGGCATCAATTCTCTACTTCATTAATACACAAGCGCAAGCTAAACTCGTCCGTAACAAACACGGACTGGCCATGTGTCTGTTGCCTTGTATGTTTCAAATGGTGACCATGCGCCACGCTAACAACATAACTAGAGAGTCATGCTACCTGTGAATATCTGCTGTTGGATCAAAAACTTCCAGGTCCAAGTCTAAAGAGAAAGAATGGAACAGGGCAAAGAGCGCAATCCTAAACGATAATGACGATCATGAAAATGACACGAAGATTATTATGTTGATTATGGTTCAGACGTTTTATGAAGTTACTTCCGTTGCTGGAATTGATCCTGACTGTGTAATGCGTCCAATACAACGCTGTAAATGTCTTTATGACATTTCCACTAACACCAAAAACATTAGTGAAGTAAGAGAAGAAAGGTCCACCTCTGTGGAGTAACGGTTAGCGCGTCAGACCATGAAACGAGCGGGCCCGGTTCCAAATTCTGGTAGTGATAAGTTACCTGGTTGGAATTTTTCCGGGGTTTTCCCTCAACCAACTGAAGCAGAATTGCTGGGTAACTTTCGGCGTTGAACCTCGGACTCATTTCGCCATCATTAATTCACATATCATCATCCATACCACAGCCCGAGTTAAGTTGATAGTGCGCCGTGCTGTACCTGTACAAGAACGTGTCCGTTCGGCTACTCAATCATTCACAGAATAGCAGTGGTAAGCACAATAAGCCTCAGGCTGCAGCGAAAGCCTTCGGGTCCCTCCTCCATACAAGAGAAAAAAAATAGGAGCGACTGCTGGCGACTCACGCAGGGGACGGGACTGGTCCAGGGCCGAGAGGGGTTGCCCGTTCGAAACCTGGGTATGCAGCGAACATTAGTGTAGTCAGCCGGTGTGGGTTTCGGAATGCGTCTAGCTTGAGGGTTAGCGCAACAGATCGCAACAGGGTAGCAGTGGTGGGCCATAGTGGTCCCCTCCTGTAAATTACATTCCGAAAAGAAAGGAAATTGACATCAGCTTTAGAAAAAAATGCAATTTTCTTACTTTGTGAAAATTAATTTGAAATTCTGACTGATCAACCTTGCAGAGCAGGTAAATAGTCTGAAGGAGATTAATAAATGAAGAGTCCACTGCAAGAATGATGGATGTTATTTGGAATACATTTTGCAGGAGAAGCAATTGAAAGTTTGAAATGCTTAGCGCTCAAAGCTTAACTGTGATTTTCCGATCATTACTGGATAATGACTATGCTATATAACTCTCTATGTACATTCTATATGTCTTAAGCTATGCATTGACAGTCTTGGTTCATTTTCGTCAAGAAAGTGACATCCATCATTCTTGCAGTGGACTCTTCAAATGTCAGTCCTAAGAACGAGATTTCGACAAAAGGCAAAACAGAAATAGTTCATTTGACATATTACCACAGTCTAGTACATACAGTCGCGAAGCTTGGGGTGATTTTTTGCATTTCTCGCGATAGTTGCTAGCCGCTTGGAGAGCTGTGTGTACTAGGAACAATAGACTGTGTCACTGCCATCGTGATCTAATACAGGCCGTAAGGCAGACCATGTGACTCGCTAACCCGATCACGAAGGGCGGCGTTTCAACCATATAAATTAATTGGAATGCATAAAAAGTAACATATATTTCTCTAAAATGCAGTATAATTGCATTAATAAAATTTAAAACAATGATTAGGAGACACTTCAGACATAATTCCTTGCAAGTTAAGGTGTAATATTATTTTTGGTGTGAAAATTACGTTGTTCGTATGTGTAATAGACCTACCTGCCTTTAGTTCGATTAAATATTGCGAAATTATTGTACATTCATTTATGCACGATTCAATAATTTTAGTTGCACCGGACGAATATTTAGATATGTTGAAATTATAGGTTATGTTTACTGTCCCAGTTGCCCATTTCTGTCTAATTTTAGTGGTCTCCAATGCCCTGCCATTCATATGGAAATATTATAGGTTATGTTTACTATAACTTATATTCCTAAATTCGCAATTATATATTATAATTAAGCATAATGTCATGTATGATACTCCGCACATTCAATTTGTCTGTATTTTAATACTACAATTGAGTATTGAATTATTGTATTTATCTACTACCTAAGAGACGAAGTAACAATCGTACGTACACTAATTTCATAAGGGTGGTATGATAAATTTCCTGTCTTTATCAAGGAAGGTAGATGTGCTATTTTAAAATCACAATATAAATTCGTTTTTATTAAACCTCAAAATAGCTTCCATTCTAAACTTAAAATGTTGATGCGAAAAGATTATGTTAACATGTAAAATTCTCTTCACATTAAAATAACACAGTTTTGTGATTATTTCTGCAACATATTATGCAACAAGAAGTAAAGGGAACTTATGGACACATTACACTAAATAAAACTTAGCTATGATACGCAATAAAGTTATAATATAATAATTCATTGAGCTCCATACACTGAAATACAAAGCCCGAACATATATTACGGCCTAGTCTAGATCGAAAAGACATTGACTGTGCCGTATTTCGCATTGTTGTGAAAAGTTGTGTAAACTGTGAAATGTTCGTTATCGGTTGTAATAACTGTAAATGGCTAAAATACAATAATTTGAGTATAATATGGGACAAGGAAACGTTTGTGGCACTATAAATTCTAAGAAAAAGAGGTCAGAGTTATCCTTCCGAAAGATCCAGGAAGGTGAGCTTATAAAATATAATATATACTTTATGAAAATAATATATAAACCTTATGTATTTCACATTTCAATGGTGGAAGGAAGGTGTTAATTTTTCAAAAGAACACGATATCAAAAGTGCAATACATTTTATCGTCTGCTAGGGAAAGAGTCTGTGATGAGGCGATAGTAGCGATCCTGGTGGCTAGCAACTATCTATGGATGCATATTTCAACTGTCAATGTTTGCATATTTAATATGTATTGAGCTTCGCAACTGTATAAACTAAACTGTGACATTACGCCATGTGGGGTAATTTCACCACAACCAAGTGAAATATAACGATAAGAACAATAAGCTCTCTGTCTTCTCTGGCGGCCAGGTTCGATCCTGGGAGATTGAGAATATTTTCATTTTATTTATTTTTTGAGGATAGACTTATCCCAACCCTTTTTTTATTTTGGGTTGGGGATACCATTTCTGGTTTAACAATGTTCATGGCTGGTTTGGGGCTAATTTTGAGTATGATTTAAAGAAAATTATTGCCTTATCTACTTTAACTCTGATAGAATTTGTGCTGGACAAAGCAGACATTGCAGGGAGACTTTTATTGAGGTACTCTCGTTTTCCTCTATCATTGCACTAACATTCTCCAGTCCCCCCTCATTTTATGTATCACCTGAAATAGTTAAAAATAAGATAAGGAGAATTCTTATGAGTAGTACGGATTTCTGATACAGATATAGGAAGGGCCTGGGACTTCAAGTCCTTGGATTTATCAGATCCTAGTTCGAGGATGAAACTTGGCTTTATCCGGGCCTAGGCAGGATGGCCCGCTTGTCAGCATCGGATTCACCAATGCCACTGAAGCCACCTGTCGGATTTGGATAATCACCACATATAGGCTATAGTATAGGGCATACAATGCATAAAATTAAGCCTAAGTGCAAAGATCCGTCCCGGGTCTGGTCATCGAAAAGCCAAGACAAAGAAGTTCGCTTCTAATTATTCATTGGCTATGGCTATTCAATTGAACTGAATCCTCTACTATTTTATGGGCAACTACTTGATTAACCCTTAAATTCGCAAAGTATCCTATAGGATACAATAGGTTAATAGGCCATATGCTATAATTTTAATAGTACAATAGAAAAAATGGTAGGAAAATTAAAATTTTCAATACTATAATATTGTACAACATATAGGTAATATAAAATATGGACATTGCGCTAGTTGTTTTCTTTGCAGTCCGACACGGTGTAATAAACTAGTGTGAGAAATGAAGTATTGCCCATTTAAGGGTTAACATTATGTAATCAAATTCCTTACTATAATAATACCGGACAACTGGCAGTTTTACATGCGAACGACGATGGTGCTGCTACCTACCTGCCGGGATGGAGATACTCGCGAAACAAGCTGCAATCAACTGCAATGTATATTGTTGCTGGGCTAGTTAATTTGTTAATAGTCTTATGAATTAGTACTAGGTACTAGTGTTAAAATGTCAGGGTGTATATGTCGATATAATTGCCATCAATAGAAGAACCCAGAAAGCGATGGTCTTAGACCCCACGATTTGCTTTGAACGAGACACAAATCAAGCACTGCAGATTAATGATGACAAGCGAGCTAAATATGTACCTTGTCTTCCATCCTCAGTGAAAAATATGGCATTTTACTTTACAACTGGGATGTTGCAGGCTTACTATTTGGAGCGAGGGGTTGTTTACCAAAATTTACATGTAATATTCTTAAATCCTTTAAAGTTCCCTTTTATAAGGTTCAGAAGATTGTAATGGAAATTCTGAAGGCCTCTCTTCAAATTCTACACTATGATCTATATATTAACACGTAAATTTTTGTTTTAATGTACAAATCTAATCCATATTTTGCCCGTTTCATTTCCCTTTATCTTTTGTTTGTTAATTCCGGATCCCAGTGGTCAACCTCACTTGAGGACGGATGATTTTAAATCTTAGTAGTAGAATATTGTGACAATTGCAGCATTACAAATTGCTCCAAATCGTACTTTCGATTTCCGACAGTTCATAAAACGTGAGTCAACAACATTCTTTAGTAGGCCTAATTCCTTCGTCTTTGTGTTGATAGAAAAATACAAATTAGTTTTTTTATTAGATCTAATAGAAGTTAAAATGTATTGGATTTTAAGGTTTTATCAAATTAAGTTTTATTGTTATCCACGTGCCTATACTAATTATTACAAACATCAGATTGCTATCAATTTTATCTTTGCAGTTGTCAGCAATGCGTATATAAAACATTACTGTAAATTCATTCCTAATATCAGATGATTTTGTCTCGGTAAACCAAAGAAAAAACATGTATAACAATTAATTACAGAAAGTAATATGAAGTATGCAATATTTCTCATATATTTTTTTTTTTACAATTCATTTTATATTTTCAGATACATGTGTCTTATGATTTAAATTTATATATATATATATATATATTATTATTATTATTATTATAATATTTCTCATAATATGCAGCTTTGATATAAGATAGTAATTTTACATTAAATATTATTCAACATTTCTTAAGTGTTTCGTATATAATTCCACATTAGTAACTCACGTTTTAAACAATAGTCCGAATCTCGCTATGTTAATATTTGTATATGTGGACGTAATTCCATCCCCCCTCCGCTAGATGTCAGGTCCGCGATATTTCGCACAGAGCAGTGTACATTACAGAGTACCGCATTTTCGGCGGCGGCGGCCATATTTACTCCTGGCTCGGCACAGAAGCATAAGCAGTAATGCTAGAAGGAAGGTCATTAAAGGCGATATCATACATGTTGTTGTGGTTTATTGAACACAGGAGACAAGAATTAATAAACATTATTGTCATAGTGAAATAACTCATTAGAGATAACACTTTATTATTTATGTTATGTCCATTTTAATAGGGATAACATCAGCAATTTTCTACTACAATTCTCATACCAACATTTCGACTGCCACATTTAGCAGATTGTTGTAGTGCATTTGCTATAACAGACATTTTTCTTAACATAAATATATTCTAGTCCTAAAATACAGTGATAAGACGTTTTCAAAAATATTATGACAAGTTGGGAACGTATGAGTTGAAGTGTTAATGAATAAAGACTTCAAATCCTTTACTGTCAACTCATTTTCTACCAACGTTTCACATTTTTCTGCATATAGAATTGTATATCAAATACGAATTTACAAGGGTATAGAAGTGACATTACCTTATACGACTTGAGAGTCACTAATGTGCTAATAAAATTTATAGATTCATTCCTGTTATAAGTTATTAGAGATGAAAAACAGTTTTCACAAATACTATATAACTTATTTTGTTTTGAACAAAACTGTTCCTAACAAATAGTAAAGAGCTTGTTGTTCACTCAAGTCACTATTTATATTTTCAGTTAAATTACAATTTAGCCTATAGCAATTTCCTTTTACTAACATTCATCTTCACTAGACCTTTCTGTTTCGGATTTAGTTATATGTACCTAGAAACTCAATTAATTGTTCAGAATCGCAAACTGCGTAATTTAATGCTTCGTTTTTTAGAAAAACTGAGAAATCGCAATGCAGTTTTGAATTATTTTGCATCCGAGATTGGATTTATGGAACGGACAGTAGAAAATAAATTTTCTAATGCAACCTGCATGCATCTATCTGGCATAAGATATTCGAAGTTCGCTTCATTAAGACAGTTTTCATGAAAATCAAGAACTGTTTTTGTTACCAATATTATACCAGTTTGGGATCGCTTCCAACGTCCCCTTTTGCCCACCTTGATGTTTTCAATCATAAATATTTTGTCATTACTTACTTATGGCTTTTAAGGAACCCGAAGATTCATTCCCGCCCTCACGCAAGCCCGCCATCGATCCCTATCCTGTGCAAGATTAATCCAGTTCCTATCATCATATATCACCTCCCTCAAATCCATTTTAATATTATCCTCTCATTTACGGCCTTCCCAAAGGTCTGTTTACCTCCGGCTTCCCAACTAACACCTACATGAATTTCAGGATTCGCCCGTACGTGCTACAATTCCTGTCCATCTCAAACGTCTGGATTGATGTTCCTAATTATGTCAGGTGAAGAATATAATGGGTTGTGTAACTTTCTCCATTCTCCTGTGATTTCATCCCTCTTAGTCCCAAATATTTTCCTAATTACCTTATTCTCATACACTCTTAACCCACCGCTGGATACGTTAAAAATGTTACGTGTATTGGCAAATGGGTCATGGGGTCTCAAAAGACCTCACATGCCCAGCGAAGGGTTAATCCTGTTCCTCTCTCAAAATGAGAGTCCAAGTTTCACAACCATACATAACAGATAACATAACTGTTTTATAAATTGTAACTTTTAGATTTTTTGTTAGTAGACTAGATGAGAAAATCTTCTCAACCGAATAACAAACATTTCCCGTATTTATTTTGCGTACCATTTCCTCCCGAGTGTCATTTATATTTGTTACTGATGCTCCAAGATATATGAATTTTTCTATCTCTTCGAAGGATAAATTTCCAATTTTTATCTTTCCAGTTCGTATAATATTCTGATCACGAGACATAATCATATACTTTGTCTTTTCGGGATTAACTTCCAAATCTTTCGCTTTACTTGCTTGAAGTAAAATTTCCGTGTTTTCCCTAAATAGTTTGTGGATTTTCTCCTAGCATATTCATGTCATCCGCATAGGCTGTAACCCGTTCCATTCCAAACCCTGTCTGTTATCCTGAACTTTCCTAATGGCATATTCTAGAGCGAAGTTAAGAAGTAAATGTGACAGTGCATCTTCTTGCTTTAGTCCGCAGTGAAAATATTATGTCGTTGAGAAAATAAATTATAGAAGTATATTCCTCGTCTTGTTTGTGACTTAATGTTAATTTTGTATAATAACAATTGATTACACATTGATTAACTGCACAACAACACGGCATTCTTCAAGATAACTATGAAATATCACACTAGAAACCTCTGTTCCTACGCAAGTCTTGCGTTGTACAGTCTCTCCGCAGGAGTAAATATGGCCGCCGCGTCGGCATTTGCCGGATCAAAAGAATGCGGTGCTCTCCAATATACACTGCTCTGATTTCGCACTCACGCCAATGCTGCTAGTATACAGCTGTCCGGTAGTATTATAGTAAGATATTTGGTTCTGGCTGATATGTAGATTTATTATCAGGCAGTACATTTCACTTGATATGTGTCAGACGAAGAATAATTTTTTGTATGGATCTGAAGTCTGACTAATGTAATATGTAGCTAGTCGGTGACGTATGCAATGGTGGGGGAAAGAAACTGGTCACCCTACCCCATTATCTCCTGGCCAAACTGCCTCATAAATGGTGTCTTCTTGTTATCACTGTGAGGTTCAGACCTGTCTTCGGAAAGATGACTAAACAACAAAACAATATGTGAAATTTAATAGAAGAAACTGGATAAACAAAGACGTTCGTAAATGTGAACTTTAACTTATAAATATACTAAAGTATAATACACACACATGAATACATTCTTTTACCTCCAATTAGTTCTTAAGAAGTTCGATTAAACTACAGAAATCGCAGTTAGAAGGAAAATCTCAGCAATTGCAATATAATTGAGTCTACTTAGAACTATACAGGTATCTGTATCGACGATCAATGTCCACATACAACGAAGAGATGTGTATCAAAATCATACATACTACAACAGAGTTTGTCTTTATTTAGTTCTTCTTCTTTTGCAGCAGATTAAAAAATTCGAATTTCTTTTGCAGGTTCCTTTTTTTACTTGTGTTTCCTTTACAGTTCTTTTTGTTTCAGCGATTTTGTAATGTTTTCCTTTACAAAATACCTGAAGCAATAAAACTACCTAAAGAAACGTTCAGTGCAATACCACAACTGGCACTTTACCTCATGAAAAATCACCTTACCTTGTTGACATATTTAGTCCTTGTAAATATGCCAATACATTCTACACTTTATACTCTAAATCAGTCCTTTAACGCTAATATTTCTTATTCTAAAATAAAAACATATAGTAGCTTCCTCTTACTACACTTTTTGTTTGTTTCAAAATTTAGATGGAAAGTTTCTACTACCAAGGACCTGAAATATCTGAGTATCCCATGACACTTCAGTAGTAGGCCTAATCGCAACTCCAGTTCTGAGATATGTGGAGAATTAGAGGACTCAAAAACGGAAGGCTGGTTTATCTCTATTGATGAAATTAGTCATCCTTCCCAAATGACCGTTTCAAAAACTAATAAGAGTATAAAACATATTTTCATTAAAAGAAAAAAATGAGGGGCCAGAGATATATCAAATTGTAGACGACTACTTGAAATTTTAAATCTTTATTTTATATATACCTGTGTTTACACGACACGAATTATTTAAATCCACAATTCCTTTTGCAGATGAGCAATTTACAGCACCAGACTCGGAAGACAATTTACAAAAATCTGTTCACAAATTGAAATTAATTACAGCCAAATGTGGTTTGAATATCTGTAGCAGCAAAACAAAAGCAAAGGCTTTCAAACGAAAAGATCCAGTTAGAAGCAAGATAGTAATAAACAACATAATACAACAAACAGATAACTTTAATTACTTGGGTTGCTCAATTTCCTACGAAAATGAAGTAGATATTAACACTAAAATTACGAATTTTTTTCAAAATTACTGGAATAATTAATAAAGTCCTAAAACCTGTCAAGTTGAAAAAAAATACACATTTGAAAGTATACAACACTTCAGCAATACACTGTTACAATGGCTGTGAAACTTGGGCCATCAGAAAGAAAGATGAATCCCGCATCACTGCAGCAGAGATGAAATTCCTGAGAAGAACAGCGAAGTAGGACATATGGCAGGATTACAAGACAAATGAGGATTTATTATCAGAGTTTGAGGTCAAACCTTTACTTGACAAAATACATCAATATAGGAAGAATTAATGGAGAAAGTTACACAACGCACAACTGCACGCATTGTATTCTTCACCTGACATAATTACGAATATTAAATCCAGACGTTTGAGATGGATAGGGCATGTAGAAAGTATGGGCGAATCCAGAAATGCATATAGTGCGTTAGTTGGGAGGCCGGAGGGAAAAAGATTTTTGGGGAGGCCGAGACGTAGATGGGAGTATAATATTAAAATGGATTTGAGGGAGGTGGGCCATGATTGTACAGGCTGGATTAATCTTGCTCAGTATAGGGATCGATGGCGGGCTTATGTGACGGCGGTAATGAACCTCCGGGTTCCTTAAAAGCCGTAAGTAAGTAATAGGACAACTGGAAATCACATGTGGGAAAAATGAAGAGACAGGAAAACTGAGCCACGGTCATCAGCTTAGAAGAATTCTACAGAGTGTAACAAAAGTTTCTGGTACAGTGAAAATTTTACTTTATTTCTTAATTTTTTGTGGTAAATATCACAAAATAACGCCACTTTATAGCCTAGTGAACAGTCCTTTCATTACTGTTCTTCAGTAGTCGGTATTACATCCTTTTTTTTCAAGACACTGCAACACACGTCTACCAAAACTATCTGTGAGTCTGAAAATGCCTTCCTGACTATGGACTCCCACTCTTCCAACACTCGGGTAATCAACTCATTGCGATTTCTTGGTCTGGGTGTTCGAAACACACTTTCTTGTAATCTGCTCCACAGGTGCTCTATGGGATTTAAATCTGGAGAATTTCCAGGCCAGTCTGTCTAGACTTTGATGCCAGAATTCTTTATTGTGTCCAGTGTACTCTTAGCTGTGTGGGCTCTGGCTCCATTTTGCATGAGGAACGCAATATGTTGTTTTGGAAATTTAGTGGTATCCCTTAGAACTTTAGAATATGCTGGGAGAATGTGTGTACAGTAATATTCGCCATTCACAGTTTTCTTCTCATTCACTATAACAAGTTGTGTCTTTCCATAACGTGAGATTCCTCCGGCCACCATAATCTTAACGCCAAACTTGGGTACCTGCGTAGGCTTTATAGAGGATGGATCCGCTGTTCGAATTCTGGCATTTTGACGATTCGGAATAGAGTGAAGTTCCACAAGTGACTCATCCGTGAATAGAATATGAGCCTTTAGAATTCTGGCAGCAGGTGCATCCTCTGTGTATCCTTCTTTCAGCAACCTTTCACAAAATTTAATTCGATCGGATATGTTCCTTTCACTCAGCATTGGCTTGATTCTTGGTACATAAGACCTCCGACCCCAGTCCTGACTACGACAATGCCTACTGATTGTCATGTGTGAAATGGTTTTGTTTATAGAGCAGTAACACTCCGAAAGATTCAGCCTTTTAGCCACAGCCCGAGTTCCTACACCAACCTTGTCCTTCACCCACTCCCTTATTTTTCTTTTTGTTTGAGGTGACACTTTGCTTGGTCGGCCTGATCGTTTAGCATCAGAAACAGAACCATCCGTTTGATTCTTCCATTTTAAAATTGTTGTTGGTGACATTTTCAACAACCTGGCAATATCACGTACTGATTTTCCAGTCTTGACCAAGGCTTGAACCTGAGACCGAGCATGCTCACGTTTTGTTGGTGCCATGGTGACCTGAGTGATTAAAAATAAGTGTCAGTACCGTTTATTAAAATTACGCATTAAAAATTACATTTAACTGGTTTAGTATCCGAAAAGTATAGAAAACTAAAGATGTAACAATAATTCCTGGTACGTACCAGAAACTTTTGTTACATTTTTGTGTTCGAATAATTAATATTGAAAGAAGATGACACTTAATTTCAATCATACTACACGATAATTTATTGATTAAAGAATATAAAACAATACTCATCAGAATTAAAATCACAAATCACAGGAAAAATTTTTGACCTCGTAATTTACACTGCCTAATTTTACTACAAATTAACTCACACTGTTAATATATTGAACACCTGTCTTCAACAATGTGACATTTCCCTCCAAATTATTAATAAAGAATTGGATCACACCACAATCAAGTAGTAACAACTCCGGCATCATAAAATTTGGTCATCATTCCTGGGAAAATGGGAACTAAACAAGAGAATAATTTTAACAAACTGTACCAGAAACTTTTGTTACACTCTGTAGATGAACAATGAGACCGGAAAAGGCCACTGCACTAGACCTAAATCCTTGATGATAATGATGATGATGATGATAATGATGATAATGATCTAAATCCACAATTATCCGCTGGAGGTCAATAAACACAGGAGTTGAGGGTATTCGTGCTCAGAATTCTGATCCTGCTCTAAACTAGTGAACTCAAACCAAATGTGTGCTAAATTACGAAGTTTTTCTGTGTTAAAAACATTTACATATATAAAAGAGATTCTTAGAAACACTCACTTATTCGTGATAGTTTCTTATAGGCCTATACGAACACTCACCAAAAGCACAATATTCCCAAACTTTGCTTAAATCACCATATTGCACTAATTCTGAACTCCGTTGAATGAACCACGATTAGTTTCGGAGAAAAAAATTCGGAAATTTTATCTACATAATTTTAAACTTCTTTGTATTACTGTGGACAGCACACTTACTTGGGCAGACCATGATGATTCTGTTTGTAAAAAATTGCCAAGAGTAATATTTCTTCTGCGAAATTTGAAAATGTATGTTTCAAAGAATTACATTGGAGTTGTCTTTTTTTTTTTTTTTTTCGTATTTTCATAGTATACTTTCTTATGGACTACTTTTATGGGGTAATAGTATTCATACTAATAAGATACTTATGTTACAAAAAAGCTATTAGGATTATAACTAATTCATCAATGAAGGCAACATTGCAGACCGTTATTTGTAAATGAAAAAATTATGACTGTAACATCATTGTATATTTATCAAGCCCTAATTTTCGCCAAAGAAAACTCACAAATGTTGACACATAGGAATGATGTTCATATTTACAACACCAGAAACCGTGACCTTTTTGACATATCTAAGTGTAGGCTAACCAAACAATGAATAATTATTTTATTATGTCTTTAAAAATAGCAAATAAATTTCCGAGATATCTTTTTAATCTGGAAAGGAAGTCTTTTAACATACTACTTGTCTCTGGTTGGTTAATCAACAAATCATTTTATGAAATTAATGAGTTTTTTAATGTCAATGTTTTGAGAGTTTTTTAATTAATTTTATTGTTCTGTTGTTTACTTTTTATTACTGACTTTGTCAATTGCACAATTTTGTGTACTCTGACTGTACAACACTAAATATCTGAATATACATCTGTGCTGAGGAATATTACTTCGGGTATCCCTGTTCGCGAGACAGGCTGGAATAGTATTGCAGCCAGAATTACACACTGTAGTCCATAAATAGCTGCCATGGTATCTTACACAGCTTCAGCATGCTATTCTCGACGAGAAAATCTTGCGGGACGATTTTATAGCACTATAACACACAGGAGATTAACAACCAAGTTCACCGAGTTTCATAAACAGTATATCTGGAAATTATACAAAGCGTGAGAAGTATCTTCGGTTCTTCTTCTGTTCCACAACTCCGAGTATTTATTTTGTGCAGACACTACTTCTGCTTGTGCCTGATTATTTGCCATGTCAAGATTCAAATCAGCATCCATAGCTATCAGCCATAGAAGAATACATCAACGGAAAGAGGATATTGATCCTGCTATTGGGTGCGGTACTTTGAAAGTCAACAACCTATGTACCTACAGTAAGTCTCTATTCTTCCTCATAGGAATATTAATATGAACTTCAGATATGCAGTTAAATGACAAGTTCTCCTACTAATCGTCAAAAATGTTCTAGTACTAAATACGCGAAGAATATTATGTCTGCTTGATTCAAATGAGAATAACAATAAATGGAACATAACAGTTCAAGAATTTAACATTGATTTTTTTTCTAACAATATCTACACTTGAAATACCGGAAATATAGTCATTTTTACAAAGAATTAGGCCTACAAAGATTTTATTGCAAGCAAAAATTAAATACAATAATAAAATTTACAATATTATTGTGATACTCGTATATGAACACTCTTAAAAATTCGAAATTGATTACCAATCTCAAAGTAAAATAGCCTACATATTATAATTTATTGTATAAATACAATGTAACTGGGTCACACCCGAAAAAGCAAGATGCTTGAGGTCGGGTGTGACCAAGAATAAAAACTGGATAAAAGAAAAAAATAAATGGAATAATAGGCTAATAATAATAATAATAATAATAATAATAATAATAATAATAATAATAATAATAATAGTTGGGAGGCCGGAGGGAAAAAGACCTTTGGGGAGGCCGAGACGTAGGTGGCAAGATAATATTAAAATGGATTTGAGGGAGGTGGGATATGATGGTAGAGACTGGATTAATCTTGCTCAGGATAGGGACCAATGGCGGGCTTATGTGAGGGCGGCAATGAACCTCCGGTTCCTTAAAAGCCAGTAAGTAGTAGTAATAATAATAATCACAACTCTGATTAAACTGTTAAATGTAATTCCACATAAGGTTTAAAAAGAATAAGAATAAAAAAACAAAAACAAACAAACCAACGGTACCATAGCCTACAGTATACATAAACATACTAAGTTAAGAATACAACATTGTTAAGGTGACAGAAAAAAATAAATAAATAATCAGTACAATGCGGTATGTTGAAGTTCTCATGTTCGAGGAAAAGTTTGAAAAAGCGAAACGTAGTTGAGCTTTTTTTAATTTCCGAGAATTGAAAGAAAACATACCGCTCGTGTATCGTACATTATTTTGTGCGAAGATCGTTTATTACATACCTGAAAGACGAATTTCTAATTAGTTGCAATGAAATCTCCATCTTGGTTTCTGTTCAATGACGGCAAATTTGCAAAACAAAAATATCTATTTCAACATTGTTGCTTTAAAATGTTTTCTGTGTTTACTATACTCCAGCAGGCCGTAATATAAGTCTGTCTTTTTTCCCCCCAGTCTATAAATGCGAACTTAAAAAAAAACGGTAAGGTTATGTAATGATTTATTTTTCATTTTAATATTTTAACAATATTATTTATATAACATATTGCAGTAATAACATCGGCATCTGGAATCTTGTTGATTTTTTCACGGCTTCCTCAATGTTACTTGCATCACGAATGCAGTAGCTTTAGTGGAGTTGTAGAGTTTACTTAATTTTTGCAAATATTTTAAAACAATAATTAACAGTGCAATTTAGGTGAAATTGCAATGGTAAGTTTCCAATTTATAATTATTACTATATTGAACGTCTCTAAAAATAATATGTTAAAAGCCTAAAGCAGTAAAATCAATATGTCACTTAAGCGGTAAGAAGAGGGAAATTGTTATGTGTGTTAGGTTGGGAATACTGAATGTGGAATTTAAGACTTTCCGCGGATTGGTTTTGTTTGGAAACCAAGCAAATACGCACGATCTCGCACAAAAGAATTTACATGATTATAATTTTAAAAACAGTTCAAGCACTTGTTTTTTGAATAATGTATTGTTTAATAATTTTAGTTAGGATTCCTCTTTATAAAAGCATTATATAATCTTGGACCGTGATTAGAACTGTGCCTTTGACCTGCTTCAGTCCTACATTTTGGTTCAATGAGGGGGAGCGAAATATTGTATTTCTTGTGTTGTGGCCATGATCGGATGATATGAATTTAGCTTATGGTAATGATTCAAAATAGTATACAAATTTGCTTGATATTTAAAACATTAAATTCTTTATATATGAGATGAGTTGGATGATCAAGTTTTCTTCTTAAACATATTTTAATCATTCTTTTATGTAGTAATATTAAAGGGCGAATGGTACTCTGTGATAATACAACGCAGGGAGTAATATTTCGTGCTTCAAAAACCTACTAAACATGCATGCAAGTATAACTTTATAAAACGTTAAAATATAACAATAAATAAGCACTAATAAAATTATTTAATTGTTGATATCACTAATAAATAAGTAATAAATAGTAATAATAGATAAGATTAAACTTACACTTATAGTTGAGAGCGGCACACAACTGTGCCGTGAAATTCGCTAGGTGTGTCGCGAAAGTTTCAATACTTTTCTGGTAAAAATAATTATAATAATTTCACTTAATACCAGTTTTCATATAATAGAAATGATGCTTTCATTCTAAAAATCCAAACTATATATTTTATGACTTTAGGCTTTCCCGGCGTTTGATGTAGAATAACTCTTCTCGGGTTCTCAGCCAGGTGAGTTGGAGATTTGCTTCCAAGCTTTCGATGGCTAGCTCTGCCATCTTCTTCAGGGAATGAAGTGATGTGGGACCATGTCTAGCCGGTATATATGCAATAGTAGGGCTTCCCGCTGCGGGCCAATCAGGAGCTAGTTTCTAGTCCCGACCACCTTCATATGAGCCGTTCAGAGCAGAAGTGGTGTAAGTCAAAAATGGGTAATGAGGGTTAAAGTAAGCATTCTGTAAAATACAGCACAAAGCAGCAGTTAATATTCAATTTATTTAAACTATTAGTAATCAGTGGATAGCACAAAGGACATATTAACTGCTACTTTGCGCTGTATTTTACAGAATTTTTACTTTAAACCTCGTTACCCAATTTTGACTTACACCACTTTTGCTCTGAACGGTTCATATCATTCTGACGTTAGATAACCGCAGCAGTTGATAAAGCGTCGTAAAATAACCCACTAAAACAGTTGTACAGCAGTCAATTAAAAGTTTAAACCAAATTAACGCTGAGGGTGGCAACCGTCGCCTTCCAGAGATGTGATGACAGCTATATGATACTGGAGGGGATTACTTTTAAAAATTGTAATTATGTCAATTGTGAAAAAATATTTATCTTAATTAAAGTCTTGCCGCTAATTTTCTATCGACTCATGTATTTATTATCTAGTAAGTCTTAGCGCTGGGTCCTGGTGTCCTTCCTCATTATACAACACAAAAAAAAAAAACATAAATAGTTTTTATGAAACTATCTTCTCTATTCTAAAATATAATGCATTCGGCAAAATTT
The DNA here is from genome assembly GCF_040183065.1 of Periplaneta americana. NCBI lineage: Eukaryota > Metazoa > Arthropoda > Insecta > Blattodea > Blattidae > Periplaneta > Periplaneta americana. The sequence goes on along the minus strand of NC_091121.1, from coordinate 148,882,372 downwards.
TCCCCTTAATATTTACCTCATAAGCAGTCTTAGGACCCGAGACAACTTAAGAAAGAAGTGATGCAACGGAGTATAGATGGAGTGAGGTGGCGCGTTGGGTTTTGTTTACCTGTGCGTTAGTGTACAATCCGGTTCGTGATCAGAGGTACAGTAGGTATTCTTCCGTCTCTCCCTACGAAACGAACTCAGGTCATCACAGTGCATTTTCAATATATAGTGAACAATTTTTTCGAACTAGTTGCAAGTATGTACTACATGGTTGTTCATTGTAACGCTAACGCCTTCAACGTCGTCGAGGGACAGGAAAACTTGTGAGAGATGTATCCTACTTCATTTTCCACCGTCACTGGATTGTACAGGGATATCAATTTATTTTTACTTCAATTATTATTGTACCTGAGTTTTTTAATGTACTTCACTCCCACCCCTTCTACTAATGAAGTTCAACCGTCCTCCATACAGATCCAAGACCGCATATACAGTCATAGTAGCCTTACGGTCATAGTAAACAGTACGTTCGAAAAATATGTTCGCGTCTTCCAGTGACGAAAGAGCTTTCAATATTGAATCATTTTCGCACAGGTACTGTCGTCCATTTGCCTACGTCGCATCCCGGTTTCCCCCACCAGCTTTTATTCGCCAGCTAGTGGCTGGGCTGTCTTAGCTTTTTTCTGAGAACATTAATTTCTGTTAGGAATTGGACGTCTACGTAATATTATACAACTGTTTAAAATAACTTAAATAAAAGGGCCTCGTTAAGTAATTAACTGTCACGTGATTTCCTCCCTTTCTACGACCCTAAGACATAACCACTTGGACGGACAGTAGATCGTATGTCTGAGTAATTTTATCTTTTCGGATCGGGCAGAAGTGAAGATTGAATTTACAGTACGTAAGGTACTCTTTTACAAAGTAGGTACAGAATTATTTCAACATGAGTTACTAGTACGAACGAAGGACGAAACTGGTAATTGGGATTAGGTACAACAGTCTATAGTGCGATAATATGCACATTAAAACTTGAACCTGTATCGAAATGAACGGCCAGCATTTTAAAAAAATGTGTTTAAATATCCATATTATGATTATTTTTCAATTTAACTTCATTCTCCATATTGTACGCTAATGTGCTGTAGACAGTATAATGTACACTGCGTAATGAAGACGTCCACATGGACAGCTGAGTTCGTGAGTAAAAACACTCATTGTTAATACTATGTTGTATTTTGATTAAACAAAAACCTAATGAAAATGATCAAACTCAAAAGCGCGATATTTCCTAGTTTACGTAAATGGATGAACTACTTTTCTTTCCCCCTATACCTAGTAAAGTGATTTGTTTGTATATTACGCCAGTATCATCGAACTCCAGTCGTGGAAGGGGGTAGCAAACGGCTTTGATCCAGAGGTATAGCCAAGTTAATATTAAAAATGTTAGTAAAAATAAAATGATGTCCCTGTACTATTAACAGTAGAATATAACGCAGCACATTGATGTCGTTGTTTACATTAACAGTATTGTTGGTGACTGGTAAATCCGGCCCTGTAACGAATTTCACCCACTCCACTTCTAACAGTCCGCACGCTGTCAACAAACACATGACAAATAGAGGTAGAGGGTAGAGAAGAGACTGCCCTGCTACTGCTACTATTGATAAAGAAAACATATTACTCACCGGTGAATCATGTTGTTGCTTCAATTATATTAGCCTCAAAAACCGTTTTAGCTGTATTTGATAACAGCCATCCCATTAAACTGAACACATTAACCTGTTCAAATATTTTATTTACTATTACATATTACTTGCTTATTTTCTTTTACAAAAAAAGGGCGCTCTTAAAAAAACAGCACTATATGAACGGTTGGATACACTTAAATGAATCACACGAGAAATGCCGAAATTCAAACATTAACCAAAATGACATATTGCAAGAAAGGGACGAATTCACATTGCATATTTCTGACAACAAAATCAGAAGGAAAATAAGTTTGAAAAGATTTCTGGTAAATTACTACGTACATTAGTTCGCCGAAATTAACTATTTCATCAAACATTTGTGACGGATGGTAATTAAAACATTATTGTAAACTTAGGACTGCAGTGTCCTAAATGTAATATTATATCAAATAGCAAATACACATTAAAGCGATCTGAGGGTATTCTGAAAATGACTATAACTACATCTAAATAGTAAATACTAGTTCGCTATTATGAAGTTTAATTAGTAACGGGAAAACGTTATGCCTATCCAGTCGCAGTCCTTTCAACAGCTGTAAATGAATTAACATACTCCTTTAATAAATTGCGAGTTAATCACACTCTTCAGTAATTTCAAAATTATTTCGATAAGCTAACTGCAAATTAAGAGAAAGTCCTAGCCAGCACTTTGCTGTAAAAATAGAATAAAATAATACTTTTAAGAAGTCGCGTTGTGAAAGTAGCTAGCAATAAATTTTCTCAAGAAAGAAGTGTGGGGTCCGCAGTTACGACAAAGTGTACTTCCCAACTAGGCAGTCCGTGGTTCCAATCCTGACATGGATTGAAATTTATCTCTATGCCACAGGACTCGGTAGGTCTTGCACTTGTACTGTAACGTCTCCACGATGGTCCTGTATTGTGAGAGATATGACATCCCCTACATCTCGTTGGCTTGTTGAGTCGGTTAAGGCGGAGATAAAACAAGACAAAGAAAGAAATTGTGTACGAAGATCTGCCGAAGGATAGCGAGACTCCCTCGAATCATTAAGAAATGGACAAAGGGCTAAAGTAACGAAGAAGTTCATTACGCGTCATCATCAGTAATTATCAAATCAGGCTTGGCAAACTAGGCTTTCAAACTAGGCAGAGGGAGTCGGATGTTAACATCAAGGCGACATTTATTATAACTAAAAACTTGAAACAATTATAAAGAAGAACACACTAACTAAACTAAATTGTTATAACAAAAACTAAAGAGCTAGTAATATATTACAGAACGCGAAAGCGAAATATCATCAAACCAAATGTTTTCAACACGTACAACACACAGGTAGGCAAGATTGAGGGTCTGACCACCTGACAACCATAATTGACTTACAAACTCTTGCTACTGAAGCGTGTGGTGGGTGGGGAGCAATTTTCACCCCTAACCTCTCCAAGTTCTAGGGTCGGATTTAACAGTCACTAACAGTATGTCTGTCTGTTACTTTCAAGGAACTCTATAGTCAAGTTTTGCGTACATTGGTTGCTAAAGTGTCCCAGATCCTAAGCCTGCTCATAAGCATGTCTATATTATTATCTTCTAGAGCAGCCATTTTTCAACCGATGTGCCGCGGCACAGCAGTGGGAAAATGAAAATAGTGAAGGTTGTAGAGGCTGTCATAGCAAAAACTGGAGGGCACTACGACCCAATACTGCGACCTTATTAGATCTGTTGCGCTGACCCTCAAGCTAGGCGCATTCCCAACCACACCAGCTGACCACGCTAAGATTCGCTGTGTACCCAAGTTTTGAGCAGAAACTCCACTCTTCCCTAGGCCAGTCCCCTCCGTGCGTCGCAAGCCGGGGTTCGGGAAATGCTATGGAATGATGACTAAATGGAGAAATGTTGACGGAATGGGACCACACCTGTGGAGTAACGGTTAGCGCGTCTGGCCGCGAAACCAGGTGGCCCGGGTTCGATTCCCGGTCGGGGAAACTTATCTGGTTAAGGTTTTTCCGGGGTTTTCCCTCAACCCAATATGAGCAAATGCTGAGTAACTTTCGGTGCTGGACCTCTCGGACTTATTTCACCGGCATTATCACCTTCATCTCATTCAGACGCTAAATAACCTAAGATGTTGATAAAGCGTCGTAAAATAACCTACTAAAATTTAAAAAAAAAGACGGAATGATGTAGATGCCTAATATAGGGAAACGGGAGAAGCTCAAGAAAAACCCCAATTGCGACCTTTTCTGCCACAAGTGTCATTATATAGCAACTTTGAAAAATATCGTATTTCACAGGTTTTATGAAAAAAAAAATCGCCCTAATGAGGAACCACTGGTTTAAATTATATGAGTGTGTCGCGAGATTTTAAATTACAACTTTAGATTAGATTAGATTAGATTAGATTAGATTAGATTAGATTAGATTAGATTAGATTAGATTTATTTATTTAACCTGGTAGAGATAAGGCCGTCAGTGTGTGTGCCACACGTTGAAAAAGGTTGAAAAACTCTGTTCTAGGGTCTACGGAAGATTGCTGACATTTATTGCTCCGGGAGTAAAAGTGAACGCTAAAAACAATTTACGTACTCATTCTGGATTGCTTGAAAATTACTTTTATTTCATTCAATTCGTCCACATAAGCTTAATGTCCTAAAATATCTAGATAGCTCTACCTCTATCTGTCGCTCGTTGCCGATAAATACTTGGTTTGTGCCTTTTATTTGTTCCTGTTGGCAATGGAATTGATTTGCTTGGCAATTCCATTGAGAGTTCTGTCAGACCTGTCTGCTGTAGAATGCTTCAACTTGATCGATGAATCGCGCCACATTGCTCTCCTATTCCCTGTGATTAACGCGTTATATTCAAATGTGAATGCAATCCTATAACGCAGATGAATGGACACAAACAGTAATCCGATAAAGTTACAACATGTTTGCTTTCACGTGTCATTTCGTGCCTACAGAGTGCCTCTGTGCTCTCTGAACTCGCATCTGTGAATGGGCCATACGTACTATTTAATTATCATGCAACCCGGGTGGCGTACAAAGAATGTACACTCATGTTCCAAAAATAATGTCAAGTTGGCCTTATGTTTAAGAGTTGTTGTTAGCATTCGGAGTAGGCTACTAGCTCAAATACAGTAAAATAGAGGTTTCGATATCGCGATGCGCCTTTGCTATAGGATTACACATAAATTTCTGAAAAAAAAAAAAAAAAAAAACTCCTAGATGTTATAAAAAGTACATATTTAAATTTCCAAACAGAAAAGGTCCACTTTCATTCCTTCATGCCCATCGTTTGAGAATAATCTTTCATGTTATCGGAATGCATGGGCTGTGTGTCTTCTTTTCATTCAATATTTGTGTTTCTCAGTTGTTTAGTCAACTGTCTGAAGACAGGTCTGAACCTCTCAAATGATACCAAGAAGGCACCACTTATGAGGTAACTAGGTCAGGAGATAATGGGTTGGAATGGCTAGTTCCTTTCCCCCCTCCATTGCATACATCGCCGACTAGCTAATATTACACTAGTCAGACTTCATATGCATACAAACAATTGTTCTTCCACTGACACATATCGTCAAGTGAGATGTAGGCCTATTGTCTGATAATAGATGTACATATCAGCCAGAACTTCAATCAGAGGATTGTTTCTAAGTATTAGCCTATACTTTTAAAATTGCAATGACGAAAATTAATATACTGACAACTATTATTGTGACGATCAAAAATAAGAAATACAAGACATACAGTGCTCTCATAATCTCTATTAGTGATGTCGGTAAGTTTTAAACAGGATAGGTTTTATTGGTTTCAAACCAAAATGCCGTTTAAAATGTTTTTATCACGTTTTATTGGATTAATTGATTTTATTATCAAATTGAAAAGATTCTCGACACAAATATTAAAAATAAAAATGAGAATACAAACAGATATCAATAATAATAATAATAATAATAATAATAATAATAATAATAATAATAATAATAATAATAATAATAATAATAATAATAATAATAATAATCTATACTAATAATAAATCTGTAGCCGAAATTTTCTGGTAATTTTCGATTTTCCAAAAATAATTGGTCCTAACATATATAATTAACCACCCTGAAACCGAAAATAGCTTTTTTGAAATTTTTGTTTGTATGTATGTCTGTCTGTCTGTCTGTCTGTCTGTATGTTTGTTACCTTTTCACGCGGTAATGGCTGAACCGATTTATATGAAAATTGGAACATAAATTAACTTCGTTATAACTTAGATTTTAGGCTATATGGCATTCAAAATACTTTATTTAAAAGTGGGATTATAAGGGGGCCTGAATTAAATAAATCGAAATATCTCGCTTATTATTGATTTTTGTGAAAAATGTTACATAACAAAAGTTTCTTTAAAAATGATTTCCGATAAGTTTTATTCTTTACAAAATTTTGATAGGACTGATATTTAATGAGATAAATGAGTTTTAAAATTAAAATAACGCCATCTAAGATGGTGCAATGAATTAAGAACAAATGACTTCGTCTATAAGGGGCCTTGGACAACAACAATCGAAACAGGGGCCTTGGACATCAACAATCGAAAGCTATTAAACATAGCCTACAGAGAATGTTTCTGTGTTTGTATGAAGTAATATCAGAAGCTAAATTAACCGATTTGTATAAATAATTATTATTTCACCATTGGAAAGTGTAGTTTCTCTAGATGGACATAATGCTATAATGTTTTTACAGTAACGTCTGAGTAAATCGAGGACAGGTAAGATTAAAATAGCTTCTTATGCACAGAAAATTTGATAGGCTATTTTGTACACTCGTTTTCTGTATTTCTTAAAATGATATTTATGTACATTCATTTTAATCTCAGAGAATTAACGAACAACGAGAGTGTATTGACTTAGTATGCAGTAATAGTACGTAAGCTTAGCAATCCATTATTTTATAATTAAAATTTTAACTATGCTCGATTGAATCGTGTTAAAATACATAAAATATATATGCAATAATTGCAAGCAAAAAAAAAATTGGGTAATGAGCGAAGCAGATTATCTTGCGCTGTTGTAAAAGTTGTTCCCTGGATCAAACGTCCTATTTTAATTATGTAATTACTTTATATTTATTTCTAACAAGTGCAGCGGAGCGCACGGGTACGGCTAGTAATAATAGTAATAATAATAATAATAATAATAATAATAATAATAATAATAATAATAATAAGAATAAGAATAACGTAACTCTTAGTTTTCGTCTTCTCAAAATTAAATACTTTTGAGCTAGAAAAACTGAAAGTCAATTTTCTTCACAATACATACTACAAATACAGTATAATATAGCAACACTAATAGTAAGAGGAATAAAACTTAAAAATAATGAACACCTTTTCGCTTGTCATTTTGAAAACCATCATAGTTAGTTAAACTAGAAAACAAATATCTTCCTCATTTCTTGTTGCTACACTAATCTTCCTCAGTAGTTGCTTCATCGGATATTGTAGGCTCTGGAGTCACTGGTTCAGAACTAGTGAACTTAAGATTCCATCTTACCATTACAAGTTTCTCCAACCTTTCAGGACACAGCCTATTTCTGAGTTTTGTATGAATGTTGCCATGAGCGGACCAGTTTCTTTAGTATGCAGCCGAAGAAGGTGGCACATTTACTATTTCCGAAGAAACTGAATATAACGCTTGTCCAGAACATAAGCATTTCCACCACAGACTGCTGTTTCAAAATTATTCCAAATGCTTGAACGAGGTCTCATTGTACTTACTAGCTTAGACAGTACAGTATCACGACACGACTGGTTACGGACTACAAGCGCGCACTGAACTGATATCAGCTGTATTATGGATTTGTGTACAAACAAGACATTCAACGACCAGCTGCATACACCAACAACCCTAGCGCCTAGCACACAGAAGTAAAACGCCCGGATGTGTATGAAAAATGGATGACATCTATGATGTTAGGATTGCATTCAATAAATCCACCAGTGACTGCTCCTCTTTGATTACGTCTTAGGAAGTGAAGGCTCTATAAAGTCTAGGTAGGTAGTATCGTTCGTCATTTTTATTCTTTCGTTGCCGAGCTACCACACGAGGAATCTATTTTCCACACCGTTAAACATTATCATGTCGTAGCTCCTATGATAATAAATCAAACGCACTGTAATTCACCAAATAATTGAGCAGCAAATAACGCCTTCGTGTGCTTTCTGCGAACGCCAACGAAAGAGCCAAAATGGCGGGCGATTATATTAAGTATTTATCCAGCCTTAGGAAATGCTTCATAAGCGAATCACAAGACAAGATGTATATGGATTTAAAGGGATTAAAACAGTTTTTTTACATCACTACTTTCTATTACTTTCTACTTTCTACCAGTTTCTTTAGTATGCAGCCGAAGAAGGTGGCACATTTACTATTTCCGAAGAAACTGAATATAACGCTTGTCCAGAACATAAGCATTTCCACCACAGACTGCTGTTTCAAAATTATTCCAAATGCTTGAACGAGGTCTCATTGTACTTACTAGCTTAGACAGTACAGTATCACGACACGACTGGTTACGGACTACAAGCGCGCACTGAACTGATATCAGCTGTATTATGGATTTGTGTACAAACAAGACATTCAACGACCAGCTGCATACACCAACAACCCTAGCGCCTAGCACACAGAAGTAAAACGCCCGGATGTGTATGAAAAATGGATGACATCTATGATGTTAGGATTGCATTCAATAAATCCACCAGTGACTGCTCCTCTTTGATTACGTCTTAGGAAGTGAAGGCTCTATAAAGTCTAGGTAGGTAGTATCGTTCGTCATTTTTATTCTTTCGTTGCCGAGCTACCACACGAGGAATCTATTTTCCACACCGTTAAACATTATCATGTCGTAGCTCCTATGATAATAAATCAAACGCACTGTAATTCACCAAATAATTGAGCAGCAAATAACGCCTTCGTGTGCTTTCTGCGAACGCCAACGAAAGAGCCAAAATGGCGGGCGATTATATTAAGTATTTATCCAGCCTTAGGAAATGCTTCATAAGCGAATCACAAGACAAGATGTATATGGATTTAAAGGGATTAAAACAGTTTTTTTACATCACTACTTTCTATTAAACTACTAAATCCAGTTCAGTTAGTAATCTATATCTGCAGTTCATTGTTTTTCTAAAAGTATGTACCCCGCAATCAAACTCATTATCTGTCAATGCCCAATTTTCACCTGTGTAAGCATTATAAAAAATAGGAAGAACTTTTTGTAATACGCTGGCTGCCAGAAGCTTGGAAATCATCTAGAATAAAAGCCAGAGCTGACTGGATTCTGATTTCTGTTGGTGTCATGACCTCAACAGGGCATCCCCCTTTACTACGTAGAAGCAGGTATGCGGAAGGTAAGCACAGGAGCTTTATAGTTTGACGTCACGGTCCATTCATAAGGACTTTATGGTAGGGGTAATGTAATCATTACGGAAGATGAAAGCATACGCGTTGAAAACCATCAGCGTTCTAGGCCTGATCAAAAGGTAATCTCAACACGCCTTTATAGGTAGAGAGTTAAGAGTGAAATAGCTGCACGTAGCTGAATTCGACTCTGGAGGACTTGAGTCCACATAACGATAAGATACCCATTATATACGAGAACCTCATAAACATCACCTTTTCCTATTCTAAACACTTCAGATTTTGATAATATTTATATTTATTAATTCTGAGAATTGTTTGCTATAGTTCAAACGGTATTATCTGTAGTTGCATAGGCCTATAAGTGAACACCAATTAGATCTTAGAAAAGAAATTGAAGATTTTACTCATTTACAATTCTCATTTGCCTTAAACCAGACATGCCAGAAAAGAAGCACTGATTGTGCAGTTATGTGCGCGGATCGCCGGTCTGTGCGGACTGTATCATTCAATCGTTGCTCTTACCAGTTTTTAGCTGAAGGGGTGTACAATAATCTATTCTGCGCTTCTAGAGTTGGATTAAATAGGCATTTCGACATTATAAACACAGTTAGGAGAAGGAAAAAAATACAGTTATTATCAGTGTCTACATTTGATAATTGTAATACAAGAAACATTAGGCTTACCCAGTTATATTTCATAATTTATTAACATGATTTTTATATAGTAGCCTACTTGAAGAAAAAGAATATTGCAGTAATTTCGAAACAACAAAAAACGAACACAGTAGGCCTATTGTTTTACGTAGTAGGTAGTAATTATTTTAAAGTAACAGACCCTACTCTTTCATTCTTCGTCGAGCATTATTATTTATTGGGACAATTGGTACACAAATATTAAAGAAAATATTATATTCCCAATTAATTACATGCAGTAGGATATTGTAAAGTTTTTACACTGAAATCATTTCCTTGCTGTATGTTAATATAAATTAACATTAATATTAATAAATAATATAAATTAAGCTTAGAATTTAAATTCACATATAGTTTATTTGGAAAACTTTGAGAGCAAGTATCGACAAGTTGGAAGCGTTACTGAAAGGAATTAAAAGTATAGTTCACAAGCTGTGAAGCGATGACATTCTCTTTATGTCAGATTTAAAGATTTATTAATGTAAGTATATTAACATAATATAGTGATGTGAGATGGACAATGTGCCATTATATATTTTTTCAGAAAATTTTTCCGCCTTGCAAATATTTGCTTTCTTCTCTCCTTACAACCTCAAAAGCCTCACATGTATTCCTCACTATATTCTCATCACTTACCAGCTTATGAAATGGAAGTCGTTAGTCGTCTAACCTTTGATGGCTGTGTTAGTAAAGACACCGAAACAACGCTATTGTCAAGTTTGTTTTACCGTGAGAGTACTGATTAAGAAATAAGCGCTGGCGAATATCATATTTTGAGAACTTACTAATCTGATCTAAACTGTCACAAGACTATTACCTCGACATGGGCTGATGAAAGCCTTTCATTTTAAAATAATTATTGTTGACTGAGGAAAACATTATAACAATTATTATGTTATATGATTCCTGATCTTCTTCTTCGTTATATTGTGGTCTTCTCACTTTATTTCTCATAACGCATTCACAGTCATAGCTCAATCAGCACCGATACTGATCTGCTACTGCAGGTACTGTATACCACTGACGCGCTCCCCTCAAACCTGATTCACTCCCACCAGGTAGGGGAATAGGAACTGCACATCGCACAGAGACAAGTGTACAATGTGCGGGACTGCACAATGTGCAGGATTTTGGCATGCCTCCCTTAAACGATGGACCTTACGACATGCTGACAAATTATTCAGGAGATCCACTATTTACTAATATTTTCAAAAGTAAGAACGGAACGGGTCAAAGATATTGTCTTTCTTAAACATTTCAATAATAATAATAATAATAATAATAATAATAATAATAATAATAATAATAATAATCATCATCATCATCATCATCATCATCATAAAACTTTTCAATGGATTTAGACCAAAGGGTTGATAAGTTCTGGTCTCAGTTATTCAGTAGTCGTCCCATTGTCTTGTTTCCCAAAGTTAGTAATTTTTCATTATTCTTGGGAGACGATCTCGTGACATCCGTTGGATGTGTTCAAACCAGTCATTTTTGTATTTTGTCCGACACTGATGTACGGTAACTTTTAGTTCTTTTAAAATTTCCTCATTAGTTTTGTGATCTAACAAAATATATTGTGCAGCTTTCCTTATGAATTTCATTTCATCCGCTCTAATTCTTGATTTATCAGATATTTTTAGAGTCCATATCTCACTGCTATACATTAACACTGAAAGTGCCAAAGTGTTATAAATTTTTACTCTAGTTCTGCTAGAAAATTTTGTAGGTTTAAAAATATTATTTATGAGCAGGCCTGGCGGTTTCGGTCCCGTGGACGTAAGGTTAATGGTACATTTACTATAGCATATAGATGTTGGTCGCCAGGCATGAGCAGACGGTCATATAAACAAAGGTGTGTATGCACCGGCGGACTACCGGCTGTGTGCACTAACAGTTCTAGGGGACTACAACTACATTACATATCTACTACTTACGCAGACTACAAGCTGTTCCTAAAATAGGAAGTCAAGGCTAAGTTCACATCCCTGTAAGGATACGTAACTTTGAAATAACATTAAATCTCTACATACCTTACTTACATATCTACATAATTAAAAGAACAACGTATGAATAATTTAAATGAATTATGTATATAGGACTAATTTATCTACAGGTGAAGAGTCGAATTTCTGAAAAGCCGATGTACACACATTTTCGAAATGGATTACGATTGAAATTCGATGTTTTTTCCCTATCCCTATATTCTAAGATAAATGATTGTATCATGAAAAGACTGATGTCTGTGTACTTATAGAACTTCAAACGTCGAACATGTGAAAATGGCTTACAGTAGAATTTTTTTTTTCTTGAATTTTACACAACTCTCTGGAGAAGTCAATTTTGCCGCCAGGTTTTATTTGTGACGTGCAATGCATGCCTGCAGCATCCCAATTTTTCATTAATGCAATAGGCCCATTTTTCTTATATTAGTATTACAATGGGCCTATATATTTGCGTTTTCGTCCTCTTATAACTGAACGACAAACCTTCCACTGAATTGCTTATTGTCCAGTTCCTTCACAATATTTCACTTAATATTTATTCGTTGGAGCATATTGTTTCCGCTGTATGCACTAACAACTGAACTCCCGGTACCTTCATATAACACCGCCTCCTTAACATCACTGTAATCGGTGGTTGTCTTATGCTGAGTGTAAACAGGGACTGCATGACGTAGACCAGTAGTCACAACCCTATGTAAACATAACTTGTTTTTTTTAGGGGGGGGGGGTTCCGAAACCGCCAGCCTTGTTTATGAATCCTGTCATTTTTAGGAACTTTGAGACTTTATTTTGAATATCTGTTTCATTCTCATAAGATAATAAACATCCTAATTACTTTGCTCAATGATTTTACTCTTGATAACTATTTTACTTTTTACTGGATTTTTGTCTATGAATGTCATCGTTTTTGTTTTTCCGTTGAAACTGTCATCTCATAACCTTGTAAAATTGTATTCGGTTTATGTGCTGCTATTTGTAATTTGTATTCGTTATCAGATATTATCACTTGGTAATTTGCAAATGGAAGTGTTTTGAATTCTTGTTTTCGGCTTATTTCAATAGGCCTACCTTGAATTTCTTGTTCTAATTTTTTTTTATTATTTTATTTAAGTACACGTTGAAAAGTATTGGTGAAAGGCTGCATGCTTGACATTCTCCTTTATAGATTTTTCCAGCTTCAGGAATTTTTTTATTAAATTTTATTTTAATTTAATTACTAGTGTATATATTTATTATGGCATTAATCAGTTTATTTAATACCTAGCCGTACCCGTGCGCTCCGCTGCACCCGTTAGAAATAAATATAAAGTAATTACATAATTAAAATAGGACAATTGATCCAGGGAACATTCGTGTTTGATAGAAGGATAAATCGTTTAATGTGTTACTTAATTTAAAACGCATCCAAATAATTAAAATGCGATCATTTTGGTCCAGAGACACTCATTTGGTGCAATGACAATCATGTTTCTTAATTTTTATTACATGCAACCATAGTTTAATGAAGATTGACATCATTTAGATTTAATGTGTATATTTTATTTTACTTGTTATAGGTTTCCATTGAATTATGGTAATAACTTAATTTTAACCCTTGTTTTCTACCTATTCAGTAAATGGCGCTTGGCTCACTATGGTTCTCAACCCTTCAAATAACTTAAATTATATTATATTATATTATATTATATTATATTATATTATATTATATTACATTATATTATATTATATTATATCAGAAGTTACTGTAATAACATTATAGCATTATGTCCATCTAGAGAAATTACACTTTCCAATGGTGAAATAATAATTAATTATACAAATCGGTTAATTTAGCTTCTCATATTACTTCATACAAACACAGAAACATTCTCTGTAGGCTATCTTTCATAGCTTTCGATTGTTGCTGTCCAAGGTCCCTTATAGACGAAGTCATTTGTTCTTAATTCATTGCACCGTCTTAGATGGCGTTATTTTAATTTTAAAACTCGTTTATTTCATTAAATATCAGTCCTATCAAAATTTTTCAAGGAATAAAACTTATCGCAAATTATTTTTAAAGAAACTTTTGTTATGCAAAATGTTTCACAAAAATCAATAATAAGCGAGATATTTCGATTTATTTAATTCAGGCCCCCTTATAACCCCCCTTTTAAATAATGTATTTTGAATGCCATATAGCCTAAAATCTAAGTTACAACGAACTTAATTTATATTCCAATTTTCATCGAAATCCGTTCAGCCATTATCGCGTGAAAAGGTAACAAACATACAGACAGACATACAAACAAAAATTTAAAAAAAGCGATTTTCGGTTTCAGGGTGGTTAATTATATGTTAGGACCAATTATTTTTGTAAAATCGAAAATTACCAGAAAAATTTCGGCTACAGATTTATTATTAGTATAGATAATAATAATAATAATAATAATAATAATAATAATAATAATAATAATAATACTGAACAACAAGAATTTTGCCCCGACTTGAAACTATGTGTCCCTTATTGTTTGATGTGCGCTGAATCCGAAAATGCATCTCTTTTCTTCGTATCACGTAAGGTTTTTAAGATATAGGCTACTTTGATTTCTTTTTTCGATAAGCGCTCCCCAGGAAACATCTGGTGCGGGTTGGGGGTATAAACCAAAACAAAAGCTAGTGCATTTTACGTGTTTATGGCTTATTTCTGTTTTTATGGTTGTTTGCATGTTCTTTTGTACTTCTAATAAATAAACAGATATTGGTCCCTTCTATTAAGTAAATTTCATAACAGTTCAAAGTGAGATCTATGCAATGAGTCGACCTGGTTGGCGAGTGGGTATAGCGCTGGCCTTCTATGCCCAAGGTCGATGGCATTTAAGTGTGCTTAAATGTGACAGGCTCATGTCAGTAGATTTACTGGTATGTAAAAGAATTCCTGCGGGACAAAATTCCGGCACATCCGGCGACGCTGATATAACCTATGCAGTTGCGAGCGTCGTTAAATAAAACATAACATTTTCTATGCAATGAACAAACAAGGGTGTGGTTTTCAGTATTTAAAGGAAAAGTTTACCAGTTTGAGTGAAGGCAAATTAAAAGAGGGCATTTTCATCGGTCCACAAATTCATAAAGTTATGGCTGACCCTTTCTTTGATAAGAAAAAAAAAATTTTCGTTACAGAAAGAATGGCATGGCGGCTTTCAAAGGCGTTTGCTCAAATTTCCTTGGAAATTCTAGGGCAGAGAACTACATAGAAATTGTTGTAGAAACCATGTTAAATGCATATGATAAAATGGAGTGTAATATGTCTGTCAAAGTACACTTTTTTCATTCTCATATGGATTTCTTTCCTCCTAACTTTGGAGCAGTAAACAACAAGCATGGGGAAAGATTTCATCAAGAAATATCTGAAATGGAAAGGCGATATAAAGGAAGATCATCATCCAGCATGCTTGCAGACTATAGTTGGTTCCTTGTAAAAGACAGCCCCGGGTCTAATTATAAACAGAAGTCATCCAGAAAATTATTTTAAATGTAGGCCTAAGTTCAAATTCCGAGATTTTTCTCATATGCATGAAATATTTTTATTGTTGTTGTGTTTTAAACTATGTAACATCATTTTTGTATCCAGTAAGTTTTGTCATAAAAAATTCAATTCGTTTTCCCCGTAAAATGGTATGTGATGGGGAAATTTGGATTTTAAATTCAGATTTAGAGCACACATATTAGTAAGATTCACGTATTTTTACTTCGGAGCAAGACAAAAAGTAAAAATTTGTTGTTCTGTGTAATCAAAATTTCAAATTTCAAATTTATTTACAATTTACATTTGAATTGAATACATATGAATAGATACCCGAAATGAACATATGCTCGTGCTCGGGCACAGTCCAGTAGTCCACATAAATTTTACAGGGTTCAAATAATAATGCTGATGATATAAATAATAGTAACAATAATAATAATAATAACAATAATAATAATGATAATAATAATAATAATAATAATAATAATAATAATAATAATAATAATAATAATAATAATAATAATGATAGTGATAAAACAAAAATATTTACAATAATAAAATAAATACTAAGACGGATAAAATAAAATATAAAACCACTAGCGAGAGTTAACACAACTTAAATAAGCATATAATAACCGGAAAAAATGCCAAATTCGAAAATCAACAGAAAAGTTCGTTGTATCGCAGACGACAGCAACCGCCGTATTGACATTGTGTTGTGCATTAATGGTAGTAGTGGGGAGCTGAAAGTCTACGTAACTGCCGTTCTCTTCTAATCTTCTCGTAAAATCATGGGAAGTTAATGCTGAAAAAACAAAATGTCTACGAGTCAAAATGTTCATTATTACCAGGATAAACACAAATAATACTGAAATATATTAATCGAGTTTCAGTTATAGATCTCTCCTTTTGTGCAAGAGGTATCATATCATAATATTTTATGAAACGCGGGGAAAATATAAATTTCAAAAACGTCATTTCTCTAAAAGTAAAGGTACAGTAGCCTATAAGAGCGCAGAAAAATCATTATAAAGAAAAAATGTTTGGAGTAGGTCAAATTCTGCATTTTTGGGTCGAAAGTGTTTCCTTCTGAAGAGAAGGTACATGTCATCTATTTGAACACGAGTCCTGGTCTCTGGGACTAGATGAATATTTATTAATTACAAATGGTTTTTAACCCGGTGATGGTTATAAAAAAATAATGATTAGTGGGACTGATACCGTTAGATTTTTGTTTATTGGGAGAGGCAGAAAAGTAAAACATATTTTTGGATATTTCAGGAAAAGTCTCCTCTAGAGAATTTTGCAGTGACTGGTAGTTATTAATATAGTATTTGTACAGTTTCTCCAGAGCAATGATAAAGAAATGGATCGAGGAACTCACTTCTTGGGCAAAGAGAAGATAAGATAATCACTATCACGGAAGTCAACAACACTTTCTTCACATGACAACAGCAACTATGATGTAAAATCGATAGAGATAATGATAATTATCACGGCAGAATAAATATATACATAAAATTCCTCGCCCTCTATTTCAAACTTCATTCTATAATTCACAAGACTAAACAAGTTCCTTATTAAGTGGGAACACGACTAATTTACTTTAATCCAAAACTTGTTAGCAAATATCAGAATAAGCAGCGGTAGCTCACTAGTTATCAATCGGAGCCCGAAGTTGTTTTCAGAAATTTACCCGACCCCGCCTGAAACTTCAAAGCATTCAAAAAGACAGATGTAGGTTAAAATTAAGAGATTAATATTCAGAAACAGACTTTTAGCTATTGCACCGTGTCCTGGAACTTACATTTATAACGCTTCGGAATTAAATACAGGTCCCAACGTAAAGGCAAATATAGTAGGCATGACTAGAGGGACTGCCTACTGTGTTGGGCTTGTTATGTCTGTCTACTGCAAGCAACTGAGATCAGTAACGATAATCTTGAGCAGGGAAATAAGCACAACAAAATAATAAGTCAATCAATTTGTGTAATGTGAAAATGATCACTGCTGACCCGTGTTATCACATAATGCTAATCAACTTATGATTTAGTGTGATGTACTGTTGGCCTGGATACATTATTAAATTGAATAAGGTGAACCGGGGTAAGTGTAAATTTGGGGCAAGTGCAACCCATACCGTTAAACGCAAAAAGGCGAGATTGTAAAGTGACGCCAACTATCGAATGTTCTTGCTACTAGAAGGTACTACACATACAGAGTGAATCAAGAGGATAGATGCATGATTTAAGGGGTGATAATATTGGTGATTCTGAACAAAAAAGTTTTTATGAACAGATGTCCTGTTCTTAACGATTACGGAGAAAACTAATCGAAACAATGAGGAACGGAAAAATTGCAGGTGATAATAAATTAAAACATTGTTACCTTATGTTCTCTTTAATTGTGTACTTCTCTTTATAAAACATATTCAAAAAGTTCACCGTCAACTTCAATGCACTTTGCAGCTCTTCTAGACATATGCTGTGTTGCTGATCTGAGCTGATTTGGACATGCCTTTACTAGAGCACAAGCATGTAAAATGCGAGCGAGAAGTTCCTCCCTTGTTTCCACTTTGCGCTTGTAGACTTCGCTCTTAAGCCAACCCCCACACACAATAATCCACTGGAGTAAGGTCGGGTGATCTCGGTGGCCAAGAAATGGCTCCACCGCGACCGATTCAAGGTCCAGGATCCTACTACGATCTAATGTTTTGGTTGCGTCCGCATGTGAGTGCTGATGAAGGACATGAGACTGACACCCATGATTTTCAAACAGCCGTATGTCAGACACTGTTAAGAACAGAGCATATGTTCATATAAACTTTTTTGTTCAGAATCACCAATAGTATCACCCCTCACCATGTCCCTTACCTCCTGACTCACTCTGTAAATTCTTGAGTAGAAACATTTTCGCCCCTAAAATCTAAAATTATGATTCTATGTGTCTTTTGCTGTTTATTTAGTTTGTGTGTCATTTTGTCATTAAAATGTTTGCAGTGTATTAAATGCCTAAATATAAAATTCTCATTATAGGTGTCCTTTGTTTCTTTCAATTTGTTTTAAGCAAAAGTTCATATGAATACAAACAATGCTTTTATTTAGTTTGTAATGTCATTTTGTCATTTAAATATTTGCAGTGTATTAAATACTCAAAATATAAAATTATCATTCTATATAGAATGTAATGCTATTTCATATCCACTTGATTTAAGACATATTGTGATCTTTGCTGCAGAAAGGTAGGCCTATTAAACCACATTTCAACAAAGCCCATATTAAGAATTATGGAATGCACAAACTTTCGGGGAAGTTCATTATTACGAACTGTATATTAATTATTTATTTACATACTGCTAAATTAAGGACGTCACTCGTTGTGTTCATTTTGAATTGAAATTAATAGTGACTTTCAAGGTTCATTAGTTAAATGCTATAAATTTCTCTTTCCGTAGCTGATGATAGAAGGAAAGTTTTCGAAAATCTAAAGCAGGCTATGTGCAAAGAAATCTCAAAGAAACTACCGGCAGAAAATCTGGGATAATTGTAAACCTTGAACGAGATAACGCATTGTAAATACAATGAATTTATTACAATCATTTTTGAAAATTACAGTGCCGCCACTGATCGACCTTGCACGGAAAAACAATGTAAATAACTCTACGCGGAAGTCGATCATCCCCAATAGAAATGGAGTGAGGCTGACATATTTCCCCCACTTACGGGTTCTGCAGGCATGGACTAGGTATATGTGCAGAAAGATTAGGAGTTGAAAGTTGTGTTGAGAGAAACAGGAACTTTTGATTTCTTTAGAAATTTAAGTGTATGAAATACTCATGATGATGATTCATATTCATCACTTGTACCAGTTCCTTAGCGTTTCGACGTTGTTATCTTCTTTAATTCTTTCCGATAATTAGAGCGCAACATATAATTATTTTTTCCCTCACTCCTTGGCTTAATTTTCTTAATCACATCAGTGTGTCAAGTGTTGTATTCCGTTTGTTTTTATTCACATGTGATGTGTTGGACGAGTCCCATAACTCAAGTAGCGTCTTGTTGCAATATATCATTGCTGCTCTTACATAAGCCCCATCGGGCCCTATCCTGAGTAAGATTGCTCCAGACCCTACCATCATATCCCACCTCCATCAAAACTACTTCAATATTATCTTTCCATCTACGTTTCTGCCTGTCAAAAGATATGTTCCCCTCAGGTCTTCCAACCAATACTCAATATGCATTTCTTGATTCACCTTACGTGCTACATGCCTTACCCATCTCAAACGTCTGAATTTAATGTTTCTAATTATGTCAGGTGAAGAATACAATGCGTGCAGTTTTGCGTTGCGTAACTATCTTCATTCTCATGTAACTTCAGCCCTCTTAGCCCCAAATATTTTCCTAAGCACCTTATTCTCGAATAACCTTCACCTCTGTTCCTCTCTTAACGTGAGAGTTCAAGCTTCACAACCATACAGAACAACTGTTAATATAACTCTTTCATAAATTATAACTTTCAGCTCTTTCGAGAGCAGACTGGATGATAAAAGAATCTCAAAAGAATAATAACAGGTGTTTCCGATATTAAATCTGTGTTTAATATCCTTCCGAGTATCATTTATATTTGTTACTGTTGATCCTAGGTATTTGAATTTTTCCACCTTTTCAAAGGATAAATTTCCAATTTTTATATTTCCATTTCGTACTATGTTCTGGTCACGAGACATAATCATATAGTCTACTTTGTTTTTTTTTTTAGGTTTACTTCCAAACCTATCCTCCTTATTTGCTTCATGTAAAATTCTCATGATTTCCCTAATCGTTTGTGGATTTTCTTCTAACATTATTCACGTCACCTACATATAGCCTAGTTTGTTTTTTTGTTTTGTTTTTTTTTTTTTTGTTAGGTTTACTTCCAAACCTATCTTCCTTACTTGCTTCATGTAAAATTCTCATGATTTCCCTAATCGTTGGTGGATTTTCTCCTAATATATTCACGTCATCTACATAGAGAAGAAGCTGATGTAAATGTAACCCGTTTCAATTCCAAACCCTGTCTGTTATCCTGAACTTTCCTAATGGCATATTCTAGAGCGAAGTTACAAAGTAAAGGTGATAGTGCATCTCCCTACTTTAGCCCACAGTGAATTGGAAAAGCGTCAGACAGAAACTGACCTATATGGACTCTGCTGTATGTTTCATTGAGACACATTTTAATTAATCGAACTAGTTTTTTTGGGAATAACAAATTTAATAAGAATATTATATAACATTTCTCTTAACCGAGTCATATGCCTTTTTGAAATCTATGAATAACTGATGTACTGGTCCTTATAGGCTACTCTTATTTTTTCTCCAATATCTGTCGAATACAAAAAATCTGATCAAGTAATTTAATCGCATTTCACTTTTAAAACAAATATTATAGGCATGCTAGAAACCAGAAGATTTATAATTCCAAAATTCAATTTGAAAAAAAAAAAACCTCTCGTTGTATACAGTATATATTATATTTTGTACATCATCATCACCCTAATAAAATCATCTTTCACTGTTGTAACTAATTCCACAGTCACTGTTTTTATCATTCCGAAAAACAACACCACCACTATACACATATTCTCGTTTCATATTCTACTCTACTGAACTGTTAATGATCTGATATTGAAACCTCCCCTCAAACAACGCACATAGGTCTATTTCTACAATAGATAGATACAATAATATAAAAATTCTTACCTTTAGTGTAAAGTTGTAAATCTTACTTGGGATGCAGCGTTAAAAAACAACAGCATGTATTTCCAGAGAGTAATTCCTACTCCATCACGACACATGCTGCGCCAGCTTAGTGAGCACTATAGGCACTCAAAGCCAGCGGTACTACATTTTTCGATCTTTTTATTTAAGCCATAATTTTTAGAATTTACAGTTATTATTCCGATATAATTTTTTATTATATTTACCTACCTGCTATAGATACACATTCTACGTGAGTTTATCACTATTGCCTTGTCAGGAATGTCCTAATCACGTGTTAGCTTATCATGGAAAAGATTGAGGCTCTTACCTTTGCAGATACTATCATACGTGTGCTATATAGAACGCTTGGGAGCAGATATTTTCCTAATTATTATGGCTCCTACTGCCACTCCAAACCGAAATTATACTACACCGTGTCTCTAAAGTAAGTCCCACTTTCAGTAATTTATAGCGCATAGCCTGGCGGATAATTGATTATGAATCAGGTGACACGTGCAAGAATAGTCCATCCGGTTTTGTCTTGTTTTAATTACAGTTTCCCTAGTTGGCCACAAACGGCGTTGTGCGCGAGAATCCAACAGTGACGTTTAGTGGTGCAGAAAAATCATATTGCGTCGATAGAAATTATCGTGCAACGTTCTTTTCGGACGAGATATGGAAAGGAGGCACCCAGCAAGAAGGTGATAAAGAAATGGCATCATCAATTTCTCACGACTGATTGTTTGTGCCCACAGAAAAAGACCGGACGTCCAGAAGTGTGTAATGAATATGTTGAGCGTGTTTTATAAATAGCCCTCAGATGTCCTTGCGCACCTCCCCACTATCACTGTGAAGTTCGTGACTATCTCAATCTCACATTTCCCAAACGCTGGGTAGGACGAGTAGGAGACTGGACAACGCCTACATGAAATAGCCGCCGCGATCTCCTGATTTAATCCTCTGCGATTATTTCTTGCGAGATTAAGTAAAGGACAAAGTCTACGTGCCACCTCTACCACGAGACCAGCAGGATCTACGAATGAAAGTTGAAGAAGCCGCAGCCATGGTGACATGTTATCCAGAGTCTGGCAGGAGTTGGAATACCGCGTCACACATGGCGCTCATATCGAATCTCTGTAGTGAAACAAAAGTCTAGGAATCTTGTGCACCGTATGAATCATCAAATATTGCCTACGTTTAAGTAGTATTTGAATAAAAATAATATTAAAGTGGGACTTACTTTAGAGACACGGTGTATTATAGCGAGAACACTTTTTTCTGAGCTTTGATTAACACATTTTCATGTCATTATCAGTCGGTTATACCTTAGAGATACTGAGATTATTTTCCAATCTTAGTTTTTACCAGTCCCATGATACCTTGCTTCTTCTTATCCTTAACAAGAAACTGGCTAACATGGTAAACTTCTTTATGATTCTTCTGAAAGAATCTTTCTCTGGAGCATTTTTGGCTATTTATGTATTTTTTTTTTTCAAATTCATAACTTTGTCTTCACTTACTACCAGCTAGCAAATCATTATCCTCCATTCTTATTTATAATTATGTGTATATTTTATATTTTTGGTATCTGTGTCTATTGTCTACATCTACCAATTGCACTGATGTTTATTTATATTGCCCATTACGCCTAGACCACATCAACACAGTTTTTAAGTTTAAGCTACCATTCGTTTATTCATATTTGCTATTTGACTGTAATCCATTTCGTGATTTATGTTTCAGGAAAACTTGTTACCGCCTAATTATTTCTGATTCTGTTGAAGGTTTCGCTTATTTTGTTAAATTATTTATAAATTGAAAAACAGCAATATTAAAAGCTAACTCACAATAATTTCATTCCTAAAATAGTCAGTATTCGTTATATAAAAGGAGATCACTGAATTATTAATTTATTTACGTATAGAATACAATATCATGATTAATAGATTAAAAATACATTTGTTACAAGAAAGCAGTAAAATCCACGATATAAACAATAATTTAATATGAAAATACATCTGCTTGCATTCACTTAAATGCAGAACTCTATAAGAAAAACAGAAGAACATGCATGAAGTATTGTACGAGTAAATAATAACAAATTTTTCCTCCAGATTTAAAAGTGGAATGTAAACTATAACAGTTGATGAGTGCTTGCAAAATATTGCTGATAAAATAATGAGATATACATTAGCATAATTGACATGTGCTATCATGTATAAATATTTGAGCCTCTCAAAATTCCTTAGATAATATGTAGAAATATTTGAGACTCTCAGAAACTAGTAGATGTTGATCTGAGAAATGTGAGCATCTCAGAATCCATTAGATATTTAGTAGACACATTCGAGTATTTCAGAGCTCAATACATGTTTAGTGGAACTATTAGAGCCCTTATAACACAAATAGATGTCAAATAGAAACATTTGAGCCTTTCAGATGTAACTAGATCTTGAGTAAAAATATTTGAGGCTCTTAGAATCCATTAGATGTTAAGTAGACACATTCGAGTATTTCAGAGCCCAATATATGTTGAGTAAAACTATTTGAGCCCTTATCACACGAATAGATCTTAAATAGAAACATTTGAGCCTTTCAGGCATAATTAGATCTTGGGTAAAAACATTTGAGGATCTCAGAATCCATTAGATGTTAAGTAGACAAATTCCAGTATTTCAGACCGCAATAGGTGTTAGATGAAACCATTTGAAGAACGTTAAGTAAAATAATTTGAGGTCCAATGACACAAGTAGTAGTTAAGTAAAACAATTTGAGACTCTCAGACATATTTAGATGTTGAGTAAAAACATTTGAGCCTCTTAGAATCCATTAGATATTAAGAATATACGGTACATTCAAGCATTTCCCAATACATTGGGAGCCTCTCAGACAAAATTAGATGTTAATTAGAAACATTTGAGCTTTTGAGACATAAATGTTGACTAAAAATATTTGAGCGTCTCAGAATCCATTAGATGTTAAATTAAAATATTTTTACTCCGTAGAGAAGAGCAGAGTTCAAGGACTAAGAAATGAAAAGACTTGCGTCTCCTGAACATCAGTGATATGCTGAATTATGAACTATGATGAAGTTTGAGTCTTCGAAAATCATTGCTTGATTGCGAGTTGCACAATGCAAGCGTGCTGGGAAATGAAAATACTTGCGTCTCCTGAACATCAGTAGATATGCTGAATTGTGAACTATGATGAGGTTTGAGTCTTCGAAAATTATTAATTGATTGCGAGTTGCACAATGCAAGCGTGATGGGAAATGAAAACACTTGCGTCTCCTGAACATCAGTAGATATGCTGAATTATGAACTATGATGAGGTTTGAGTCTTCGAAAATTATTGCTTGATTGCGAGTTACATACACAATGGAAGCGTGCTGGGAAATGAAAACACTTGCGTCTCCTGAACAACAGTAGATATGCTGAATTGTGAACTATGATGAGGTTTGAGTCTTCGAAAATTATTGCTTGATTGCAGAGTTACACAGTGGAAGCGTGCTGGTAAATGAAAGCACTTCGGTCTCTCAGATATCAGTAAATGTGCTGAATTAGATACTATGGTGAAATTTCCGTCTTCCAAAATTATTGTTTGATTGCAGAGTTACACAGTGGAAGCGTGCTGGTAAATGAAAGCACTTGGGACTCTCAGATATCAGTAAATGTGCTAAATTAGAGACTATGGTGAAATTTCCGTCTTCCAAAATTATTGCTTGATTGCAGAGTTACACAGTGGAAGCGTGCTGGTAAATGAATGCACTTGGGTCTCTCAGATATCAGTAAATGTGCTGAATTAGAGACTATGGTGAAATTTCCGTCTTCCAAAATTATTGCTTCATTCCAGAGTTATACAGCGGAAGCGTGCTGGTAAATGAAAGCACTTGGGTCTCTCAGATATCAGTAAATGTGCTGAATTAGAGACTATGGTGAAATTTCCGTCTTCCAAAATTATTGCTTGATTGCAGAGTTACACAGTGGAAGCGTGCTGGTAAATGAATGCACTTGGGTCTCTCAGATATCAGTAAATGTGCTGAATTAGAGACTATGGTGAAATTTCCGTCTTCCAAAATTATTGCTTGATTCCAGAGTTATTCAGCGGAAGCGTGCTGGTAGATGAAAGTAACTTGGGTCCCCCAGATATCAGTAAATGTGCTTAATTATAGACTATGGTGAAATTCCTGTCTTCCAAAATTATTGCTTGATTGCAGAGTTACACAGTGGAACCGTGTTGGTAAATGAAAACACTTGCGTCACCCAGACATCAGTAAATGTGCTGAATTATAGACTATGGTGAAATTTCCGTCTTCCAAAATTATTGCTTGATTGCAGAGTTACAGAGTGGAAGCGTGCTGGTAAATGAAAGCACTTGGATCCCCCAGATATCAGTATATGTGCTGAATTATAGACTATGGTGAAATTTCCGTCTTCCAAAATTATTGCTTGACTGCAGAGTTACACAGTGGAAGCGTGCTGGTAAATGAAAACACTTGGATCCCCCAGATATCAGTAAATGTGCTGAATTATAGATTATGGTGAAATTTCCGTCTTCGAAAATTATCGCTTGATTGCAGAGTTACACAGTGGAAGCGTGCTGGTAAATGAAAACACTTGGATCCCCCAGATGTGCTGAATTATAGATTATGGTGAAATTTCCGTCTTCGAAAATTATTGCTTGATTGCAGAGTTACACAGTGGAAGCGTGCTGGTAAATGAAAGCACTTGGATCCCCGAGATATCAGTAAATGTACTGAATTATAGACTATGGTGAAATTTCCGTCTTCCAAAATTATTGCTTGACTGCAGAGTTACACAGTGGAAGCGTGCTGGTAAATGAAAGCACTTGGATCCCCCAGATGTGCTGAATTATAGATTATGGTGAAATTTCCGTCTTCGAAAATTATTGCTTGATAGCAGAGTTACACAGTGGAAGCGTGCTGGTAAATGAAAACACTTGGATCCCCCAGATATCAGTAAATGTGCTGAATTATAGATTATGGTGAAATTTCCGTCTTCGAAAATTATTGCTTGACTGCAGAGTTACACAGTGGAAGCGTGCTGGTAAATGAAAGCACTTGCATCTCCCAGATATCAGTAAATGTACTGAATTATAGACTATGGTGAAATTTCCGTCTTCCAAATTTATTGCTTGACTGCAGAGTTACACAGTGGAAGCGTGTTGGTAAATGAAAACACTTGGATCCCCCAGATATCAGTAAATGTGCTGAATTATAGATTATGGTGAAATTTCCGTCTTCGAAAATTATTGCTTGATTGCTGAGTTACACAGTGGAAGCGTGCTGGTAAATGAAAGCACTTGGATCCCCGAGATATCAGTAAATGTACTGAATTATAGACTATGGTGAAATTTCCGTCTTCCAAAATTATTGCTTGACTGCAGAGTTACACAGTGGAAGCGTGCTGGTAAATGAAAACACTTGGATCCCCCAGATGTGCTGAATTATAGATTATGGTGAAATTTCCGTCTTCGAAAATTATTGCTTGATAGCAGAGTTACACAGTGGAAGCGTGCTGGTAAATGAAAACACTTGGATCCCCCAGATATCAGTAAATGTGCTGAATTATAGATTATGGTGAAATTTCCGTCTTCGAAAATTATCGCTTGATTGCAGAGTTACACAGTGGAAGCGTGCTGGTAAATGAAAACACTTGGATCCCCCAGATGTGCTGAATTATAGATTATGGTGAAATTTCCGTCTTCGAAAATTATTGCTTGATTGCAGAGTTACACAGTGGAAGCGTGCTGGTAAATGAAAGCACTTGGATCCCCGAGATATCAGTAAATGTACTGAATTATAGACTATGGTGAAATTTCCGTCTTCCAAAATTATTGCTTGACTGCAGAGTTACACAGTGGAAGCGTGCTGGTAAATGAAAGCACTTGGATCCCCCAGATGTGCTGAATTATAGATTATGGTGAAATTTCCGTCTTCGAAAATTATTGCTTGATTGCAGAGTTACACAGTGGAAGCGTGCTGGTAAATGAAAGCACTTGGATCCCCCAGATATCAGTAAATGTACTGAATTATAGACTATGGTGAAATTTCCGTCTTCCAAAATTATTGCTTGACTGCAGAGTTACACAGTGGAAGCGTGCTGGTAAATGAAAACACTTGGATCCCCCAGATGTGCTGAATTATAGATTATGGTGAAATTTCCGTCTTCGAAAATTATTGCTTGATAGCAGAGTTACACAGTGGAAGCGTGCTGGTAAATGAAAACACTTGGATCCCCCAGATATCAGTAAATGTGCTGAATTATAGATTATGGTGAAATTTCCGTCTTCGAAAATTATTGCTTGACTGCAGAGTTACACAGTGGAAGCGTGCTGGTAAATGAAAGCACTTGCATCTCCCAGATATCAGTAAATGTACTGAATTATAGACTATGGTGAAATTTCCGTCTTCCAAAATTATTGCTTGACTGCAGAGTTACACAGTGGAAGCGTGCTGGTAAATGAAAACACTTGGATCCCCCAGATGTGCTGAATTATAGATTATGGTGAAATTTCCGTCTTCGAAAATTATTGCTTGATTGCAGAGTTACACAGTGGAAGCGTGCTGGTAAATGAAAGCACTTGGATCCCCCAGATATCAGTAAATGTACTGAATTATAGACTATGGTGAAATTTCCGTCTTCCAAAATTATTGCTTGACTGCAGAGTTACACAGTGGAAGCGTGCTGGTAAATGAAAACACTTGGATCCCCCAGATGTGCTGAATTATAGATTATGGTGAAATTTCCGTCTTCGAAAATTATTGCTTGATAGCAGAGTTACACAGTGGAAGCGTGCTGGTAAATGAAAACACTTGGATCCCCCAGATATCAGTAAATGTGCTGAATTATAGATTATGGTGAAATTTCCGTCTTCGAAAATTATCGCTTGATTGCAGAGTTACACAGTGGAAGCGTGCTGGTAAATGAAAACACTTTGATCCCCCAGATGTGCTGAATTCTAGATTATGGTGAAATTTCCGTCTTCGAAAATTATTGCTTGATTGCAGAGTTACACAGTGGAAGCGTGCTGGTAAATGAAAGCACTTGGATCCCCTAGATATCAGTAAATGTACTGAATTATAGGCTATGGTGAAATTTCCATCTTCCAAAATTATTGTTTGAATGCAGAAAGCTTGATGTCTAGTAGAAACACTTGCGTCTACCAGTTGCTGATATATACTGTATGTTGATTTCGTTCAAAGTTGAAGCTCGCGTCTGAAATTCAAAGTTACACAGTGGAAGGTTGTTAGTATGCAGTGTGATACAAAGAATGTCGTCATATGTTGTAGCCTGCGAAGAATGAGGAAAAATATTGTGTCTTATGGTAATATGTGAATTTAAATCACTCCTGTTGGAAGAATTCCTCAATTAAATTTTTACCTCCATTAATGTTTGTACTGTTATGTGTATGGATCGGTTAAACATATTAAGTGATTATTGAACATTATAAAACTGTGGCCGTATGATCATTCAATTTAATTTATCCGTCGTTCGTAGCACCTAATTTTTATTCATTTGTCCCATTATTTCATCCTCTTTTGTTTTAAAGTAGAGTTTTAATTAAATTTCGGGCGTATACTACAGTCAGCAAGTTATTCAGCTTTTGATGTTACTACTGTGCGATCGAAAAGTCTCTCCGCAGCTCTATTAGTTATAGCAACCCTAGAATACAACCCTCTAGAAAGTTGCCACGCCCCCATTCATTCCGGTTTGACAACCTCACACTCCCAGTCCATCATATGGCAGCACTGGCCGCTAAGGCCAGTGCTGCCATTTGAATTCTCTGTCCAAACACACTTGAATTCTCTGCCCAGTGGATTCTCGGCTACACAAGTACTGCGGAGATATTGTATTACTTATCGAAACAGGCAAAAGAATACATTTTTATACTCTTAACTGCCTGGAAAAGGAGCGCGTCTTGTTGCTGAAACCACGAGTACAATGTGACAAAACTTAAGAAAGATTAACGTTTAACAGTAATCTGCGACTACTAGTCACAATGATTATCTTCGCGTAGTTTTACACAACTAATCAGGAAGCACTGTTTTATTATTTGTCTAGAAGTCATAGCATGTAATGTCATAAATTATAGTTTTGGAATCCATGGAAATTTTAGCCATCACACAGTGTGAGCCCACTCAAGTGATGAATTCAGAAAGTGGCTGCTACTACCACTACTACATGATATGGTGAAAGTTAAATGACGTATGAACAAATCACAAGTAGCCTAAATTTCAGTCAGTAAATAGTAACGACAGAATACACATATTAATTTTATTACATACATGGCAGAAGTAATATAAATCTGCAGATTTTGCATGCTTATTCCATGAATTGAATAGTCCTACAACAACAAAATTATAATACCATAGCCCAGGGCTGAGCAGCAAGAGCGATTCTACTCTCTCACGGGGAGCCATATGATTTCTCTTCATCCTCTTTCTTCTCCGCCGAGCACCGCGCAGGGATGATTCAGTAACGGATGAATATTAAGCGTCCCCGTTTAGAGACTGGTTCCGCTCCCGATGCACAGCCTTGCTATAGCCTATTAGTCCAGAATAATATTAGGCCTAATACCTTTCTCAGAAAAATATAATTTTTCCCTAAATGTTAACACAGTTTCACTTGATAAGCACTATCTGTACGATTCTGTTTATTTACTCCTATTATTAAAGAAACTGATAAGGGATGGTTTATCCCAGGCCTGTAGAACTCGAAAGTAGGGGAAATATGACGTCAGCCTCACTCCACTTCTATTGGGGATGTTCGACTTAAGCCGCGAGAATGAATGTTGATGCAGTTGAGCGTAACTAGAACGCCATGATCGCACAGGTAGAAAAGGTGGGTGGGGTAAGAAAGGGGAGGAAATAAGTCGCTTTGAGGAGCTACAGTTCTGCAATCTGGTTTATCCCTTTGTCGTTTTTAAATAAAATTGACGGTTTTCTTGCAAATTAAATGAAAAGATTAACACTTATCACGATTTCCAGCCTTTTGGATTTCTGGCAACCCTCGTACAGCGTAAAAGACCGATCACTGCTATAGAAACTATGTGTGTGTGTGTGTGTGTGTGTGTGTGTGTGTGTGTGTGTGTGTGTGTGTGTGTGTGTATTCATAGGTGAGCCACCGATGTGTTCTTTCCAAAGTACCTACGCAAACTTTCAACCCAATTTCCTAATTAACCATACACTTAATTACAAACGCATAACAAGCCTACTTTCTTTATTTGAGTTATTCCAGTCAGAACCCTGCCAGGCAGAAGCCTTAGTACTATCCTTTGCAGAAGATGCGATGAGCAAGAAACCTTAGCCCATGTACTGGGTTTTTGCCGGAAGGGAGAATTACTGAGAATTGACCATCATAATAAAATTCGTTCAATGATTGCCAATGAACTTCGCCGGGCTGATAAGTATGAGGTGTACGAGGAAATTGGGTGCCTTTCTGCTGACGGTTCAGCTCGAAGAGCAGATATCATTATTATAGACCGAAAAAAAATTGTGTGGACTCATTCTCGATCCCACAGTCCGTTTTGAGAACAGCGAGGAACTTAGAGAAGTCTGCAAAGAAAAACGGGCAATTTATCTGCCATGCTGCAGTGATTTGGGGACCAAATATAACATCAAGACATGGGACGTTATAGGAATTATGATTGGGGCTAGAGGTACAATCCCACGGAAGTCCTTAGAAGCCTTCCGAAAATTAAAAGTTCCTGACAGCACCCTGGACATGATATCCTCCACTGCACTGAAGTCATCGATTTGCATAATTAATCATCACGTATATTCTTTATAAAATGTAATTTGTCTTGTAGCCTAAATTGTTTGTTGCATTTCCAATAAATTTCTCAATGATAGCCTACCTAACTAGGGTTTCTATTAAAGAAAAAATGGAATTCAATATAAATATTCATTTAGAATTGATTAGGAGGCAGATTATTAAACCCTGGTTGGGACGGCTATCAACTATCTTATATTCCTTTTGTACCTTCGATCTGCAGAGTTTCACCGTGTATACATAAAAATCCATAGTTTAATTACAATCATTATCTCACACATTGCAGAATTTAATAAAAATCTCATTTACACAACAAAACAATGTTAAAACAAAAATTAGCAGAAAGAACTTCTGAATTACACAGGGCTCCTACGAAAGACATTTCCGAATTCGAACAAATGTAATTTACGTTCTATGAATCTCAGGCACATGAAAATAGTACCAATGGAAAGAGAAACTCAAAAAATTTAGTTTCTTTCCTTAAAGATTTTCAATGTGTCCAACACTTCATAACACCGCACACATGCCTATAATCAAGTTCCACGTAAGTAAGCGTATTTTCCAATTCTGAGGTTATGTCTGTTCACCTTACCAGAAAGATGAAGAGTGGCTTCATAAGAAAACACAACAGAACGAATAAATTCATCATCATTTTCAATTAAAGTCTGCATACTTATGCAGAAATTTCTTCGTAGCACTTTGTCTTCTCGGGTTTAGGGCTTACAGCAACTGTAGTCGTTACGGATGAAATCGCAACAGCTTGCGAAGAATCTTGCCTTAAAATCAGTGTGTACCATTTACGGATTGTAGGCCCACTTGGTGGATCTGCACCAAACTTTGTTCGGCAATGCCGTTGCACATTAATAACCGACTGGTTCACATGAAAATCAAGCGCACAAAAAGCTTTTCTGTCCTCTATTGCAGCCATTTCGATTATGCCCACTGTTCAAAATATACAGAGGTGAGCCTGCCTGGAGAGAAATAAAAAATACGTTGCAGCCGCAAAATTACTCTTCAAGGAACGACCACTCATATAAATTGAGGGAAAGAAGACAAGAGGACGGACAGTGGAAAGTTTTCTTTTCTCAATCGTACTATCAGGGACTGGAATGCTTTACCTGCAGACTTACTAAAGGCTTTACCAACAATCAAAAATGTATTTAAAAATAGGCTTAAGGACTTTACTAATAGACTATGATTATACACAGTATTTAAAGGGTGTAATTGATACTTTGTTATTGAAGTGTTCTATCAGTGAAGAATTATGTTGTGTCAGTGAAGTGTGTTGAGTAAGTGAAACGTGTTCCTGTCAGTGAAGCTTTATAGTTTATAGTGGCAGTGCAAAGTATTTGAACAGTGAAATGTTTTTGAAGTGTTAGTGAAATCAGGATAGAATCAGTGAAATGTGTCGTAGTTCCAGTGCAGTGAGTGAGTTGACAGCGAAATGAGTGTAGTGCTGAAAGGTAGCCTACTTGTGCAGGTATGAACATACTATACTCGTGGGTTTTAGTTCGAACATAGGTTTAAGGTACAAATTAGATTTACTTTAAATGTTATTTTAACCGATCGTGCTTCATTTAATTTAGGATGTTCCCTGTTGTTGTTGTTGTTGTTGTTGCTGTTGTTGCTGCTGCTGCTGTTGTTGTTGTTGTTGTTGCTGTTGTTGCTGCTGCTGCTGCTGTTGTTGTTAATTACTAGTATTATTATTAATTGTATTTTTATTAATTGTGTTTATTATTGTCTTTATTGAATGTAATTAGTTACCACTGCCACCGAGTATATACCCATTGCAGTGTGAATAAATACATACACATACACAATAATAAACAAACATATTTATTTGCGCTATTATGAGGCAGTTTTACCAATTAGACAAACAATGTTCCCACAACTAAACCTTCTGAATTTCTCTTTCCATTGGTGCTATTTTCATGTACCTCAGATTCATAGAACGTAAATTACACGTGTTCAAAACCGGAAAGGTCTTTTGTAGGAGTCCTGTACAACGAACGTAGTTATTCTTGTATAATTGGGTAAATAGTTATATATTCTGAGGTAAATAAGTTTGAAACAATTCTTGCATGAAGCGGCATTATAGAGAAATATAATTATACTATCATCCCGTGTAAGGCAAATAGGAAACCCAACTGTATTCCAGTCATAATACTATTCTAATCAATCGTAAAATAAGTCATGTGTTCTCTGTATGTTATTCTATTCTATTTGGGAGGGGGGCGTGAAGACTCAGAGCTACGACCTACTAGATCTATTACGCTTTCTCTCAAGGTGGCTCATTCCCAAACCATACCGGTTGACTACACTAAGGTTCGCTGTATATCCAGATTTCGAGCAAGTATCCCCACTCGTCCCCTTGCGTTGCTCGCTGCGTTTGGTGAATGCTATGGAATGCCGATGTAATAGGAATCGGGCGGAATAATGTTGATGCTTAG
Source organism: Periplaneta americana (assembly GCF_040183065.1). Taxonomy (NCBI): domain Eukaryota; kingdom Metazoa; phylum Arthropoda; class Insecta; order Blattodea; family Blattidae; genus Periplaneta; species Periplaneta americana. The sequence continues at coordinate 148,849,075 of NC_091121.1, read as the reverse complement.
CGAAGGAGAACGGGAGACCCCCGAGAAAAGTCCCAACTGAGACCTTCTCCGCCACAGGAATTATTATACACATTTTTTCAAATGAAAAATTCCATCCTAGACTGAGACGCAAACCCGGGTCGCCTGCGTGACAGGCACAATTATGAAGAAAATGTATTACTGTTGTTAGTATAATATTGATATATCATTTAATTTTTAAATAATACTACACTTTTATATTCTTCTATAAATTTATATGTTCCAGACTTATACCTTAATGTCTTTACAAACCTGCAATTATTTCTGTGGTAATTGAAGTTGGTGTGGTACATATCGGAAACTATCAGCACTTACGACATTACCGTTCATAGTACAGGGGCATCATTTTATTTTTACTTCAATTTTTATTGTACCTGAGTTTTTGAATGTACTTCACTCCCACCCCTTCTACTAATGAAGTTCAACAGTCCTCTACACAGAACCAAGACCGTATATACAGTCATAGTAGTCTTACAGTACGTTCCAGAAATATGTTCGCGTTTTCCAGTGACGAAAGAGCTTTCAATATTGAATCATTTTCGCAAAGGTACTGTCGTCCATTTGCCTACTTCGCATCCCGGTTTCCTCTACCAGCTTCTATTCGCCCCTAGGCTGTCTTAGCTCTTTTTTGATACCATTAATTTATGTTAGGAATTGGACGTCTACGTAATATTATACAACTGTTTAAAATAACCTAAATAAAAGGACCTCGTTAAGTAATTAACCGTCATGTGATTTCCACCCTTTCTACAACCCTGCGACATAACCACTTGGACGGACAGTAGATAGCATGTCTCTTCGGATCGGGCAGAAGTGAAGATTGAATTTACAGTACGTAAGGTACTCTTTTATAGAGTAGATACAGAATTATTCCAACATGAGTTACTAGTACGAAAGACGAAACTGGTAATTGGAATTACGTACAATAGTCTATAGTGCGATAATATGCACAACAGAACTGAAGCCTGTATCGAAATGAACGGCCACCATTTTCAAAAATGTGTTTAAATATTCATATTATGATTATTTTTCAATTTAACTTTATTCTCTATAGTGTACGCTAATGTGCTGTAGACAGTATAATATACACTGCATAATGAATACGTCCACATGGACAGCTCAGTTCGTGAGTAAAAACACTTATTTTTAAGTACTGTATTTTGATTAAACAAAAACCTAATGAAAATTATCAAACTCAAAAGCGTGATATTTCCTAGTTTATGTAAATGGATGAACTACTTTTCTTCCCTCCTATACCTAGTAAAGCGATTTGTTTGTATATTACGTCAGTATTATCGAACTCCAGTCGTGGAAGGGGTAACAAACTGTGTTTCCGGTTCTCAGCCGATCCAAAGGTATAGCCAGGTTAATATTAGAAATGTTAGTAAAAATAAAATGATCCCTGTATATATCATTAGTTCCAATGCTAAATCATTCAATTATCAAACAATACTTACATTCTTTGTATTCTTCCATAATCTAAAATATCTTCTACATTTCTCCTTCAGTGTACACATACAATTTGACATAATTTAAAGATTTTAAACTGTTTCCTTGGTAACTGAAGTTAGTGTTGTACGCTGACATTGTTGTGGATTGTCGAGAGCAAAATTACAGTTGCGGTACAATTGAAAAAACGCTTGGATATTACAATATGTACTGTAACCATGGAGATATTATTGACCGTGTTCCTTAATATGTAATACTTTGTGTAAGTAGTAGTAGAGGTATAAAAACGCTTATCGGGCGGGAATTGGAGTATCCCTATGCATTGCAGTCTTTATTAAATATAAATGTGTACAATTTTCAGTCAATTTTATTTGTTATAGAAACCTGGGTCGAGACATCGCAGAGTGAGAGTGATTATGAAATGCTTGTGGAATGATGTTAATAATGGTGAGGGAAAACGGGAGAACCCCGAGAAAAACCCCTCCCGTCCCCTTTGTCCTCCACAAATTCCTATATAACCTATACGAAGCTCGAACTTTTGTCGCCACAGTAGATGGTAGAGAGGATAACTACTCAGTCACGGGCGAGGTTCTATTCCCACTTCTGTCTATGCCACGTTTCCTTTGTTTCAGAGTCGACGGCAATTCGGAAGGCGGTAGTCTGCTAGCGTTTGCGTCGAGAGAGACAGATAGAGAAAGCAAGGCAGCGTACAATATTGCCACATCGTACTTCATGCGCACGTGCAATACAAATAGCGCAGGAGAGAATTTAAATTATCGAAAGACAATAATGATCTTAGCAGTTGATTACTCTAAGCATGGCATCAAACAAACCCTCTTTCCTTCACTAACAATATTCTTTGCATTGTTCTCAATCCCACACCACATGCTTCTACAGTTGTTTCTTGCACTTTGGCAACGTTGCAGCCAGCATCAAGATGACCGGCAGCGTTCTGCTCGTCAACGTTTTTTAAAATAATAATACACCTTAAACACTATTTTCCGCGCCTACCTGTGCAATACTTGTCTTTTTACAGTATCTTATTCCATTTATTTATCTTAAACACACACAGTAAATGTTAGTTTTCTTATTCAATGTATTGAAACACTCACACGTGAACAAATGAACTCGGGAAGTACTTGTTATAGACTGATTCCGATTGGTTCTAATGTACAAGCTTGTGACGTCACAAACCAGAAATGCTACGGCGCATATAGCAGCCGACCGCCTTCCGAACTGCCGCCTAGTCTAGTAGGTTATTTTACGACGCTTTATCAACATCTTAGGTTATTTAGCGTCTGAATGAGATGAAGGTGTTAATGCCGGTGAAATGAGTCCGGGGTCCAGCACCGAAAGTTACCCAGCATTTGCTCATATTGGGTTGAGGGAAAACTCCAGAAAAAACCTCAACCAGGTAACTTGCCCCGACCGGGAATCGAACCCGGGTCATCTGGTTTCGCGGCCAAACGTTCTAAACCGTTACTCCACAGATGTGGGCCGCCACGTTTCCTAATTGGTTCATTTAACTGTATGGTAATTCAGAATACACAATAATAATAGATTTCGTTAGAATATAGATGATGCTAAAGAAATTTTTTAGAAAGGAAATGAGTGTTCGACAATGTCTCAGTTCCCCGAATAATGGAATTTAAAATTCAAGTAGCTCTTAAAATATATGTGATACATTTGTCAGGTTAAAAGTGGAAATTATCTAAGGCAACTTCACAAGAAGCAGGAACTTCATGGGTGCCACTATCATGTTTTCAGTAGGCCTACTGTTGGAATAAGTCATGTAATAATAAAAATAATAATACTTTATTGCTAGAACAAAGATAAATATTGATTTTTTTTATATAAGAACTCTCTGACACCCCGAGAAAGAGTGTGAAACAACTATGCTGATTATGTACAGGGACATCATTTTATTTTTACTTCAATTTTTATTGTACCTGAGTTTTTTAATGTACTTCACTCCCACCCCTTCAACCGTCTTCCACACAGATCCAAGACCGCATATACAGTCATAGTAGCCACAGTACGTTCCAAAAATATGTTCGCATTTTCCAGTGACGAAAGAGCTTTCAATATTGAATCATTTTCGCATAGGTACTGTCGTCCATTTGCCTACGTCGTATCCCGGTTTCCCCAACCAGCTTTTATTCGCCAGCTAGTGGCTGGGCTGTCTTAGCTGTGTAACCTGCAACGTGCATAGCACCTATGGAGGGAGGCGGACACCCGAAGGGGAAGTGAAGCAACTGTCTGACTTATTAACGGATTTCATTTTCTTTATGTTAACCACTTAAATATAATTTTATACAGTATAAGGTTACAAACTAATGTTTAGTACGTGTAACGAAGAAAGAAATGAACAAGAAAACATAGAACACATTATCACAACCTAAAATTAACTGTCTTCAGAATGTCTCTACGACAGAGTTTCAAAATCAGGAATTATGTCACTTACTGCCAGTCGTAGTTGATCACGTAGGCATTTGTCTGTTAGTCGTGATCTAAATTTGGTTTTTACTATTTTCATTGTTGAAAATAATTTTTCACAAACGTAAGTTGGCTTCAACAGAGCAAGCGAAAGAACGAAGCTTCGGATATTTATTTTTTGGTAAAGATTTGAAAAGTTCTTTTGCCAAGTCCTTAAATCTAGCTTTCATTTAACATCACATTGTAAATCTGTGAGTTTAAATTGAAGATCTAATAGCATTATTCGTACATCTGCTGAAAAAGTATCGACGTACAGAGATAATAACAATAATAATAATAATAATAATAATAATAATAATAATAATAATAATAATAATAATGATAACAATAACAATACTTCACCTTTTAATGTTTCATGAGTGACATGTAGTATAATGCCGTTGTTATACAACCGTTTCCTCGTAATACTTGTGAATAAATCATACATTTAATATTCTCATCATATTGACAACAAAAAAAAGCGTCCTCCCACTCTACTTGAAACTTTCGTTTTTGTAGAAGTACATAGCTTCGAGAGAGACATTGCACGAAACGCCACTCGCAGGTCAGAGACAAATACAAATGGAACGGAGTTTCACTCCAGTGAGTGAGAGGATGGGGGTTGGGGGAGGTAGGAAGCAAGAAAAATGCACAGCTATCATTGCGAGCCACAATGTGCTCGTGAGTCACATTTTCGCCACGGCTGCAATAAAGGTAGCTATTAAAGGCAACGAAAGAGTCTATAACCATCAGTGGATGTAAAACAGGGACACTACTTTCGGGAATCAAACTTCGATCATCATTTTACAGCGAAACGAGCCGACACTGTTCACTTTTCGACTGGGCACGGATCACACAGTCCACAATTGTAATCACCAGTTACACTCATTTAGATGGCGGCCAACAGATAATGCCGTCAAATATTACCAGACGAGTAGGGGCGGGAAAAGGAGGGGAAAGCGCCACTCTGACGCGGACTAGACGGTCTTTTTTATTAAGCACGTGAACAGTCAGAAAAACAAACAGCATGAATTGCGCCTCGATAACATCTCTTCGACACTGTTTATTTTAATTTTTGGAAACGGCAGGCTCAAGTATTTAATCTGGAACATCGTAAGACGGAGCACACGCGTTGGATTAGCCATGTCACCGAGTCTCATAAAGATCACGATTCATAGGCGCCAGAGCAAGAGGCCACGCGCGGTAACACAAAGGAAAGTGGCGAATGCCAAGACTGGATGAAGCGCATCGGACGGCAGAGTCAAGCAAAAAGTGCACGTACTGCGAGTTATTGTTTGGGTTGCTGGACAGACACCACCAAGGATACTGAACGTTATGGCCCATCGCATTTGGACTTTCGGGAAACAATTGCAAAGCTTAAAATTAATTGTAATAATAATTGTAATATTTCAATTTATTTATTAATTTATTATTCGAATTGTGTAGGAAGTTTTACAGTTTCGGATGAGACGAAGCGGGGTAATGCTGTGAATGAATGTTGATGTCATAAGGTCACAAACATGGGTACTCGTATCTCTATTGGCTCGCTTGGCTCGCTCTCACAACACAAACAATAACATTTATACACACACATACTGATACTACCCTAGTTACAAAATTAGATCACTGTTAATCTCCTGGTCTTTTAATCCCTCCCTACAGGAAATAACAAATGCAGGAGAGCGCATGGTTTTTAAACAGACGTTATAACGATAATATTATCTATCTACTTCGCTCCAATAGATGACGCAATAGTAAGCACATTCCTTTCACGGTTGATCTCCTGGTTGGAGAACAGTAGCATTAATTACATTTTTTCAATAAGTCAGAAAACTTATCTATTTATTGCAAATATTTATTATCCAAACTTATTTTAAATGAACGTTTTCGCCCTTGTTGCGGCATCTTCAGATATAATAATAATAATAATAATAATAATAATAATAATAATAATAATAATAATAATAATAATAATAATAATATAAGCAATAGCCATTACATTTTTACAATTATACACTAACAGGAGCACCAATATTACACTAATAATTCTCGAGTTTGGTATTGTAAAAATGTAATGAATATTGCTTGTATTATTACTACTAAGTATGTCTTACTTACTTACTGGCTTTTAAGGAACCCGGAGGTTCATTGCCGCCCTCACATAAGCCCGCCATTGGTCCCTATCCCGAGCAAGATTAATCCAGTCTCTACCATCATATCCCACCTCCCTCAAATCAATTTTAATATTATTTCCCCATCTACGTCTCTCTTTTTCCCTCCGGCCTCCCAACTAACACTCTATATGCATTTCTGGATTCGCCCATACGTGCTACATGTCCTGCCCATCTCAAACGTCTGGATTTTATGTTCCTAATTATGTCAGGTGAAGTATGCAATGCGTGCAGCTCTGCGCTGTGTAACTTTCTCCATTCTCCTGTAACTTCATCCCTCTTAGCCCCAAATATTTTTCTAAGAACCTTATTCTCAAACACCCTTAATCTCTGTTTCTCTCTCAAAGTGAGAGTCCAAGTCTCACAACCATACAGAACAACCGGTAATATAAGTGTTTTATAAATTCTAACTCTCAGATTTTTTGACAGAAGACTAGATGACAAAAGCTTCTCAACCGAATAATAACAGGCATTTCTCGTATTTATTCTGCGCTTAATTTCCTCCCGAGTGTCATTTATATTTGTTACTGTTGCTCCAAGATATTTGAATTTTTCCACCTCTTCGAAGGATAAATCTCCAATTTTTATAGTTCCATTTCGTACAATATTCTGGTCACGAGACATAATTATATACTTAGTCTTTTCGGGATTTACTTCCAACCGTATCGCTTTACTTGCTTCAACTAGAATTTCCGCGTTTTCCCTAATTGTTTGTCGATTTTCTCCTAACATATTCACGTCATCCGCATAGACAAGAAACTAAGTACGTCTATTTGAAGATATCATAACAAGGGCTAAAGCGTTCATATATTACAAATATATTTGCATAATACAATTTGAAATAAATAGATAAGTTTTCTGACTGTTATTGAACATTTATCTTGTAATTAAAGTATTATAGGTAGAATATTGAGATACGAAGTAGAAAATACAAAGAACACAAGACTAGATTGTCAGTTGGAAGTCACAGAAGAATTATGTATGGTCTAAGTACATGATTATCTGCAAAATGCAAGTGAAACGCATCATAGCTTACAAGCAAACATTCTGATGGGGCAGATGAAAGAGTTGATTTTTTTTCTTCCACCATGTTAACAATGTCAAAAGAAGTGCTTATACAAATTTTGGCCACTCGACTGCAATTACAAGACCGTCCAGAAAGTGTTTTTTCCTGGGGCCGTTTACAGAAAAAAAGCATAATAGCATGGAAAGATTTATTGAAACAGATGCAGCAGTTGTTGCGCTATTTGTCAACATATCCCCCCTGGAATTGAGACATTTGTCATACCATGGGATCAATTTTTGTATCCTTGTGTCGTAGAAGTCAGCCGCCTGGTATCGGAACCAGCGTTTGACAGTCATCTGAACATCTCTGTCGATCCGATGATATAAAAAATGTATTAATTTCGGTGGGGAATGTGTTGAAAAATAGCACAACAATTGCTGTGCCAGTTCCAATGAGTTTTTCCAATGAAATAGTATTCTCTTCCTCTTAAGGGGGAGGACCTATAGGAATGAGCAAACATGTGTCAAAATTAACTTTTTTTTTTTTTTTTTAATTTTAGTGTAAAAGTATTGACTTCATTTCAACGAAATTTCAAGGTTGTTAGAAAGAAAATAATTGCTTTTACGCCATTTTTAAATATCCGCTTCGCTCCAGTCACTTTACTATGTACTCAAACTTCTCCGTTTATCCGGAGTTCATTTATTTTGCATTTTTCAAGATTTAATCTGTAATATAACAGACAATAGTAGAGATAATTGAATAAAATTTTCAGGATACATTCTCACATTATACATGAATAATTCTGTAAGAGGAAATTGTCGAATTTCATTTTAAAAAATTAGTTAAAAATAGACGTGCATTTTTTCTTTCTGTTCATAAAAATGCAAAATAAAAATAAAAATATAAAAATTAAAATTTCTAAAAAAAATCATCAAATAAAATTGATTAACAGTCTTTTAGCTTTCATTTAAGACAAGATTTGTGATTCTGTGATACTCTTGAAAGCAGATATAACATTTTCTTTATAATACCGCATTTTTTGCATTTTTTTATGTCTGTGACTGTATCATAAAGGACAAAGGGGAAAATGTTGTATTTAAAAGCCTTCATACGTTGATATGAAACTATGTTAGGGAAATAAAGGCTCTACTTAAAATAATATGAGAAAAGAGATTTCCTGTAGGTCCTTCCCCTTAACAGCCCCTGATGAACTAAATTTTTACGACCCTCATAATTGCGGTCGAGTGGCCAAAATTTGTATAAGCACTTCTTTTGACATTATTAACATGATGAAAGAAAAAAATTTAACTTTTTTATCTGCCTCCATCAGAATGTTTGTTTGTTAGCTAAACTTCTTCAGTATGCAAATGTTTCCCAAGTTCACGTGCCGAAGATTATATGCTGCAGACGGAAGATGAAAATATGTGGAATTCACGTACATGCGTCGTAAATAAAGTTTCAATAGAAAATAAGAAATGTTATAATATACTGTACTTAAACGTAATGCACTACGGCTATTCTCTTCTAATAACACTGCATAAAAAACAGACGACTACCTGGGAGCGTTACACTCCGAGTATCCGGCTGCGATTCCTGACTGGTCTTTCTTTCCCAACGAAACTGGTCATGTCTGATGCTGTGTCTTCCTTTTGATTTTGTTGTAAGCGGTGATATTGCGTCATGCGGATTGCATGGCTAAGAAGCACTACTACTTGTCAATCATCAGAAGAAGTGGAACGCAACGGTAAATGAGATCCAGACTTTGAATTTGACTACATATTTTCCTCCTCCTTTCAACAACAGGCGCTTTGATTACTTATCAATGATCCAAGCGTTCCATTTCCTAAAGTGGAACGCAACGGGCCACAACTGATCATACATATTGCCTGCGGTGCACCATTACACAAAGACGATGTTGATGATGATGATGATGATGATGATGATGATGATGATGATATGATGATGATGATGATGATGATGATTATTATTATTATTATTATTATTATTATTATTATTATTATTATTATTAGGCCGTCGACGCTGTAGCGCGGCTCATAATTGAAGTCCATAATTTTAGTTTCAACGTGAAAGTGGCGTTTTCCTTATTCTCTATACAGAACTATAATAGCAGGTATGCTTGTAATATCAACTGTCATATATGACGACTGCACACATTTTCTACTCATTCATTTTTTTTTTTTTTCATTTTATTGGGTTATTTTACGACGCTGTATCAACATCTAGGTTATTTAGCGTCTGAATGATATGAAGGTGATAATGCCGGTGAAATGAGTCGGGGTCCAGCATCGAAAGTTACCCAGCATTTGCTCGTATTGGGTTGAGGGAAAACCCCGGAAAAAACCTCAACCAGGTAACTTGCCCCAACCGGGATTCGAACCCGGGCCACCTGGTTTCGCAGCCAGACGCGCTGACCATTACTCCACAGGTGTGGACTCATGAAATAACTGTCAATTTATACTGATGTATTAGAACGAAAGAAAATAATAACTCTTCTTTTCCTCTTATGTAATCTACAAGACAGTGCTTTTTGTCCCTATCCGTTCCGACTTTCATTAGGATTATGACCTAAAACCGAACATTTGCAATTAGAGTGAATCCAGAGATTTGTGGTTATCATAGCATAAGATCTAAGATTTAGACAAAATACGAGTAGGACAACACAAAAGAAGGGAAAGGAGATATATTAATAGTAGGTTTACCTCTGAGAAAGAAATAGACAATAATTAGGTACCGGTAGGTATTTTGAAAGGAGCCACCAACACCACCACTACTATCAGTGCATTTATTTGCTTGTTCAATACAACACAGAGAAAGAATCTCAGTTGTAGGCCTACGTTATGCCTTCAGAAATTAAACGTTCCTACGAACACAAATTTAATGATGTTCCACTTTTACACTCAACATTTTTTTTAACTATGCCACACATATTATCTATCATGTCTATTTTCTTCGTTAGTGGTATGGATGGTCTGGCAATGCAATTTATTCAAATTGTTTGCCATTATTATTATTATTATTATTATTATTATTATTAGTATTATTATTATTATTATTATTATTATTATTATTATTATTATTATTATTATTATTATTGGCCAGCGGTGCAGCTCAGTCGGCAAAGGCTCTTGCCTACAAATCCAGAGCTGCGCTCGGCGTGGGTTCTATTCCCGCTTGGGCTGATTTATCTGTTGGGATTTTTCCAAACAGAAGGCGAATGGCAGATAATCAATGGCGAAACCTGGGCTCGTCTCGCTATCACCAATTCCATCGACGATAAAAAACCGAGTAGTTGATACAGCGTCACTAACCATCCAATGGTCGCGTGGACGACAATAGTGATCCAGTACTTTATTTATGATTGGTGACCCGAGATGGCAGCATTTATTGTATCTGTCATATGAGTACCTTTCGTTCGTATAATTATCTATTCTCTCAGGTAGTCGCTGTACTTGACAAGACAGTGTCAAGCAAGTGTTTTCTTGGCGCATAATTAAGTTGGTGCATTCTTGGATCACGACTGTGTTTCGACCAGATGTTCTCAGTCTCTATATTTTATGTTTTACAGCATTTATTATAATATTGTAATTGGACAAACAATTGAGGGGTGTTTAGCAAAAACGTTAGTTGTCCAAAATCTCGTGATTTTAGTTAGAGCGGCCATCTGATGCCCCTCTGGCACATGCATAAACACATGTATTCAGTTCTTTGAAAACGTCAATAGTACAGTGTCGAATGGCTTCTAAAAGATTCTGTTTCTGTTAAAACGTCAGTAGTCCACAATATTTCTTGTAAGAATGTCAGTTGTCCATGTTTCATTGATCTACACAGTGTTGGCAGCACCATCGCACCAGAGTAGCAGCTGCAGGCGCTAGTGTGTTTTGTTGCATTTTGAATTCTGCATTGTGAATGTGGAACTTTTCAAGCAAAAGCGTCATTTGTCCAAAGGATTTTTTGCTCCAATTATTCTAATATTATGCGTTATGTGGAAATAACATACTTTAGACAATACAATAACGAAGAAGTGTTTCATACAAATTACCGACGTGAAATGTCAATAATTATTTCGGAATATGTATAAGACTTTGAGTTAAATTCTAACGTACCTTGTTTACATGTTTCGACCTATTTATGGGTCATCCTCAGAACTGGTCGTTATTGGTCTTGGCGCCTCTTGTTTTGTTTCCTGTGAGGGTGTGTTCGTGTGGTATAATGTAGAATCAAAGAGTGTGTGTGTTCTGAAATTGAGTTGTGTGTTGAGAATTTCGTTGGGGTGTGTTTTCGTGTGTCTGTATATTTAATATTGTTCTATGATCCATAAATAGGTCGAAACATGTAAACAAGGTACGTAAGAATTTAATACAAGAAAGTCTTATCATACATATTCCGAAGTGATGCAGTGTTAAAAGTTGTGTAATCAAGATGTACAATAATTATTGTTGATGCAGTTAAGTTCAAGATTCCCACAAAATATCATTTTGGACAACTGACGTTTTTGCTAAACACCCCTCAATTTTTTGTGAATTTTCAAAAAAACAACATAGGCTCTGTTAATGTGTAATGATTAATAATTAATCATAAAAAGTTAAAACAAATTACAATGATATGTAAAAATAATAACTTAATATATGTATCACAATTGTGACCTACGCGACTGTTAACGTTGCATTTGAGCGCGCGACTACTGGAGGGTTAAATAATCCAGTAAAATTACTTTATTATTATTATTATTATTATTATTATATCATCTCTAAATGAATAAGAATACTAACTTAAAATAATTATAAATATGGGAAATGCGCGTTATTATTCGGTTGAGAAGCTTTTATCATCCAGTATGCTGTCAAAAAATATGAAAGTTAGAATTTATAAAACAGTTATATTACCGGTTGTTCTGTATGGTTGTGAAACTTGGACTCTCACTTTGAGAGAGAAACATAGGTTAAGGGTGTTTGAGAATAAGATGCTTAGGAAAATATTTGGGGCTAAGAGGGATGAAGTTACAGGAGAATGGAGAAAGTTACACAACACAGAACTGCACGCATTGTATTCTTCACCTGACATAATTAGGAACATTAAATCCAGACGTTTGAGATGGACAGGACATGTAGCACGTATGGGCGAATCCAGAAATGCATATAGAATGTTAGTTGGGAGACCGGAGGGAAAAAGATCTTTAGGGAGGCCGAGACGTAGATGGGAAGATAATATTAAAATGGATTTGAGGGAGGTGGGATATGATGATAGTGAATGGATTAATCTTGCTCAGGATAGGGACCGATGGCGGGCTTATGTGAGGGCGGCAATGAACCTCCGGATTCCTTAAAAGTAAGTAAGTAAGTAACTTAAAATAATTATTAGGGTTACAGTTGATTAATATCAGTTTAAAAGAGCTGCGATATAATACAAAGCGCGCAAATAATGCATTAAAATAATTACTAATAAACTAGATGAAATAATTTCTTATAAGCTACAAATACTCGTAATTAGAACCTAATTCCCGCGGAGCACCGATTTCTCATGTTCGCAATGTAATATCCATATTGTATTACGTCAATGACCGATCCTACATCACGGGAGTCTCATGTTACGCGATGTCCGCCTGATATTGAAAAGGCCAGGATATGGGCTTAAGTTAAACTCCGACGCTGTTACGAAAACTCTACAGAGACAGACAGAGAAAGAGAAAGTTATCTCCCTTCATTAACAGCACATTCAGTAGCTATCACAAACAGAATTATCTCTGAAATTATCTCTTATGGAAGCAGGGGAGTGGAAAGCGCTTCCCCTATGGTGCTTCCACTTACAAAGAAAACATTACGGTAAAAATACGAAAACTCCAAAGTGACTTGTGTGACAAGGCAGAAATGTTGATAGGAAACAGAAGCATCAAATTTAAGAGTGCTTCTTTCATTATCTCGCTAATAGGCTTCAAAACTGTCGTCTGTAAAGGATCTTCCTATTACTGACCACAGTAAAACGCTGATAAAGTGACTGGACTCTGGATTACTGCTTTCATCCTATTCTACTCATGGCTGCAGGTCCCACATACTGTAGAGTTCAAATCATGGACGTTTATCTCTCGTACCAATGGATGCGGGTTTGGGATTTTGCTGAACTTCATGGCACAGCGCCTACATTCAGTGTCACGCTAATGTGAGCGTAAAGTGTCCGAAAAAAAGAAGAAAAAACTTCCACAGGCCAATACTTCGATCCAGTACCGACAAGTACAGGGAAATCATTTTATTTTTACTTCAATTTTTATTGTACCTGAGTTTTTGTATGTACTTCACTCCCATCCCCTCTACTAGTAAAGTTCCGACTGTCCTCCACACAGAACCAAAGCCGCATATAGTAAACAGTACTGAGTTAGTGAGTATAGTACGTTCCAGAAATATGTTCGCGTTTTCCAGTGACGAAAGAGCTTTCAATATTGAATCATATTTTCGCACAGGTACTGTCGTCCGTTTGCCTACGTCGCATCCCGATTTCTCCCACCTGCTTCTGCTCGCCCCTCTGTAAAGGCTAGTGGCTGAGATGTCTTAGCTCTTTTCTGAAAACATTAATTTCTGTTAGGAATTGGACGTCTATGTAATATTATACAACGTTTGAAATAAGTTAAATAAAAGGGCCTCGTTAAGTAATTAACTGTCACGTGATTTCCCCCCTTTCTACGATCCTGCGACATAACTACTTGGACGGACAGTAGATAGCATGTCTGAGTAATTTTATCTGTGTGGGTCCGGCAGAAGTGAAGATTGAATTTACAGTACGTAAAGAACTCTTTTATAGAGTATGTACAGAATTATTTCAACATGATCTACTAGTACGAAGAACGAAACTGCTAATTGGAATTAGGTAAAATAGTCTATAGTGCGATAATATGCACATTATAACTGAAGCCTGTATCGAAATGAACGGCCACCATTTTAAAAAATGTGTTTAAATATCCATATTACGATTATTTTTCAATTTAACTTCATTCTCTATATTGTACGCTAATGTGCTGTAGACAGTATAATATACACCGTATAATGAATATGTTCGCATGGATAACTCAGTTCGTGAGTAAAAACACTTATTGTTAATACTGTACTGTATTATGATTAAACAAAAACGTAATGAAAATTATCAAACTCAAAATTGTGATATTTCCTGGTTTACGTAAGTGGATGAACTACTTTTCTTCCCTCCTATACCTAGTAAAGTGATTTGGTTGTATTTTACGCCAATATCATCGAACTCCAGTCGTGGAAGGGGGTAGCAAATGGTGTTTTATTTAACCTGGCAGGGTTAAGGCCACAGGGCCTTCTCTAACACTCAACCAGAAGTAAAACTACGACACACGACACAAAGAGCATTACAAATGTAGTACACACAAAATTGAAAGAGGTAATCAGAATGCAATGGAAGCAATAAATCAATAGAAATGAGACACATATTTATACAGCACGTAAAAAGAAAGAGAAAACATAATAAAATGTAAATAGTGAGTCAGAATACGTCAGGCATATAGAATGTATAAATATGAGACAAGAGAGAAGAATCCAAAAAGGATGCCTGCCCTTGAAAGAGCGATACCGAGCGGTAACAGCATCTAAATTAATTATAGATCAACAATATTCTATTTTAAATTTAAATTTTATTTTTATTTATATTTGGGGAGCAGCTATCCTCGACAGGAATAATTTATTTTTCATATATAGAACTGTGCAGATGGTTATTTACAATTAACAAGGAATGTCTTAAAACATTAATGGCTATATCTTGAAGTTCCAAAAGATCGATATGGAAACGATTAATACCAAAGAGCAAGCCAATTACTTCCCAGCGACAAATGGGTATGTGGTATTTCTCTTCCAGATAAGTTAAGCAGGGTTCATAATGTCTTTTCTTTTCCAGATCTACTTCTTGTGGTTGTAATTCAGTATCCTCAGATCTGATAGTGGGATCGATTATGAAGCCAATCTTTTGATTATTATCAATTGCTATGATGTCGGCACGTTTGATGGAGCCAGTGGAGGAAATACAATGTACTTCTTCATAAACGTCAAACTTTCCAGACTTCTTGAGACATTCAGCAATTCGGCCTTTAACCCAGTGATGACGATTGTTCCGCAACAGTTCCCCTTTTGTGCAGAAACTAAGAACATGAGGGAGGGTTTCGTACTCGTTGCAATGACGGCAACGAGATTCTTGGCCCCTACCAGGGACACTACGTACTGCGATGACATTGCATTTATTTTTATAGCGTTAGTCCAATGAGAGGTGGAAAGGCCTGTCTAACAAAACTATAGTGAAGTATAGAGTATACGATAAACACAATTTTAGATACACACACACAAAAAGAAAAAAAAATATGATAGTAAGTAACACGAGATTCCACATGATAGGCACTATAAGGAAAAATGATGTAGAAGAAAAGAAGTAAAAAAATTTGCGCAGGTTAATACTCCGTTCCGATACCGGTAAGTATTAAAATCTGTTGTCGAGATGATTTGCGGTTTTACAAAGGCGTGTTAGAAATTACATTCTCCGACGTTTCCAAGATATTAATTGTAGAAGTTTCTATTGTTCACAATCGACATGGAATAACACGATTTCGTTACAGATATTGCGAAGGTACAAGCGTCACTGATACCATCGTTCCTCTGTCATGCAGGGGTTAGTGGAAGCGGTTGAGGGAGAAAACATTACGTCTTACATTGCTCAATGCTCGCAACTCACGTTTGCATCACAACTCACTAAATGCTTGCTGTAAATACTATAGCACAGCGTTTCTCAAACTTTCCTGAAGTGAGGACCACTTTTTTTAAGTCAGAACAGATCCGCGGACTACCTTACTATTGTTCCCTTCAAAAGCAAATTTATCATTTTTGTAGCATATTTTAATACCAGTATACTTACATTTTAATGCAGAAATAATTAATTAAAATTAATTTTAATTCAATCAATTTTATATTAATATTACTAATTAAGTTAATGTTAATAGAAGAAAATTTCTTATATCGTCATCTGCAAAAACAGAAATAAAAAAAATTAATGCAGAAACATGCCCGATTTTCAACAAGTAAAGATGCAATTTTGCATGTTCTGTTATTAGTGTACGACGTACAGTACGTGACCATTTCAATGTGCAGACTGGGTGTCGCCAAACTATTAAGAAAGTCATAAATACATGAAAAGGTTCGGTACTTTGGTCCTGTTATGAATTCGGGTGGTCCCTAGCTGGGTTACAGGCACGGCGCCATATGTGGACGGAAAAGACAGCAAGAAACACCACTTTCATAGTGCTTTAAATCCCTTTTTTGTTGCTGAGAGTAGAATGGGAAGTCGATAGACGGGTAGGGTAAATAAATTTCATAAAATGTCAGTACTGAGAGAAAAAGTGAAAGGCGATTGCCATGTGTCATTTACAAACTCTGAGATTTTCAGCTATAGTGTGATACGCCAATTCGTTTGAATTTTATTTTTTCTTCTATCTTTTTTAAAGGAACACAAAGGCAGACCTCAAGGACCACAGGTGGTCCGCGAAACGCTGCTGTAGTAGAATAATATTCAAATCAATAGGACTGCATACGAATGATCGCTTTTAAATTAAAATCTTATACGAAGAAAGCTAAATTAATAATACGTGGCAGTTATTAATTTCAACACAAACCTTTCTTTTCTTTGACATAATACAAAAATAAACAGTCAGGTGAGATACCGTAAATCCAGAGTTCAGCCACAGAACGGAGTTTAATAACAAGGAAAAAACAGAGAGATAATAGAAGGCATTAAAATAAGAGAACTGGGCACGTTCCCGATGTTCATAGTTGTCGTGTAAGGCCCAGTACTGTGAACGCTGTGTAGCTTCTACTATGCCTTCCACCATGTTAAAGCGTAATAAATTGTGAGTTGACATTTCTCTATTCCTTCCATGCATTATTTATGTTTGAAATTTTAAGAATTCATGAGACACATGCGCACTGAACTCGTCAGATGGTGCTGCTCTGTCGGCTGTTTTTGTACATCAATTTATATCTCGGACGGCCGCTTTGACTCAGCGGAAAGCTATGCACTTCCCATTCAAGCGGCCAGTGATTCGATTCCAGGCGCGGGCAATGGAAGACATCTTTCGTCCTCGGGAATGACAGTTCCTCTCTTGCCACGTGCTGTCCTGTGTTGATCACACGACCAGGGAGACCACAATGCATGCCTATCTAGTATTGGTTCAAATATAGGTACAATACCATCCATACACTGCTTTGGATTGTAAGTCGGTAAGAATAGAGGAGGTGAAATAGGACAAAGCAAGAAAGAAAGAACATCTTGTACTTAGCTATGATTATTATCGAAACTTAAATGGACTGTAATTAAGAGTCCACACCCAAATAAAGCACCAAATATATGTTTATTTATATTGTATATATTTATTACATCATTCTGTACTCACGTCATGGCGGATTATATGTAGTCCAGTTCTTAATCCGCCATCACCCATTACATGATTACAATTTAACAATACATATGGCAGACTATAAGTACAGGGCATACCAAAAGTCCGGTAACACTTTCAATATTTTATTACACAAAAACTACTAATGATAGCACTTTCAAACACACGTCAGTTTAAAGGCAAACTCTCAAAGTTCGTTTTACACTTTACAGAGTTTCAATGTGTGAACCACGAGTGACTCGGCAGATGTCCAAACGATAATCAAACTCTTCCCATACCCTTTTCAACATATCCTCTGTGACCGTGACGGCAGCTTCTCGAATTCTGATTTTTAGTTCCTCTAAATCACGTGGCAAAGGCGGTACAAACACACGGTCCTTTAGTTACCCCCATAGAAAAAAGTCACATGCAGTCATATTGGGTGACCTTGGTGGCCATGTCATGAAACATATGTCCCTTACTCCAACACATCCTATCCAACGATCAGACATCTCCGTATTCAGGTAAGCACGAACTGCATTGTGGAAATGTGGCGGAGCCCCATCTTGCTGAAAGATGAAATCGTCATCGAGATCTTGTCTAAGTTGAGGCACCAACCATTGCTCCAACATGTCCAGATATGAAGGGCCAGTCACAGTAGCCTCAATGAAGAAGAAAGGTCCCTACAGTTTTCGTTGTGACAACGCGCAGAAAACATTCACCTTTGGTGAATCACGCTCATGTTCAATGATTCTGTGAGGTTTCTGTGTACTCCAAACACGACAGTTGTTCTTGTTAATTTTCCCACTCGTATGGAATGTCGCTTCGTCGCTGAACATAAGCGTCTGAATAAGTCATCGTCGTCTGCTACGAGTTTTCTTGCCAGCTACAACAACAGGCAGCAAAGGTGAATGTTGGATAGGACGTGCTGGAGTAAGGGACAGATGTTTCATGACAAGGCCACCAAGGTCACCCGATATGACTGCATGTGACTTTTTTCTATGGGAATAACTAAAGGACCGTGTGTTTGTACCGCCTTTGCCACGTAATTTAGAGGAACTAAAAACCAGAATTCGAGAAGCTGCCGCCACGGTCACAAAGGATATGTTGAAAAGGGTATGGGAAGAGTTTGATTATCGTTTGGACATCTGCCGAGTCACTCGTGGTTCATACATTGAATCTCTGTAAGGTGTAAAACGAACTTTGAGAGTTTGCCTTTAAACTGACGTGTGTTTGAAAGTGCTATCAATAGTAGTTTTTGTGTAATAAAATATTGAAAGTGTTACCGGACTTTTGATATGCTCTGTATATGCTAGATATCTGTTTACTTTTTTTTTTATTATTAAAATACACGGTATTCCATTCAAACCTCCCTGATTTCAATTAATCATTGCTAACAAGGTACGCGGATTTATGAAATGAAACTGGTACTAAAAGAAAGACAAACTCAAAGGTTTTGTATTTCATTTGTTTGAAGTTGATTGTTTTGTCACTACGTTGCGCAACAATCGCAAAAGCAAAAAAGGCGATTCCACACCAACGCGGGCAAACGGTGGTGTGGTATGCGGAGACGAAATCCGTGATTTCAACGCAACGAAATTACAGACGAGTGTACGGAGGAGTTGCACCTGATGCAAAATCATTTAGGCTCTGGTCCAGTAAGTTGCTTACGACCGGCAGTGTCCTAAAACAATCTGGTGGAGCTCGACGTTCCGTGAAAGAAGAAAAGGTGGAAGAAATTCGAGCGGGGATTTCAGAGAAGCTCGAGTAAATTCATTCGCCAGGCATCAAGGCAATTCAATGTGCCTCCGACAACTGTGCATCGAATTCTGTATAAGCGATTGTTGGGCAACGTAGCGACAAAACAATCAACTTCAAACAAATGAAACACAAATTCTTTGATATAATCCCCCATGAACATATATAATAATAATAATAATAATAATAATAATAATAATAATAATAATAACAATAACAATAAATATAGTGAACCCTTATATCTGAAATCATTAACTTTAACTTTTTTTCTACTGTATATTAAATCTAATGTACTTAAAGATTATTTTATTTGAAATTATCCCTTTCGTTATATTCAGGATTGGCTACTTGTCTGACACATTTCTCTCCTCTGACTGTTCATCCTTCACCGGGGTGTCGTCTGAGATGTGTTTGGTGACAGAAAAGGGAATGGTTTGTCTAAGAGTATAAAAAATTGCATAAAAACAAGGACTACTGTTCGCGTAACAAGTTCAGGACTGGCTACTTGTCTGACACAATACTCTCCTCTGATTGGTCATCCTTCACCGGGGTGTCGTCTGCGATGTACTGTATATGGTGACAGAAAAAGAAATGATCTCCATGTCCATAAGCCAATCAAAATGCTAGAATCACACCTTGTGACTGAACCAACAATATGACAACCATGGAAGAAGAAATTCTGAATTTAGGAGATGATAATGATTTAAATCGGTAAGTAAATAATAAAATAATAAAATATTTGTGTTTTTGTGCATGTTTTGTAGTTTTAAAAAGTATTTACATTAATTTTACATTACCTGTTAACTTATGACTTTATTGCAATGAAGTTGAAGATGTAGGCCTATAATCTATTGGCTCATGGTGTCAATAATAGTAATGTAAATTTCATGTAACGTTGTATTTCATATGGTAGCTGAGAGTGGTACAATACGTTATAATATACCCTATCCATTGTTTTGGCTTACAGTGAAGTCATATTTAAAATATTAATATTTATGTACTGTACTTACATAACCTGCTTGTCATTTATTATCGTGCCACCTTTCTGAACGCTCTCTCTTTTTTTTATATTGTTAACAGAGAAACAACATCTCGCTTAAGAAAAAAAGTGGGATCCTTCTAGTTCAGGAATGTCAAAACCCTGCACATTGTGCAGTCGCGCACATTGTGCACTGGTCTCCGTGCAACGTGCAGTTCCTATTCCCCTACCTGGAGGAAGTGAATCGGGTTGGAGGGGAACGCGACAGGGCTGCACAGTACCTATAGTAGCAGATCAGCTTTTGTTTCAGTAACATAGATCAGTACGGGTGCTCATTGAGCTGTGATTGTGAATGCGTTATGGAAAATAAAGTGAGGAGTCCACAGATATAACGAAGAAGAGAAATCACGAATCATATAACATAACTGTTATGATGTTTTCCTCAGCCAATAGTAGACCTAATTATTTTAAAATGAAAGGCTTTCATCATATCATGTGGACCTAATAGTGATATGAGTAAAGTTCTCAAAATATGATATTCGCCTGCTCTTATTTCTTAATTAGTACTCTCACGGCAAGACAAACATGAAAATGATGTTGTTTTGGAGTCTGTACTAACACAGCCATCAATGGTTAGACGACTTACAACTTTTATTTGATAAGCTGTTAAGTGATGAGAATATAGTAATACATGTGAGGCTCTTGAGGTTGTAAGCGAAGGAAGAAAGCAACTATTTGTAAGGCGGAAAAATTTTCTGGAAAAATAATACATAATGGCGAATTTTCCACCTCACGTTACTATATTATCTTAATATACTTACGTTAATAAATATTTAAATCTGACATAAAGAAAAGTCCTCGCTTCACAGCTTGTGAAGTACTCTTTTAACTGAATTCAGTAACGCTCCCAACTTGCTAATACTTGCTCTCAACGTTTTCCAAATAAACTATATATAAATTTAAATTCAAGCTTAATTTATCCAATTTATTAATAATAATGTGAATTTATATTAATATACAGCAAGGAAATGATTCCAGTGTAAAAGCCTCACAATGTCCTACTGCATGTAATTGGGAGTAAAATATTTTCTTTCTTAGCATTTGTGCACCAATGGACCCAATAATGCTTGAGGAACAATGAAAGATTATTACTTTGAAATAATCAGTATCTACTACGTAAAATGAAATATTGTGTTCGTTTTTTGTTGTTTCGAAATTACTGCAATATTTATATTTTCTTCAAATACTGTATACAAATCATGTAAATAAATGATTCTTTATAAACGACTGCATTGTGAATTGTAACTGAGTAAGTCTATTGTTTCTTGTGTTACAATTATTGTCCAATATAGACACTGACAATAATTGTGTTTTTTCCTTCTGCTGCGTATGTTTATAATGTCCAAAGTCAATTTAATTGAACACTTGAAGCGCAGAATAGATTCTTGTACATCCCTCCCGCTAAGAACTGGTGAGAGCAACACGTGAATGACGCAATCTGCACAGACCGGCGTTCCGCGCACATACACTGCACTTTCAGTGTCTGATTTTTGACATGCCTGTTCTAGTTGGAAGAAAAATATGGCATTTTTAGAATTTATGAACAGAAACAGACAAGTTGAATTAATTGAATAGAAATTTTCAGAGCCAGGTCACAGCTTAGTGCAGGAGGTAGATGCTGTGCACAGTGTCATAGAAATAAAACTGCGATTCACAGAAATATCAAGTCCTGTTTCACTGTTACGAAATCTACAATGCATTAAAACCAGGATTGTTCATTTAATGATACATGAAATAAAGTGTCAAGATTTCTTCAACTAACAACATTCAACAGTTAACATGCAATTTTCCAACGTCCCCTATGCATCAGCTGTGTCACACAATCATGAAAAGATCTTGCAAAGTATACCTTTATCAGCTCGAATAAAAGAGACTGTAAAAGTATCAGAAGAAAAGAAAACAGATCTAAAACCAATGTTAAAATACATGTCTGTAATTATGTTGATTATTATAAGAAACCTGTTTTGAATCATGATTTATAAAAGAGACAAAAAATAAATTGGAGATACATCCTTTATGAATGTTACAAATTTATATTTCTTTTCACTTTAGGGTTCTATCTCCAACACAAATTATGCTCCCTAATTACTATGTTGCAACATTTATTCGTTTTTATTGATTGATTATAAGTGTTTTACAAAATACATTTAGTTATAATACTTAGTTCATTAAAAGCGATTTCAGTATTTCATAATTAACTCATCAAACTTCAATTCACATTTCCTCAGTTGTCCAAGTATTGGAAATGGAATCATTAAGAACTGAAACGACGATATGCTGTGCAAGTTATCAATATTTAGAATAGAGCTCTTTTCAAGAGGTTTCGTCACATTCGGTTTGTAAATATACTTTTGTTTCGATCATAGAGGAGGAAAGAATGCAGTTTCAAACTTAGTTTGTTAATATTTTGAAAAAAAAAAAACATATTATTCACTAAATCAGTTGCCTGGAATGAGAAGGAGGAAGTCTTTTTCTGTCATTGAAGACTTGAACGCTGGCATGAGACCGTAACGGATCCACTAGGGTCTAACATGTGAAGGACATGATGACGATGATGATGATGATGATGATTATTATTAGAGACCGAATTTTAAAGTGAATCCCTTTTTTCTTTATTTCAACACGAAACATGAAATAATTACGATGTTCAAAACTACCTTCCACCGACCAAATTATGTGGTTTTGACTTCCCTTTTTTTTCCTTTATCAGTCCATATTCCCTTTTTTCCCCTTTTTTTAAAAACATCTCTTATTTTGGTTCTTTCTTTATACAGAATATCGCAAACATTTAGATAATTTTCCTATATATTTTTCCGATAGACCTATAACTTTCTGAGCAAGCGAAAATAAATATCGTTCTTCTTCTGATCTCAGATATTGAAAAATTAATAAAGTATGCTGATTTAGAGTTCAGGATAAGAAGAAAATTTTCGCCTCTGGTTTCAGTTGATGTTGAGCGATCAATTTCTGTTTATAAAGACATTCTGCATTCAAAGAAACAGAATCATATTGAAACATATTAAAATGTTGAATGTGATCAAATACAACACTTTCCTTATGTTGTGAAGCGATAAATATAAGCCTGTGTGTGTTATGTGTATCCATGAATGTGCTGAAGTGTGTTTTCAATAGCACCCTTTTAAGGGAGTAATATAGTCCTTTTTGAAGTTCTTTTCTGACCATATCAAATACAACACTTTCCTTATGTTCTGAAGAGATAAATGTAAGATTGTGTGTGCCATGTATATCCATAAATGTGCTGAAGTGTGTTTTGGGAAGTAACGTAGTCCTTTTTCAAGTCCATTTTTTGACTATAACTTTCCCTTTTTTTTATTCTTTTTGATGAAAATTTTTCCCTTTAAAATCCGGTCTCTGATGATGATGATGATGATGATGATGATGATGATGATGGAACACTAAAACTTATTAAAGTTATTACTATAATCTAATAAAAAAATAGTCACTTCACAATACCAAACGCTTTTGAAGGTAATCAATCAGTAGAGGGCGGGAAAATGTGCGTTACCACGCGATACAGGTTAGTTTGATCTGAAGTATGGATGACGTCACAGGTACAAGCGCAATAACATAAATGCACTACGAGAGGGCGGCAGTACAAGTAGGAACCAACAAATGACCTTCAGTGTCAACTTTTAGTCGTATGGGGAAGGAAGCCAGGTGTTTACAGTATTGTTTATTGCCTTTGTGCAGGTAGTTATTTAAAATACCTAAGTCGAAGGATTTGGAATTAAACGGCCTAAGAAATAAATACGAAAGAGAGATTTTAATTCTGCAAGGAGAAAATATTTTCTGTGCAGTACGCAAATTTGAAATTAAAATACGTAGGAAATAGTACATAGAGCGGCATTATAACAGTAAGAAACATATGGAAAACGTACAAAGGTCTTCGACATCAAATAATGAAAAACATACACGGTCTGAGTTTAATGTGGATTTATGTAATATGATGATTTCTGCAAATATTCCGCTCAAGAAACTTGATAAATCAACATTTTAGAGATGAAAATGTAAAAGAAAAATTAAATAAATTCTGCAAAAAAAAAAAAAAATACCGGTTATACAGTTATGTGTAACATTTTGAGTGGATGGAAAAACGGCGATACTATGGCGCTTTTTTCATTTGCACCTATAACATTTTGTGACACGAAAAGAAGCTTTTCGATGTTGGAAAAATGTTTGAGTAATAGACGTCGAACTTTCTCTTTCGATAATTTACGGATGTATATTGTGGTTCAGTGTAATGCATCCTTTAATCATCAGGCGGTGATAGTTAACATTTGAGGTATGTTTTTAAATCATCATGACTATATTAAAACTTCATTCCAGTATTTATAGATCGATTGAATGGAGTGATGCGGTTCTCATTACCAGACTGTACTCTCTTGCCGCTGTTTACGTGAGTGAATGATAACACTATAGTCCGTTGACACTGAACATAAGGCATAACGCACATTTTTCCTTCCTTTAGTAATCAGTTTTTTGTGCCTCTCAGTGGCGGCTCGTGGGTATTGAATTCAGGGGGCTGCATACAAAATTAAACTATGCAACTTATCTTATTTAAAGATTAGTTCCATGCGCCTTGTCTTGTAGGTTGCAAACTTTTGAATAATCTTCTTATTAAAATCCGATGTCGTTTAACACAGTCTTTACAATGGAAAACATAGCTAATGCGGTCAGTCTCTCTTCTCTCATCGTATTTCTAAGATAGGATTCCACTCTTTTCAAACACGAAAAGCAACGTTCTGGTTCGGAAGTTGTCATTGGTATGGTGATAGCTATGCGTAGTAGTTTCACAACTTCTGAAAATGAGACCTGTAAGTTCTCAGATAGAAGAAACTGCAAGAGCTTGACTGCGTCACTGATGTTTCTGAATTCTTGTCTCTGATATAACACAGTGAGTTCCGTTTTTAGTTTGTCTTTATCGAACATTAGAAAAAGCTTCACACATACATTTAGATCATTTTCAGGAAATGAGCTTTTGTAGCATTCACATTTTTCTTGACGCAGAAGAGAAGATAATGAACTGAAATCTGGTGTTAGCTTGTGTGAAAATGAGGTCACACACTTCCTTAGCTGCCGCAACCCTTGTCTGAATCCCTTCGACCTTACGACGCTTTTTAGAGTTTTCATTTTCACAGATCTCGCTGCTCAACTGTGCACTGTTCCGTATTGTCTGTATGGCATTAACAAAGCTTGATATGCAGAATCGGCCTCGGTAGCATAGTCGTTGCGGGTTCGATCCCGGCCCAGGTCGATGGAATTTAAGTGTGTTTGAATGAGAAAGGCTCATGTCAGTAGATTTACTGGCATTTAAAAGAATCTTGCGAGACAAAATTCCGGGACACCGGCGACGCTGATATAACCCCTGCAGTTGCGAGTGTCGTTAAATAAACCATAATTTAATTATTTTATATGCAGATTTGGACCTTAGAAATATCTAAAACGATGTTGTAGTTGGTTGTATAATATATCTACATGATACATCAATAAATGAAAAAAAAAAAAAAAAAAAAAAAAGCCAGAAATTGAATTCAGGATCTTCAAGCGCACGCACCAGGGCGCTTGCCTCATTTATTGTGATATTGTTAGATGTTTCGGATTCCATTATGGTTTTAAAACATCATAGCAATGGCTCCTTGTTCTCATGAACAACATTTACTGTTCTTATTTTAAAACTCCATCTTGTTGCCCCAGTGTCTTTAAAACACATTAATCTAATACATACTGTGTGGAGATCGAGAGAAGAAAGCAGGGATACTGGATAAATCAGCAACAAAATGCGAGCCTTTATATTTTGTTTAGCGGCTCTTTCCATTATGAGATTCAACTGATGGGCACTTAATTTCACATTTCTCCTGAATTGTTAAGGTACTGAACTGAATAGACTGTAAATATTGTACAGAATTAAACATTGTGACACTTGTTATGCTCACAACATTAAAGAAAATGTATTTAAAACTGCGCGCTACTGACAAACTGCTGCAAATTTTGCAGCGCCTGGAAACGCTGGATTCATGGCCAGGGGCAGCAGGGGGAGGGGTAAAACTAACGCGCAAATCATCCGAGAAGAGACTGGCAGCTCCAGGGGAGGAAGTGATTTCACCCATAGTCCTTGTCTCTGACTTCGCTCTGGCAGCATCAGGGGAGGAAGTGACTTCACTAACTATTGCGTGAATGTCAGTGAGAGCGAAATTTAAAAAAAATTCGAGCCGCTGAATAAAGACTGTATAATAAATGTATTTCACAACATAAAACGAGACAAGAGTCACAAATGTCTGGGGGTTCTGCACCTCCGCAGCCCCTCTTCGAAAGCCGCCCCTGGTGCCTCTTGAAAAATTTACTCAAATGCACTTGTGGGGTTTCTGCAATTCACGACTCAAATAAACCCACGTGATGACCGTCGCGTCTGTGACTTCCACACGGTCCGGGTTCTCAACCTCCCCCACGTTTCATCTATCATCTGCAATAGTTAAAAACATGCTGAGTGAAGTCTTGAGGGTAGCACAGGTTTCCGACGCTAATATAGGAAGGGCTTGCGGCTCCGGAGCCCTGGAACTTATCAACTACTCGTATGGGAATGGGACTTGGATCTGTCATGGCTCAGACAGGATGGCCCCTCTATCAGCATCGATTTCACGAATACTCTCCGGGTCACCTGTCGAACTTGAATCATTATCCCATATAGCGCGCAGCACAAAGCACCAAGACAAACAAAGAAGAGCAAGGACCGATTGCAGCCCTCGAGAAGCCAAGCCTCTGACCTCAGTGGCACTGATGTGTTTAAGTCCATTGTGTGGGATATTGCGGGGGCAGAGACATGGGCAAGGAACAGCAGGTACAGTTACACAATAGAAACATGTCAACACGTCATTCATTCGCAGGTTATTTAATTCTAATGAATATATTCTTTTTGTGAATCTGTACCTGGTTCTAATTGCGTCACATGTGTAACCACATTCCCTACCACGCGCAGTCATAATGTTATAATAAGAATTGCTTCATTTATTTAGGAAGTAGTGCACAACCAATGTTCCTTATAACGATGGCAAAAAGTTGCGAAATTTAATGGCTATCAGGTGTTCAGTAGAGACAAATGTCAAGGATACAGATAATAAGAAAATAATGAGACAGACAGAGTTGTTAACATGCGTCGAACTTCCTGCCTTGTAGAATATCATTATTTGACGAGACTCATCATTCGAGAAAGAAACAGAAGTTAACAATGTTGAGAAATGGCAGGATATAGGTAATACATAGACAACGATAACGTCCTTATGAGCATCAACAGGCAACACTGCACCTTCTACATGTAAGATCTTTTATGACAAAACACAGTTTGTAAGAAAGATCCATAGCTTGTTAATTATATGATTACAATTATTCTTATACTCTTAGCATGCTCTTAAAGGCGAGTTAATACTGTAGTTGTAACAGGAAATACATGTTTCGTGGAAATGTTCATTTTTCTCAAATACTAAAGATTTTAAGAGAAACAAGTGCCTTCAGCATTTCTAATAATGATCAAGTCAATTCTCAAACATCGCCTTTCCATAGGCTATCTGTGAAGAAAATATACACATGAACTGTAACGAGTTTTTTCTCGAGAAATAACGATATTTTATTTTGAAATATTATTAAAAATTGGTAAACCTTTGTAGTCATAATCAATTCTGAAAAATTTATCTTATTTTAATTTCGACTATACGAACTTTAAAAAGAAACTTCTGTAGCCTAGTATTTCGATATTATCACGAAGATAACGTGAGCAGCATATTTAATACTGTCATTTCTCTGTCCGTCCGCTTGTTTATGCACAATGTTTTCTCTTAACTACTTACTTAGGGGACACTTTGTCTGATCATGCGCACTGCCTGGGACGTAAAGAATCTGTGCGGGAAAACTTTTCTCTAAGACTGTACATATCAGGCAGAGCCTCAATCAGAGGTTAGATTTTAATATATGTGTAAATTTATCTTCTATGGTGGAGTAACGGTCAGCGCGTCTGGCCGCGAAACCAGGTGGCCCAGGTTCGAATCCCCGTCGGGGCAAGTTACCTGGTTGAGGTCTTTTCCGAGGTTTTCCCTCAACCCAATACAAGCAAATTCTGGATAACTTTCGGTGCTTGACCCCTGACTCATTTCACCGGCATTATTACCTTCATTTCATTCAGACGCTAAATAACCTGAGATGTTGATACAGCGTCGTAAAATATCTCAATAACATAAAATATCTCCTATGACTAGGTTGACTATATAGGTAGATAAGAGTCCCTCATTATTATAGGATCAACAGTTGGTGTTATAAATCCCTTTGTTATGCAAGAGTGTATTTCCACAGGTTTGAAACATAAATGGCTATTTCTGAATTTGAAAGGAATTATAAACCACTGATATCTTTATATTTAAATCCCTTTTAAATGCCAAGTTTCGTAGTACATAGACAATAATATTAGAAGTTATTACCAGGGTGAATTTGTACAGAATTAATCAAATCTTATATCTATTTAAACCGTACAATGAAATTTACTAATTACGTCAAATGTCTTACTTTTTGGGACTGCAAGTAATTTTTTTGTATGTAATATGAAAAATGAAAGAGTTTATCTTATTTGAGTTCATAACAAATTAATTTCTGTACGTCCTTTGAAAAGGTTAGTTCAACAAAATAAACTACAGGCGACAATGTCATTCTTAACATGATAGAGAACTGAATTGTTACGAAACGCTTAGAAGGTAACGATGAAGCATAATGTCGTCTTCATGACTCATTTTTCCTGTATCATTATATATAGGATAATATATGATATTCATCTGGTTGCTAATGTCAACGTTTCTTTTATGATCTCCTAAGATAACTCGCATACTTATGTCATCATTCAATAACTTCGAAAAAAAGTTTAAGACCGTCAAATGAGTCATACAAGTCATTGCACACAAATGCATGCGAAATCACAAGACCAAAAAAAAAAAAGTTTGCTCTTACAAGTTGTTTTAATAGATGCTTGCATGCAACATCTGGTCAATGCTTTGCTGACAATAATTCTCCTTCTTTGTTCCCACTCTACTCTGAATTCATCTGAAAGGGATTTCCCAAAACATTGGTTCCGAAGCCTTCTAGACTTACATGTCTCCCCTCTTGATATTTTCGAAACTGTCTCACTCCTTCACTGAGATGACAAAATCACAATGGGAAATAAAAGAATTAAATTTTGTGGCAAAAGTTTTCATTACAAGAATTTATTAGTTAATTTTTGTATACGTTTGAGAGCTTTTAGGTTTGTAATTTAAATTGTTTTAAGTTTTTCAAACGACCAGCATTCATCGCGCAGAGATATAGAACGGAATGAATGCAGAATGCTATGTTAGCTTATAAAACTAAAAAATAATTTAGATCTTAAGTTATCAATTAAAATTCTTATTGAAACCGCTGTTTACAAACTATTAAATACATTACTTACTTACTTACTTACATACTTACTTACTTACTGGCTTTTAAGGAATCCGGAGGTTCATTGCCGCCCTCACATAAGCCCGCCATTGCTCCCTATCCTGAGCAAGATTAATCCAGTCTCTATCATATCCCACCTCCCTCAAATCTATTTTAATATTATCTTCCCATCTACGTCTCGGCCTCCCCAAAGGTCTTTTCCCCTCTGGCCTCCCAACTAACATTCTATATGCATTTCTGGATTCGCCCATACGTGCTACATGCCCTGCCCATCTCAAACGTCTAGATTTAATGTTCCTAATTATGTCAGGTGAAGGATACAATGCGTGCAGCTCTGCGTTGTGTAACTTTCTCCATTCTCCTGTAACTTCATCCCTTTTAGCCCCAAATATTTTCCTAAGAACCTTATTCTCAAAAACCCTCAATCTCCATTCCTCTATTTTTGCTGTGGTCGTGCCGGAGAATCAGTCCCATTCCGAGGCTTATTGTTAGGTTTCGTAACAAGCTGTTTTTACGGTGATGGGTTGTTAGTCCTTCGCCCAACTCCCAAGCTGGAGGACCACCCCTTATCGGCTGTCCACGACTGCTTATTCAATACATTACACTTACTAAATAAGACGTCTTTTTTTTTTTGCCTTACAGGACGAAGCTTTCTTCGCAATATAGGAAAGTATCCCTAATTATGTCATATCAGTCATTAGTACATGCTGCTTAAACACTTCAGATCACTTCTCACACGTTTGTAAGTGATTTCCACTTCCCTATTACGATTCAGAATGTGATTATTAAGTAGTATTTGCATAACCATCTTTAGTGATCTTTTGGGCCTCTTCTTAGATTCTGTATCTTCTAAATTTAACCATAAAATAGAGTTCTGAGTGATTCTACATCAATATTGTTTGCGCATAAACATACGATATCGTCCATCGCTGCAGAGTTGTGGTCAGCATGCTGACTACAAAACTAGGAGGCTCGGATTAAAATCCTGGTTGGGGCAAGTTACCTAGTTATGGGTTTTCTGCGAATTTTCCTCAATCAACCTTCGGCGTTGAACCCTCGGGCCCATTCACCATCATTAATATTTGACGTTAATTCATCATTATTCAATAGTTTCAGGTCAACAAATGATGCAGCAGGACGTTGTACCGTTGACTGACACAGTCATCTGTTCATAAATTAATAACTAAAGAAGCTACACTTACACCAACAAATTATCGATTACTATCGATTAGTGGGGGTCAGGTATCTTTGAACGTCAGTGTACAAGTCGCACAAATGATTCAAAAGTAAGATTTTCTTCATGTCTCACAGCAACCATAGACAATCGTAAGAAACATCACTGAAGTATCAGCAAGTACAACATAAATAAGTGCTAGGAAGGAATTTTGTGCGAGATCGTGCGTATTTGCTTGCTTTCCGCACAGAACCAATACGCGGTAAGTGTGAAATACCACATTCAGTATTCCCAACGTAACACACATAACAATTTCCCTCTTCTTACCGCTTAAGCGCGACATTCATTTTACTGCTCTAGGCTTTTAACATATTATTTTTAGAGACGTTTAACTTAGTAATAATTATAAATTGGAAACTTACCGCTGCAATTTCACCTAAATTGCAATGTTAATTATTGTTTTTAAATATTTGCAAAAATTAAGTAAAGTCTACTACTCCACGAAACTTATTGCATTCCTGATACAAGCAACATTAAGGAAGCCGTGAAAAAATCAACGAGATTCCAGATGCCGATGTTATTACTGCAATATGTTATATAAATAATATTGTTAAAATATTAAAATGAAAAATAAATTATTACATAACCTTACCGTTTTGTTTTAAGTTCGCATTTATAGACTGGGGGAAAAAAAAGACAGACGTAAATCACGGCCTGCTGGAGTATAGTAAACACAGAAAACATTTTACAGCAACAATGTTAAAGAAAGATATTTTGGTCTTCCGAAGTTGGCGTCATTAAACAGAAACCAACATGGAGATTTCATTGCAACTAATTAGAAATTCGTCTTTCAGGTATGTAATAAACGATCTTCGCACAAAATAATGTACGATACACGAGCGGTATGTTTGTTTTCAAGTTCTCGGAAATTAAAAAAGCTCAACTACGTTTCGCTTTTTCAATCTTTTCCTCGGCCATGAAAACGTCAACATACCGCTCTTGTAACGTATATTACTATAGTCAATCTCAGAATCAGATTGTGATAAATAGGAAAGGAAGTTCATGCATTTGCATATTTGCCCTCTATCGTTGTGTGAATATGCTGAAAGATTATTATCTACATGAATCACACATTTCAGAATACAAAGATATTACTTTTATTGTGCATAAAAGTGCATATTTTTCCTTTATTTATAAAAGCATCATATTTTAACATTTATGCAGAGAAACTGCATATTATGTATGTTTATTTGTCTTTCCCTCATTTTTAAAAGTGTGTAACCTCGTAAACACGACTAATTTATGTTTATGAATTTTGAACGTAACGATGACGCCCTCATAGGCAGCCTCTCAAGTTAGCAATTGGTGTTCCTTTACTGCAGTCTTTAGCAGATTTCGATAGAACAATATCCAGTTTAACATCAGTTCTAGTAAATGCAGGAGATAAAGTGAAGGAGAAAACAGCAAATATTCTTTCCAAAAACCCTGGCTATTATCAACTAAAAAATTCAAGATATTCTCGAAGGAAAAACGCCCCAAAAACCAACAAAATTTTCTATAGAACAGCTTACAGCTTTTGTGCAAGCCCTCTTACTTCTTGTGACGTAGAACGAAGTTTTTCGCACTACAAAGCTATGCTGAGAGACAACAGGCGGAGAATGAGAACAGAAAACATACGTCATTGCTTGGTTGTGAACTGTAAAACAGCATAAATGGAGTATTCAGCAATGAGGCAAGCACTTCAAAATCCATAGACTAAATGTAAGTTACCTATACCTTATTATTCTGTTAAAATAATGTCAGACTGATAATGCATATTTTGTAGCATATTTATCTCGTTTCACGGCATAAATAGATACATATTCTTCACGTTTTTAGGGCATGAACTTCCTTTCCCTGGTGATAAGCAACCCTCTGAATGAATGTCTCGGTAAGAAAGATCATGATCATGAACTATCTTTTTTTTAGTCCATTTTGTGTGAGAATAATGAACTAACATCAATCATTTTAGAAATAGGAGAACTTCTTGCTCTTCTGATCAAAATAGTGCAAGATCACCGTTTGAGGAAATGTAAAACAATGAGACCACAAGGAACGTACAACGATCCAAAATGTAAGAGAAAAGAATTTCAACGTTCTTGCTAGAAACCGCATCTAGATATGCTTGATTTTCAACTGGAAACGCTACCATTTAAGGTCTTAAGCAGAAGAAAAGTTTCATCTAATCTAGAGACCGAAGTGCGTAGAGTCTGTGTAAATGACGTCAAGAACAAAATTACAGTGCTAATGAAAGTGCGTACCACCGCGCGACACTATCTCGTCCGGAAACCTCCTTCGAGTTTCTTGTAATGTCGGGGAATCTTGCCAACTCATTATCTCGACATCCCATTTGGCAAGGAAGGACATGGATTTGTTACGCAATACTGCTGTCAATGTCTTCTTCCCTAACGCAGTTATCTCTTGTACTTAGCATGGTGGCAGGAAGAATACTCATGTAGTCTTACAATGACTCTTTTAAACTGTGGTATAGACACATGAATTGGTCATGGAAATGAAAGGTCGTAGGTCTGTGGTGTGCGTGTCCATGGCAATGACAGGAACAATTTTTAAGTCGGTTATTTAACAACGCTGTACCAACTACTAGGTTATTTAGCGTCGTTGAAATTTATAATGTGAGATGGTATTTGGCGAAATGAGACCAAGGATTCACCATGTGATTATTCGATATTCGTCTAATAGTTGAGGAAAACCTCGGGGATCAGGTGACCAGCGGCACACCTAGCGAAGAGTGCGTGGCTGAAGGGTTGATAAATCCAAAATTATCTATTTTCTGCTTTAGATGTCATATAATAGCTCAGGTAGTGTATATTTGTGTAGTTTAACTGTACAAAATAACAACCTCATTAATCCAAAGAAATTTGAAGAGTGATAACCAGGCTTCGAGACTTCGGACCCAATAGAGCAGTTCAGTGGGAAATTCGCATAACGGCGTACTGAGTACAGTGGTAAAGCGTACAGTGGGTGGGGGTACTGTAGAATGAATGCCAACAAATACGCAAAGGAAGACGCTCTGGATTTGAAGGTTCTGACGAATAATTTGGTTTTCATACAAACCTATTTTCAAACTGTATCTGAAACTATTACACGGTTATAAAAGTCAGAGCAAGAAATGCCGGAAGCCCTAAAATTAATTGAGGAAATGACACACAGAATTAATGAGACACCAAGTACACCGGTTACTGAACGTGTAAAACAGAAGTGGAAATCAATTTTATGTAAAAAAAAAAATAACGGATATGGAGCATTGTGTAATATAAACAGAAAATTAGTGGCCATAGAATCACCCGAGAATGAAGGACTGTCTCTTAGAGACTGCAACGATGTTAAGTTTTTCCCTTTTGCTCCTATCACGTCATGCGACGTAGAGCGCAGCTTTTCACAGTACAAACTGTGTTTGGCAGATAACCGAAAAAGATGTACGTTTGAGACCTTAGAATGTATCTTGTAGTACATTGCAATTCGGTACTGTAACTGCACTTCCTAAAGACGACCAATAGGACAAATGAAGAATTTAAAATTGCTATATGTTTATTTCCATCATTAACACTGTGTGTAATTAAACACAAATGCTTATAAAAGACAGGGGAATAAATGCTTTTCACATTCTTTTGACATTGTCATTGTGTAACGCATATTTACTTCCAGAATGTAAATATGTGTGTGCTTCCCCATACTACCGTACTATATTCTAAATAGCAACGTTGTTACCTCAACACATCTCTACCTTTCACTACCTGCAGCGAGTCAACAACCTATAGTACATGCACAGTAAACTTATTGTATCGGGTCCCAAGTCTCGAAGCCTAGTGATAACCCAAAGATAACAGAATAATCTGTACGGTAATGGGTATTGAAACTTTTAACTTGCTCTCCTGTAAAAACAGTAAAACGTGACTTACCAGGTTTTTTCCCTGTACTCTTCATTTATTGCTTATTATTATTATTATTATTATTATTATTATTATTATTATTATTATTATTATTATTATTATTATTATTATTTATTAGTGATATACCAAGAAATACAGAATTTGTAGTGCATATTTATTTGCATATTTTAAGGTTTTAAAGACATATTTGCATGCATATTTAGTAGGTTTTTAGAGCATGAACTTCCTATCCCTAGGATGATAATAACTGATGAGCTTTAAAACGCAAAGAAAAATTCAATGATATCAAATGTTCACTGTCGGAACTTCTGAAATATACTTGCATTATAAATATAGATTTAAGTTTTATAAACTGACATGAAATCTTTTAACGAAAATTTTGATATAATGACATAAAGTAATTCTTACGAAAAACTATCATCATTATCATCACCGCCGTAGAATGGCTACTTCGGTTTCCATTTGTGTGAGGATATTTAACGAATACTAAACACGAGTAACTTGACCATGTGGTCAGCATGGAGCAGACCGCTGCTTAGGACAACACAGGGTACATAAAAAGCATGTATCCACTTCCTCTGGGAAGAGATGCATAAAATCTCCACTTCTCCTCGGGGAACCTAATACGACTTTGCTACTCTCAGGCCTAATTGTATAAAGCTCCGTGACTAAAGATCAACTTTGATCGAAGATCTAAGATCGAAAAGTGAACCGAGTTCAGACACTTCTATTGTATAAAACTTTTCTGCGATCAAATTACCTCGGTTCAAATGCAATCTAAGTTCACGTGAAACGGATTTGGCAACATCGCATAAACAGGTGAAGTAAGTGATGCGCGGGCCATGTTGTACAGGTTTGTTCGGTGTTGCCAGTCTAGCGACTTTAACTCTTTTTCAATAACAATTTCTTTTAACTTTTATATTGCTTAAATAGGGATTTAGCTACCTTTTTAGCACCCCATAGTGACAAAATTTAATCTTTCTTTGTTGATAATGAGAAATCTAGCGACTTTCCAACTACTTTTTGGCGACTTTCCGTACACTCTGTTGGAGACAATAGTTTGTTTTGTGCAATGTAAATAATGGCGGACAATAAGAAGAAGGTTGACTGTTCTTCAAATTGTTATCATGTTATGGTGTTTGATATTGCTAAACATAATAAAGCTTTATAAAACGACAATTTTCGTTTAGTAATACAGTTACCTGAAAATTTATGAATGTATCTATCATATCCATTAATAATTATTGGTTGTCATAAATATAATATAAGTTATGTTATTTGATACTGATGAACACGATAGAGCCTTATAAAACATAAGATTGCTTGTGTATTAAGACAAGAAATTAAAAAAAAATATATATATATATATATATATATATATATATATAAATGTACCTACCATTTCTATTAATATTAATAATAATGGATATTTTATTTGCAAAATCTGTCACTCGTATATTTCAAACAGAAAAGAAATAACTGAACTTGGATCATCTAACTTAATCGGTGAAATTTCTTCAGTCAAAGTTGACTTTAGTTTGAGACAAATTAATCTCAGATTAGACTTTATAAAATACAAAATTCCAAGTTCAGCTAGAACAAGGATCAATTTAACCTCTGATCTAAGATTAAATGGTTTATACAATCGCTCTTAGAGCCAGGAACTCTTCCACTTGAGCCACAGAAAAAGACCTCATGAAAAACAAGGTTTAGGCCACTCTTGCATGCGAGGTTCTCCACTCACGTTATGTATGTGTTTAATTTTCATTAGGGATAGGCTATATGAAGACTAGCACTGCCGACTGTAGTGGCCGCAGTGAGTTTTCTTTTTTTTCTGTCTGTAGTGGTTTTCTGTGTATTCTCTATTTTTATATTTCATAGAAGGTTCTGTATATAACATGTGCCGTAAGAGTGCAGCACCCTT
The DNA here is from genome assembly GCF_040183065.1 of Periplaneta americana. Taxonomy (NCBI): domain Eukaryota; kingdom Metazoa; phylum Arthropoda; class Insecta; order Blattodea; family Blattidae; genus Periplaneta; species Periplaneta americana. The sequence continues at coordinate 148,812,205 of NC_091121.1, read as the reverse complement.
TCTTGGTTACGAGGGAGTGACCGTGAAAGATAAATCATGCATCTTAGAGGGGAAAGAGAAAACCTTCCTCATTTATAATACAACCATAGCTGCAGGAAGTTTCTATTTCATTCCTATTCCTACAAAGGTCTAGTCTTCAAAGTTAAAGCCACCCCTTTCTCTCCCTCATCGATATAGTCATTAAGGTCAACGCCCTAAAGTTTACAAGAGTGATATATATTCATATGTTACGATAATATAAGGTTGCAAAGTAACTATCACAGTTGACATTAATATAACTGCCAAATAAACTGAGCAATCAAGATGAACTGAGCGGCTATGGAATGTGTTAAGAATGGGATTTAGTCTGTGCACGTGGATTGTTTCTTGTTCATATTCTACAATTGTGAATATTGACTCCATCATTGAAGAGAAGAGTGATAGTCACTCGCGACAGTATCGATTGTACTATCGTTTGTAGTTTCTACAAGGGATAGTCCTATCGATATTTCTATCGATACTATCGATAGTCATTACAAACTTTATTTTGTTAATTGGTTATAAACTGAATATATTTTACATACATCTTGATTACACAACTTTTAACACTGTATCACTTCGGAATATGTATGATAAGAACTTTCTTGTGTTAAATTTTAACGTACCTTGTTAACATGTTTCGACCTATTTTCGGTCATCTTCGGAACTGGTCGTTGTTGGTCTTGGCGCCTCTTGTTTTCTGTGTGGGTGCGTTCAAAACACATACACTCTTTGACACTACACTACGGACGCACCCACACAGGAAACAAGAGGCGCCAAGACCAACAACGACCAGTTCCGAAGATGACCGAAAATAGGTCGAAACATGTTAACAAGGTACGTTAAAATTTAACACAATAAAGTTCTTATCATACATATTCCGAAGTGAATATATTTATGAATTAATATCTAATACATACTGAACTACGAGTATTAATTTAAGAATATGTACTGAATTCAATAACACACAATATCATAATCTGTCTTTAAAATCCCAACGTTACCCTGTATGTTCTTAAAACATGGAATCATTGCTCGAAGGTTAAGTTTCCCATTAAAACAAGCATTTCCACTGTCTTTGTTGCGATGTAGACGATTTCTCCTTTCCTTGATTAAGTTTCCAGTTTTATAAAACAGTTCTTCCGAGAAAACTGAAGATCCCAGCGAAAACAGATACTTCTTGGTCAAATTACTTAGTTGCGGGTGGATGGTGTCTGCTGAACGAAACGGATGTGTGGAAAGGAAATACTAGATTTGTTTATCCATGTTGAATCCTTCGTACACTACTTTTAACACTTAAATATAAATAACTGATTAAATGGAGATCTTACTCGTGTTAATTATGTAAGCATGTGCGGTTATAGCTGTTTCGGTGCTACTTGACACCATCCTCAGAGCCTTCTGTGTCTCGGCGTCATCTCAACTTCGCTGCCTGTTGTGTGGGTGGGTTCGTGTGATGAAGAGTTATGTCAAATAGTGTGTGTTCTGAAATTGATCTGTGTGTTGAGAATTTGATTAGGGTGTGTTTTAGTGTGCCTGTATATTTCATGTTGTTCTACACATTCAACACACTAGAACAGTCTCTACCATCATATCCCACCTCCCTCAAACCCATTTTAATATTATCTTCCCATCTACATCTCAGCCTCTCCAAAGATCTTTTTCCCTCCGGCCTCCCAACTAATACTCTATATACATTTCTGGATTCGCCCATACGTACTACATGCCCTGCCCATCTCAAACGTCTGGATTTAATGTTCCTAATTATGTCAGGTGAAGAATACAATGCGTGCAGTTCTGCGTTGTGTAACTTTCTCCATTCTCCTGTAACTTCATCCCTCTTAGCCCCAAATATTTTCTTAAGCACCTTATTCTCAAACACCCTTAACCTATGCTCCTCTCTCGAAGTGAGAGTCCAAGTTTCACAACCACAAAGAACAACAGGTAATATAACTGTTTTATAAATTCTAACTTTCAGATTTTTTGACAGCAAACTGGATGATAAAAGCTTCTCAACCGAATAATAACAGGCAATTCCCATATTTATTCTGTGTTTAATTTCCTCCCGAGTATCATTTATATTTGTTACTGTTGCTCCCAGGTATTTGAATTTTTCCACGTCTTCAAAGGATAAATTTTCAATTTTTAATATTTCCATTTCGTACAATATTCTCGTCACGAGACATAATCATATGCTTTGTCTTTTCGGAATTTACTTCCAAACCTCTTTACTTGCTTTAAGTAAAAGTGCCGTATTTTCCCTAATCGTTTGTGGATTTTCTCCTAACATATTCACCTCATCCGCATAGACAAGCAGCTGATGTAACCTGTTCAATTCCAAACCCTCTCTGTTATCCTGAACGTTCCTAATGGCATACTCCAGAGCAAAGTTAAAAAGTAAAGGTGATAGTGCATCTCCTTGCTTTAGCCCACAGTGAATTGGAAACGCATCTGACAGAAACTGACCTATACGGACTCTGCTGTACGCCAGAGAATGAGTCCCATTCCGAGGCTTATTTTGAGGTTTCGTAACAAGCTGTTTTTTTTACGGTGATGGGTTGTTAGCTCTTCGCCTAACCCCCAAGCTGGAGGACCATCCCTCATCGGCTGTCCGCAACTGCTTATTCAGTATATTTACAGCTACCCTCCATATCTGGAGGCCGCCATATGTTTATTAAACTCACTAGCCTATTTATCTTACGTGGTGTCATTCGACTTGTGAAAGTCACAAGAAGAAAATGTATCTTCTACAACAAAAACTAATAAAGTTCTACAAAGGAAATTAAACTCTTCTCGGTTCTGCGTTAAAACAAATTACTGATCGACTCTTGCGTCACAGTTACAGAAACAAAAGCGACGAATACAACTTACACACGTGCTATTAGGATATAAATATCTTACATAAACTGTTATTTCTCTTTCCATAACAAACTCCAAGCTGCGGGGCGTTTTATTTCGGAAATGAGAAGTCATGTGAGTCACCAAGAGGACTATTGTATACACACTGTATGAGAGTTGACTGTACTCATTATACACAACACGGCCTTGACCCCGACCTCAGTGCAGACGGAGGCTCCAGACAGAGGACGATGACTAACTCAACGACGACGTCTGTCTCAGGTAATTAGCAAGAATGGTCCGAGTTCGCTCCCCAGTCCAGTCACTCTGACTTCCGAGAATAAAAAGAATGACAATAAGAAAAAAACTGTTTAAAGGAAAACTAGTAATCAACCGCAGACAAACATTTTAATGAGTTTCCTGACCCCTAACTGAATAAAGAAAGGAAGTTGGCAGTTTAACAACGTTATTATCAATATGAAATATAGGCCTACACATGAACACACCCTACAACCAGCGAGGGTTGAATTAAAGAGTAAATTACGAATTATACGAGGAATATTCGAGAACGTAAGTCATTTTTCTCCTCTATAGAGTGTTTATAATAGCAGTTTGAACTATGCAATCAAAAAAGAAGTGTATACATGTATTATCTATTTCCACTCTTAACCTTCGTATCCCTATGCTGGGTATAATCACTCCCCAGCTTTAGTTATTGAACAATAATATCATCACATGTGATTTCATCAACACGTATTAATTATTTTGTGCCAGAAAAACATTATTACGATATTTCCAATTGTTATCACTCCAATTTTCTCAACAATGTGCCCACAAATAATCTAAATTATGTTTGGGGTGCATGTACATGCCACTCAGGAACCATGTTGTAATTTTGGTGACACTGTAATTCTACTTTTCTTGCCTTCTATATAGTTATTCTGGACCAACCTCATGGGCTAGTGGTCAGAACTTCTGACTACAGTTCAGTTCGATTGTCGGTTAGAACACAGGAATTTTTTCATAAAGTGAAATGTTCCCGTGTTCGTCCATGATTTGAAAATTAGGTTAAGCTTAGGTTTAAGACCTCTACTTGCAGTTCATAATCATCCTATCATAATATCATCGGGGCAGCATAACTCCACCTTCCAGGCGCCCCAACCTCAGAAGTGGGTTACAAATAGGAGATTGCCAGGAGAGACCAGAAATGTCAAGTGGCCTACTTGTTTTCTTGAATATATTATTATTATTATTATTATTATTATTATTATTATCTATTGCAACTATTATTATTACTCTTGTAAATTTAAGTTATATTTATTTATTTACTTATTTTACGGCACTGTATCAGCCACTGGGTTATTTACCGTCGATGGAATTGGTGATAGAGAAATGTTATTTGGCGAGATGAAGCCGATAATTCGCCACGGATTACCTGAGGAACTTCCTTTCGGAACTCTGGAAAGATTCTGCTTTGTCTCAGACGAAACGGGGAGCCGATAACTTTGTCTACTGTCCTAGATCATATATGTAACAGATAACTCCTCGCTACGTTAAAATCGGCAGCACTTTGAAGAGAACAACCGCCAGGATCGCCACCCGTCCGCCGTAAACGAACACGAGATGGCAGCACAGTCGCTAATGCAATTGAAATGGGTATTATGACGTGACTCCTTATGTAACAACTAGATGGCAGCGTAGTAAACCTGGCAAAAGTTGTTAACCTCAAAGCCCATAACCCCGACATATCTGTTACATATATGATCTAGGCTACTGTCAATCATGCTTTGAAAAGCGCGCGCATGTGTGTGTGTGTGTGTGTAACAATGGATTATTTTTTTTAATTGGATCATCAATAATTTAATTCTTAACTTGTTTAAATCATGCAACAATGTATAAATCTACGTCTCCCCTCTCGAAGACCAAAAAAAGTACTTGGGGTTTGATCACACCTCACACAGTGCTCCTCGTTAGCTTTTATGGCACAGGGACAGGAAAGTTAAACTTCAATTTATTCATGTATTTTTCCGAATAACCGATCAGCTTAAAGAGAGCAAAAAACACTACACCACGCGATAAACTGTCCCATCTATAGTGAAAGATATTTCTCTATTGGACAAATACATATCAACGCGATAACTGTGGTACGTTTAAACTGCAAGTAGGACGTGTCAGTGATTATAGTATAAACATTCGAGCTAATTGCATGTTTGAGAAGAGTTGTGTATCAAAATTATGGCGCTTGCAATGAATGTAAATTTCCAATTTTTTTCAATGTTGCACGGAGACGTCCTGCATGAAGTTCATCAGACACTGTAATGGTCATTTAAGATTTGAATACACAGATTTCTTTAATACTGGACCTTGTTCCACTTTTTACTTTGCACTTTTCAAGTTCTACAAAGTGAGAAGTTGACTACAATACTTATGTTTGACCGTAAGCCGTAGAAAGCATCAGAAAATTATGTTATGTCTTTCCATTTTCTATTGGTTCACTGATTTCCTTATTTTTAATTATTTCATTATATATTGACACTTATGTTTATTACTGTATCTAATAGTAATTATTATGGATCGTATTTTGTCCCAGGGCATACGGATATAAGGTTACTGTTCATAGACTATATTGACATGACGTCATATTTTGACGCGTGCCTCAGCATCTTGTTTGTGCTGAAGTTGACATGCTACTCATGATTCAAAACTAGACCTCATGGACTGTTTACAACGCATTATAGTGATAGAGACTGATACTACGATGACGTTTCCTACAATTTAAATAATTTCTTCACCTATTTAATTCATTAATTTTCAGTAGCAGAGTTAAGACCATAAGGCCTTCTCTTCCACTCAACCAATATAAAAATGCAAATATAAATAATAGTGACACAGAGAACATTGGAATAATAATAATAATAATAATAATAATAATAATAATAATAATAATAATAATAACAGTAAAATGTAGATGTGTTTAGTTACATGTAATTAATTCAGAAAGTTGAACAACTACAATTTAGTGTTAAATAAGACAATTTGTATCAAAGAAATTATATTTCATAATGAAAGACAATTGATATACAAAAATAAAAATCATATTCCACAAAACTTATATTTGAAGAAAGATCATATTCTAGAGATGAAAAGCAGTCTTTTTGACAGTCGGATTTAGAAAGTAGTCAAGGTCTGAAACTTCTTTATACACTGTTGTCTATTATATACTATTTACAAAGTAAGTAGGCTATAGTTTACCTTTCATTACAGTACACAACACTGTACAGCTTGATTCAGAGATTTTGGCCCCTGCAAAATGTAGATAGACCAAGAGCGAGTTATAGCTCGCGCAAGGAACGATTACCGAAAAGCAATGGTGGCGTTTCTGTCTGTTCTGACGTGTGTATGTAGACACGCCGAGGTGCGAGAGGCACGGGCCGATGGAAGTACTGTCTCTTCCAAGAAGATGAACAGATGAGGACATCGCTGTGGAAATAAAGAACGTAGCAAGAGAAAATTTCGAAGCTAATTAAACGCGCAACATATGTTTACGATTGAAATAATACCGTGCGATACAAGACACGTATTCACATGTAATGGAACAAAGTAAAGTCATAATGTAACTATCACAACGCAAGACTGATTCTATCGATGTCATTTCTCTTCCGACTGTACTCTTGAATAGCATTCAAGCTATCTAATGACCTTTCCTATCGCCCTCTCTTCCTTATCGCATCGTTTCATTCGCATTCCTTCCGTCGGTATTCCCTGCTTGCGAGATCTACTGTATACTCATCACTACTGGCAGGCTGGGTCACACAGGTCAGGCCGCGAAGTCATAACACCCAACACTTCCTTCTCATCATGTCGCGGTACACTCCGCCTTAAAACACAATATTCTTCCTTACGTCCCGTTACTGACCACTACGTCTGTTGACTAGACAATGTCATGATGACTTATATATTCTTGACAAGAGTGTCCCTCAGCTACGAGCATAGATATTATTTTCATTCTTCCTCTTCCCTCTTCTCGAACTTCGCCATAGTCAACAAACATGGACTGAGCATAGCGCCTGTATTGCACGTCACTAGTACAGGACCTGAAAAGGGAGTCACCAGCGTGAAAAGTAGTTGAATTATTAATTCACAGCTATGAAGACTGTGATCAGTGATTAGCGTTATGTCAAGCCGCTTCATTCTCCACCCCAAAAAGGAGACTCAGCCTACAAAAACAGACAAAAATAAACTCATGATTACCCCCATTGTCACAGTTAATCGCATAGATTACTCACCATGACAATATTATATATCTTCTTTACTGTGGGAGTGCTAAAAGCCTACAGCAAGCATGGATGTGGACCAAAGAATACCTCTTCTTACAACGGAAATTACGAAGAGCATTTTTTGTGTCAAGATGATTCACCAACCTGCTCAATGGACGACTTGTGTCTAAAGGACTCAGCAAAAATATGAAGAATTTTCTTGTACTCTATTTGCAACATAATACAATAAGATTTCACTGTCAGACAGGTGTAATAATACGATTCTTGCTATGAAACTTATATTTGCGTAAGCATACATAACGTATGTTCTCTCTACCTTACAGTGAGAAGTTTTTATATTCTGACTTACGCGACAGAGGATCGGAACTATGCTGGGCCTCCTCCTACACGTCAACACGACACAGATTCGGACGAACTTCAAAGTTGCCCAATTTTTGACGTGAATGAAAAATGGTCAAGGATAATTTATTTTCCACAAACATTTTATCAAAATAATGTTTTTCAATTTCTGCGTATAAAGTATAATGAGAAAACGCCTATACGTATGTGTCAAGTTTACACGGTCTCCTTAATCCATCATGGTTAGCCTATGTTCATGACTGTTCAGGAAAGCTGTTGAAGCCACAATATTTTTAATCTAAGTTAAAATCAGCATTATTTAAGTTCTTTTGTTTCCCTTTCTATGTGAACGCTTTTTAAACACAATGTTTCTTAATCAGATACTGCATTTCCTCCTTCATGTCAGAATTACTTCCTGACTGTTGAGCAAGATGAGAAACTGTCACAATCTTACATAATTTGATTTGTATTTCCTTCCTAGAAGTCTTCCTAAAAATATAATAATAGTAATAAAAATGCGTCATCAACGTTCCTGGTTCTTCAGTCCTATGTCGTATTGGACTTCCTCACATATATTATTACGATGTACCGAAGTACATTTGATATTTCCGTGCAGAAATTCTGCGTCATCATATGACAAACGATGAGTGGAACAGAGAAAAATTCTCTCCGGCATCGGGATTTGAACCCGGGTTTTCAGCTCTACGTGCTGACGCTCTATCCACTAAGCCACGCCGGATTCCCATCCCGATGTCGGATTGAATCCTCTCAGTTTCAGTTCCATCTCTTGGGTTCCCTCTAGTGGCCTACCCTCATGCACTGCGTCATAGATGTATGACAGTGGCACAATGTCCACACATGTGCAGAGGTGCACTCGTTATGAGTGACTAAGTGGCCGGGATCCGACGGAATAAGCGCCGTCTTAAATCACTAAATGATTATTTTCCGCATATCATATATTATTACGATGTACCGAAGTAGCCTACATATGATATTTCCGTGCTGAAATTCTGCGTCATCATATGATGAACGATGAGTGAAACAGAGAAAAATTCTCTCCGGCACCGGGATTTGAACCCAGGTTTTCAGCTCCACGTGCTGACGCTCTATCCACTAAGTCGCATTTGTTTTCCAGTCTTCTCTATTTATTGACACTCTCCTCCAATTCTTATTCCCCAAGTTTTAGTGTATTTTTTTCATTCCTTCCATTCTCCCATCTTCATTTTGGTCTTCCCGTTCGTCTAGTTCCCTTTGGTTATAAAATAAAGAGGCCTACCGTTCGTCTAGTTCAGTATGGTTTTACAATGAACAACCTTGTTAAGTGATCCTCACCTATTTTCATTACACATACCAGGTGCACTCATTACGAGTGAATAAGTGGCCGGTATCCGATGGAATGAGCACCGTCTTAAATCACTATGTGATTATTTACGCATATCATATTATTGTGATGTACCGAAGTACATATGATATTTCCGTGCAGCAATTCTGCATTATAATATGCAGTGGATAAAGCGTCAGCACGTAGAGCTGAAAAACCGGGTTCGAGTCCCAGTGCCGGAGAGAATTTTTCTCCGCTCCACCCATTCTTCACCATATAATAATGCAGAATTCCTGCACGAAAATATCATACGTACTTCGGTACATCACAATAAATGCAGATCTATTCCTATCTAGGCTATTAGCTTGTGAATTAATTTTTCCGTTATTATCAAGTTTATCTCCATCATTGCATCAAACGGACACAACAGACCGGCTTTCTTGGCTACGTGTTTTATTTCTATTAGGGAGTTACTCTTAAAAGAGAATTAATTAATTTATTTATTTATGTATTCCTTCATTGATTGTACAGAACCCTACAGTCTTAAACCTGTTGCATCCGTTTTTGAAGAGTTTTTGCACGTGTGTATGTAACATTTATTTATTTCATATATTGAATTTGTTTTGTATGTTCACATGTGTCATAAATCAAGTGTTCAAAACATCTTAAGTTCAGAAACAACAAACCGCAATAAGGTTTCTTATAACGGCCAGCCGTTTTAACCTAAGAAATTGAAACCTGGACTGTTAGAAAAGTAGATGAGGAACGACTGAGACAAGAAGCTGCAGTAGTGAAGTTTATGAAGACAATGTCTGAAAGTACACTGCTAAACCGCAGCAAAAGCAAGATGTATTAAATTAACTAGAAGAAAACCCGAGTACAGAGCATATCAGACATACAAAATGGAATAAAAGCAGTACAAAAAAAATGGAACCAAGGCGACTGCCAAAAGGGATTAAGAAATATTTTTAAGAGGAAGACATAAAATGAGTGCTGCTAACTGATCAATAAAACATCAATATTGAAAAACGTAGACGATGATGGTAAAGTAATATTCACTTAATTAAGTATGGATAGGTTAGGTTTTTAGGGCATTTGTACAATCTGTTTGATGATTAATGTAATTAAATATAGCCCCTCAAGCCAAGGAGATGTAAAATAATTGCAAATATATTATTTCGGTAATTGGAAGCAAGAGTAATTAGTTAACTTACATGATGAAGTGTCTTACCTCGAGTATTTCATGTTCTTTCACAAAGCCCATGGCAGCTGGTACCTGTACTATTAATTCTGACGAACCTTGAACTGCTGACTACGCGGCTATGTGGTTTTGTTAATTATTTTTGTATATATCACAATATTTATTATATATGTCTGTTTCATCTATGTTAATAACATGTCAAAAATAAATTAAAATGCAACAGATTAATGGAAAAGGGGACCAAATCATATATTTTCCTAGAAGAAACTGAGCATTTCTGTCGAAGACTGGGTCGAAAATAGCATATCAAGAAGCGACCTTAGATCTCAATCAGGTTAAGAGCTTCTTCTTCGAAAGAACTGGAAAAATCTGAAATCAATTAAAGTTTTGACGTAACACTCGAACTATAAAGTGAATTTTACTAGACAATAAAGTAGTTGGAACAAAAGCAGTTATAGTTTTACTAGAATAATTGCTCAGAATGCGCGTAAAGAAAGCTCATTTATAAATAAATGCAAACAATAGTGTATATTTTCTAATATTTGATACAGTTTACACGAATATAAAAAAATGGTAACTAACGGTTTTCCTATACTTATTAGCGGAATTGTACTTCTTTATTAACGTATTATTAATTGAAATACCATTATACAAGCCTTTAGAACAGGTATGCTCAAAATTGTAAAAGCACCGATTACACGGATGATGCTGCTCTGCATAACACTCCCAGTGTACGGACTGGGCTCCGCAACTACCTTACAGCACAGCCCGTACCATAGCTCTCACTCTCTTACAAATAAGGATAATAAGCTGAATTTGAAAAAGGAAAGAGTATAAACTATAATATTCAGTTATTACATTATTTATTATATTTTATATAGTTATGATACTATTAGATCATAGACACTGGAAAGTTTTCTTTTCTCAATCGTACTATCAGGGACTGGAATGCTTTACCTGCAGACTTACTAAAGGCTTTACCAACAACCAAAAATGTATTTAAAAATAGGCTTAAGGGCTTTACTAATAGACGGTAATTATACACAGTATTTAAAGGGTGTAAATGATATTTTGTTATTGAAGTGTTGTATCAGAGAAGAATTATGTTGTGTCAGTGAAGTGTGTTGTGTAAGTGAAACGTGTTCCTGTCAGTGAAGCTTGCCCCGACCGGGATTCGAACCCGGGCCACCTGACCGTTACTCCACAGGTGTGGACGAGTTTGTATCTTGTTGTACCAATTTAATATAATATAATTCACAAATTAAAATGCTTTCGGAGATACATGGTTTCACTGTTACCTTAAATATTGTAAAGAGTGTTGTGCTCTTGTATTTAATAATAATGGTAGGCAATATGGGAAAACGCGGGAAAGCCTTGAAGTCGGACGGTATGAACATGGTTATTAATGCACATAAATTCTTTACTGGAGAATATGAGGCACTGAAATGCGGAAAACAAACAATATCTGTGCCGAGTTTTATCGAAAGTACTGCTGCAGCGACACATATATCATCTCGTGGTGTTAACAGGATTAAAAAAAAAAAAAAAAACAAGAAAAAAAAAAAGAAACAAGAAAAAACAAAAAAACCAAAAGGAAGCGCTAGAAAGCGGAAGCGGAAGTGGAAGTGTGCTGCGAACTCCAGGAAAGAAACGCTCGAACAGAACTTTTAAAAAACGTGTGTAACAGGTTAAAAATGAGCGCACTTGCAAAAGTGACGAAAGAAAATTGGAGGAAGGCCTGTGAACGCATAGAAAAAGTTGAAAAATTTTATTGGGCGAAGGATGGACTTGTAGATGGAAATTTATTATTCTTTCGTAATCAATTTGGACGACACGGACACGGACGAACTTTCTGGCGGAGTGGAGTCAGAATTTGAAGAGGAAGAGAATGCCGCCACTGGTAACTCGTGGTCGTTTGAAGGAGTGTCGACCATCATAAATGAGGGTAGAGAGAGATGGTGAGCATTCTCTCTCTTTCTAAAAGGGACTAGACAAGTAAATCCTCATGGACTGTAGTTTACAGTGGCAGTGCAAATTATTTGAACAGTGAAATGTTTTAGAAGTGTTAGTGAAATCAGGATAGAATCAGTGAAATGTGTCGTAGTTCCAGTGCAGTGAGTGAGTTGACAGCGAAATGAGTGTAATGTTGAAAGGTACTTGTGCAGATATGAACATATCATACTCGTGGGTTTTAGTTCGAACTTAGGTTTAAGATACAAATTAGATTTATTTTAAATGTTATTTTAAGTGATCGTGGTTCATTTAATTTAGGATATTCCCTGTTATTATTATTATTATTATTATTATTATTATTATTATTATTATTATTATTATTATTATTATAAATTATTGTTAGTATTAATTATTAATATTATTATTAATTGCATTTTAATTAATAAGCTTATTATTGTCATTATTGAGTGTAATTAGTTACCACTGCCACCGGGTATATATACCCATTGCAGTGTGAATAAATATATACATGTAATTTCCATATTCCACCATAAATTGCAGTCTATTCAACATGTGCATTCTTTTCTGCAAGTAATCGGAAATCTATTTCCAACGAATTTACTGCAATGCGTAAAAGATGCTCATCTGTTAATTAGGATCTATGTTTGGATTTTTGGATTTAGCAACCTTCAATCTCGAAAATACGAGTAATTCTCCGCACACATATGTTGAGGTAAAGGTAGCTAACATAGTGGCAGCGAATAAGCTCATTTTGGGATATTTGGTTTTGTTCATTTTTTAATACTTCTATGCTTGTCAAGTCGTATTCTCCGCATTTAGTTCTGAATTTGCAAATCAATGAACTCGTCCTGGAACTGCACTCTCACGGTTTGTACTCAATGTACTATGAAAGGATTAACAACAAAATTAATATCACTCTCCATACGTCTAAAATCACTAAGTCTGTGTTCTGTGAATTCACATTTCAGCTGTTCCAGTAGGCTACAGAAATATAATTAACTATATTTTGTTCAGGCACCATACATCTCTTTACAAGTTCACCATCCGTGAAGGGGTTTAGTGCCTTAGCTAATTTCCAACATACTACATAACTTGATCCTAAACATAGACTCTGAATTGTTCGACTCTCTTCAATGTTTTGCTTTTCATGAAGTGCTTTCAATTCTTGAAACTATAGTGCACGTTGCATCCCTGAAAAATTATTCTATCAAAATATGTATTTCTGTTGTAATAAAATCACAACAATAATAATAATAATAATAATAATAATAATAATGATGATGATGATGATGATGGGAAGATAATATTATAATGGATTTGAGGGAGGTGGGATATGATGATAGAGACTGGATTAATCTTGCTCAGGATAGGGACCAATGGCGGGCTTATGTGAGGGCGGCAATGAACCTCCGGGTTCCTTAAAAGCCAGTAAATAAGTAATTAATAATAATAATAATAATAATAATAATAATAATAATAACGTTGTTATATGAATACATATTACAGAAAACAGCTTCCCTGTCACTTCGGCATGTTCTGGATCGCAGAGCGTATAATGTCATTTTATGTTGTTCAGTAGTATTCCTGACAGTACCTTACAACGTAGTAAACACGTCACGTTTTCACCGAACGCACAACAAAAATAGTCTTCCTCCCACACTGTGTACTGTATTTTATTTCATGGAGTGTAGTTTCATAGAAAGGACTTTGCCGACAGACCTTTTACTGCCCCCTACTAATTGGATGTCATAAATAAATGTCTTCCTTACTGTGTCGAAAATCTTGTCTTCCCCTGTCAGTAGCCAATCACAAACCTCGTTCGGAAGAATTGACAGGCTCCCGTCAAATCCACGTGAGGCAGAGTTGCCTCATCTTTTCCAAGAATCCCGTCATTCTCACTGTCTCATTTCGAGGGTCACCAGGATTGTGGCAACTGTGCAATATTGGGACGAGGGGACAGGATGGAATTGTCAGAGGTGTTTGTGTAGGAAGTCGTAAATCTGTAAGTGGGTGTTCAAAGGAACCACCGAACTGTACTCCTTGAAATAAAATAGAGTACACCCGAATGATCGTTTGCTTACAGAAGGTTTTGACTGTGTCATTGTCCCGTACTTTGTACGTTTTCTAAGTACCTGAACTGCCTTCCGCAGTCATCCCTCGAGCTTCGAACGAGGAACAGCACGCTCTAAATTCGAAGGTTGTGATTACAGAACGTAATCGGGAATCAGAGAATGAGCATGCCTGCTTTAGAATGGTATGTGGTCGGGAAATGCACCTTATTCTAAGATACTGATACTAAAAACGTCTAACATTAGAATAATTACAGTAGTTCACATTTACAGTAGTGCTTTCAGATTTGTTAACAGTATCAGAGAGATACATTTAAATCGCTAAGCTTTTAAGTCGGAGTGCAACAGAAGGCGCGATCTTCCTTTTGCCACTCAAGACCCAAACGTTCCGCTCCGGCACACGTGGAATAGATCTAGGTTTACGCCTCTCTTCCACCAGCAGCGTTTAATATACTGCATTACCTTGTTCACCTTGCTAACTCAAATAAATTGAGTTGGGAGTTTACGAACCTAAAATATAACAGAGGAAATGGCATCTGGTGGAGCTACTAATACCCCAGTGTCTCCCTCTGTCTTCTATGTGTATCAAGATTATTTTATACACAGGAAATCCACTATGAAACGAGAAATGTCAAACTAACCCACAGACGCACTGCCATGACAGATAGGACACAAACTCTTCTCATTCGAATTTGTCCCTGGCTCCTGTTTACGGCATAAATGTCCAATTAGTAACACATTATTTAGGCCTACTTACTTACAATTGGCTTTTAAGGAACTCGGAGGTTCATTGCCGCCCTCACGTAAGCCCGCCATCGGTCCCTACTCTGAACAAGATTTATCCAGTCCCTACCATCATATCTCTCCTCATGCAAATCCATTTTAATATTATACTCCCATCTACGTCTCGGTCTCCCCAAAGATCTTTTCTCTCAGTCTTAAAACTACATGCATTTCTGGATTCACCCATACGTGCTACATACCCGTCCCATCTCAAACGTCTCGATTTAAAGTTCCTAATTATGTTATAATAACGAAGAATACAATGCTTGCAGTTCTGCGTTGTGTAACTTTCTCCATTCTCCTGTAACTTCATCCCTCTTAGCCCCAAATATTTTCCTAAGAACCTTATTCTCGAATATCCTTAATCTCTGTTCCTCTCTCAAAGTGAGAGTCCAAGTTTCATAATTACACAGAACAACCGGTAATATAAATGTTTTTCTACACCCTCATCCTCATTTATCCCATACAATTCGGGGTGCACAATAGGCCTCAGTATATCCGACGTACAAAGGGTCGTCCTAATCCGCCCGTAGCCACCGTGACCTAACCTAACCTAATATAACTGTTTTATAAATTCTAGCTTTCAACTTTTTTGAAAGCAGACTAGATAACAAAAACTTCTCAACCGAATAATAGCAGGCGTTTCTGCATTTAATTTCTTCTCGAGAGTCATTTATATTTCTTACTGTTGCTCCAAGGTACTCGAATTTTTCCACCTCTTAAAAGGATAAATTTCCAATTTTTATATTTCCATTTCGTACTATGTTCGGGACACGCGACTTAACCATATACTTTGTTTTTTCGGGGTTTTCTTCCAAACCTATCTCCTTACTTGCTTCAAATGAAATTCCCGTTTTTTCCTTAATAGTTTGTGGATTTTGTGCTAACATATTCAAGTTATCCGCATAACCCGTTCAATTCCAAACCCTCTCTGTTTTCCTAGACATTTCTAATGGCATATTCTAGAGCAGTGGTTCCCAAAATGGGGGTCGCAACCGCTTGGGAGCGAGATATTTACAAAATGAAACAAAATCGCCTTGTTAACATATATTTATTTCGTTTTTAGAAACATAAACAACGTTGAACTTAAAAAATATATTTCAGTATTTATAAAGTAAGAAATAATTATTTTGATAATGTGCCTGTTCTTCAGAACATAACCTATCAAATCTTGACTAAGTATTCGATACACACAATTATATCATTTTCAAATTCAAGATTTCTCGCTCTTTTGTGATGGAAATCATATACGAGAAGCTTAAAATTCAACATTCCATCAGTAGCTACATATTCAAATGAGTTTTTGCTTAATATTTTTTTGGAATTTCAGTTAGTTGAACGCAACGGATTCAATATCCATCTGTGACTCGTATTGTTTTGAGTTTCTTTAGGGACAATACTAAAAAATCTGTTGTTCAAAATCGTACTTGGAGTGGTATCCATTGGTTTTGAGTAAATTATAGTTGTTCACGACTTTATAGGGATTTGTATTTTTTAAATTAAGTCAAAAATAGGTACGGTAGTAGGGGGAGGGCGGTCGCAAATGAAGTCTCGCCTTAAAAAAATTTGGGAACCACTGTTCTAGAGCAAAGTTAAAAAGTGAAGGTAATAATGTATCTCCTTGCTTTAGCCCGCAGTGAATTGGAAACCTGGCCTATATGGTCGCTGCTGGAAGTTTCACTGAGACACATTTTATTTAATCAAACTAGTTTCTTGGGAATACCGAATTCAAGACGAATATCATATAAAACTTCTCTCTTAACCGAATCACATGCCTTTTTGAAATCTGCGAATAACTGATGTACTGTGCCCATCAACGATATGTTAATAGCTATAGCTCTTACGATTCTTAATTAACGTACCGGTACTGGTACATCACCGTTTTCGTTACCTGATACATAATAGAAACATTCCTAATATTTCACGCATATATATATATAAATAGATGCTCAATTTACGTAGATAATTGAGCACATTCATTATATGAGTGCCATCTGCAGGCGAGGCAGACAGTGCCTGCTGTCATACTTGTTATATGTCAACTGAGCCATCGAGGCGGTTGGTACTGATACACAGTAAGTTGTGCCACAAAGCAAGCCTCTAACGTATGGTCCTTGAAAATAATTTATTATGAATGTAAATGTAAACATCACTCTTGATCTCGTGTGTGAGAAGGCTTTGTAACCAATCAGGTGCGTCTCTATATCAACATTATTCTTCCACCATTCCAATAATACAGAACGGTATTTAATGAACGACGCAAATTGGTGCAATAATTAGTGTATTTTTTCGATGATCATTTAAAAATTATTAGAGACACATTTCATAACCACCATATTTTTTATAGGCTATGTCATTACAGCAGCCTTGTTTTTAAAGTAATAAATATACATATTGACTAACTACTCGTCAAACCGGACTTTGATCCACAGGCCCTACAGAATATGCGTTACTTTGGTTAATATTATTAAATATGTCAGATTTAATCTATAGTAATGTCACAAGAGGTCTGAAATTTGCTGATAAATTCACGAGCGAAGCGATTGAATTTATTTGGGAAATCTCAGAACTGGAGTGACATTTGAAGAGTCCACTGCAAGAATGATGCATGTCACTTTCTTGTCGAAAATAAACCAAGACTGTCAATGCATAGCTTAAGACATAGGCTTTAGAATGTTCATAGATAGTTATATGGCATTAACACTGATAGTCATTGTCCAGTAATGATCGGAAAATCACAGTTAAGCTTTGAGCGCTAAGCATTTCAAACTTTCAATTGCTTCTCCTGCAAAATGTATTCCAAATGACATCCATCATTCTTGCAGTGGACTCTTCATTTATTAGGACTATTTAGTGAATAAAATAAAATTAACACACAAAAATGTTAATAATTGTATATTTATGAACACTTAACCTATTCAGACATTGTGAAGTCGAAATAGATCAATAACGATTACTGCAATAAAGAAATTGTATGTTATTCAGTAATGTCAATTGAGAAAAGCGAAATACAGGTTTAAAAATGTTAATTATATGTACTGCGCTTTTCTCTTGTTATTATAACAGAAATACGTTTATGCTCGACCATGCCGAAATGTAGTAATTATACACCTGGTAGTAGCCCTTTAACGCACCTCATTAAAGTACACCTATTCATTATAATTCAGTTGTTCAGCCAATGAGAAATCACCATTGTACCATTATAAAACCGCAAGTATCGATTATTCTCGGATATGCAATGGAAAGACAATTAGCGAAAAGTTACGGAGGCTGGAAATCCAATACTGTCGCAGAAGGTTATGTAGTGTTACTATAATAATTAGCGTTAACTGTAAATAATATTCAAATAAATTCAATTTGTCATCTCATTTTTCAATTCTAAATCAATTTCCAGGTTATATCAAGACTAATCTTCATGTTATTCTCTAGATTATATCAAGGTCAATGACATTCGTGCCTCGGAAAAAATCAATACTTTCGCGTCTGCGCACATCTCACAATTCAGGTCAGTTCCGCTCTTCACTTACATAACCATAACATGAGTACTTATGAATAATTTCAAGTTAGAAATATGGTCGAGCATTAGAAGTCGTGTGAAACTTGCCTATAATGGTAATTAAAACACTCATATGAAAATTATGAAACTCGCTTGCACTCGTTTCATAAACAAACATACTCGCGTCTTAATTACTACCATTATAGGCTCGTTGCATAATGTACTATTTCATTAGCTGCTGAAATCATAATTTAATTTAAACATTTTATAATGTGATTACAAATAACCTGATTAATACATTAATTAAATGAACAGTTGTTATGGAGTGTCATTTTCTGAAATGGACATGAAATTAGAATATGAAGATGTAGATGTGGAATTAGGATCTCGCACTTCATTTCGTACAATGGATTCATGCTCATCGATTTACGTGGAAACTGTTGGCGACACTGACTAAACAAAAGAACGATCATGCGATAAATTGATAGTGATAAATCGAGCTGCAGAAGTTATTGTCGCGATGTATGACTGTGATTGGTTCGAATTCAAAATTTCATTACACTTCATTTGGCCGAAAATGAAATGACGTCATATAAACGAAATAGTTAGTCTAAATACAAAGTTTAGTACAAGTTTCAAGTTATTGCTGTGATAAACTCCCTATAAAGTGAAACACAATGAATTGCCTTTCCTTTACGTCTCCCTATCTCGTACACACACACGCTCTCACACCTTACACCCACATACAGGCGTGCGTCCCTCCCGAATCTCACGCATGGGGGAACAAGGTCCGTGGAGGTAGACAGAAGAGCGGCAGACTTGGAAGGGTTTGTACCGTGCCTGCACGCAGTTGCTACTAGTTTTCGAGATGTCTGCAAACAATTTCTTAGGGGATTTCATTGTCCATTGTTTGCAGTTTTTACCACAAACCAACATGCTGTCCGACATTCTTCCACTGCAGCGGTACCAGAATATCAAGCAGCCGCGACTCTACTCCGCGTCCATGACGCACCCTCTCTGTATTTCATACCACTGAAAGAGATGCAGCACAATACTCGCGCTTACCTCATATTTTCCAGATACATAAATGAGTACACTTAGTCTCTGTTCGTAATAGAAAACCAGCTGATTAACATGGACACGTGCTAGTAATTAACAAAGCTGATTTAAAGGATCTAAATCTTGGGGATCATCAGTGTGGTTTTAGGCGTAATATATCAACTATTGACCAGATATTTTTTATTCGACAGATAATGGTGAAAAAATGGGAGAATAAGGGTACAGTGCATCAGTTATTCATAGATTTCAAAAAGGCATATGACTCGGTTAAGAGAGAAGTTTTATATGATATTCTTATTGAATTTGGTATTCCCAAGAAAGTAGTTCGACTAATTCAAATGTGTCTCAGTGAAACGTACAGCAGAGTCCGTATAGGTCAGTTTCTGTCAGATGCGTTTCCAATTCACTGTGGGCTAAAGTAGAAAGATGCGCTATACCTTTACTTTTTAACTTTGCTCTAGATTATGCCATTAGGAAAGTTCAGGATAACAGAGAGGGTTTGAAATTGAACGGGTTACATCAGCTGCTTGTCTATGCGGATGACGTGAATATGTTAGGAGAAAATCCACAAACAATTAGGGAAAATACGAGAATTTTACTTGAAGCAAGTAAAGAGATAGGTTTGGAAGTAAATCCCGAAAAGACAAAGTATATGATTATGTCTCGTGGCGACAATATTGTACGAAATGGAAATATAAAAACTGGAAATTATCCTTTGAAGAGGTGGAAAAATTCAAATACCTGGGAGCAACAATAACAAATATAAATTATACTCGGGAGGAAATTAAACACAGAATAAATATGGGAAATGCCTGTTATTATTCGGTTGAGAAGCTTTTATCATCCAGTCTGCTGTCAAAAATCTGAAAGTTGGAATTTATAAAACAGTTATATTACTGGCTGTTCTTTATTGTTGTGAAACTTGGACTCTCACTTTGAGAGAAGTACATAGGTTAAGGGTGTTTGAGAATAAGGTAAAAAAGGTAAAGGTATCCCCGTAATATGCCATGAAGGCACTTGGGGGGGGGGCTTTCCATGACCTCGGCACTAGAATGAGGTGGTGCTTAGGAAAATATTTGGGGCTAAGAGGGATGAAGTTACAGGAGAATGGAGAAAATTACACAGCACAGAACTGCACGCATTGTATCTTCACCTGTCATAATTAGGAACATTAAATCCAGACGTTTGAGATGGGCAGGGCATGTAGCACGTATGTGCGAATCCAGAAATGCATATAGAGTGTTAGTTGGGAGGCCGGAGGGAAAAAGACCTTTGGGAGGCCTAGACGTAGATGGGAAGATAATATTAAAATGGATTTGAGGGAGGTGGGATATGATGGTAGAGACTCTGGGATAGGGACCAATGGCAGCAATGAACCTCCGGGTTTCTTAAAAGCCAGTAAGTAAGTAAGTAAGTAAGTAAATCTTCCTATTCGTGGTTGTATAGAATTTGACTCCAAAAAGCGAAATCAACATCTATAATCCATTCGTACATTAATCTCTCTAATAAATGTTGTTGTTCACAAAGAAAAAAAAATGAAAACAATGAATTAACAAAGAAAGAAGGAAAGAGAGAGATAAACGGAAGGAAAGGGAAAAATAAAGGAATACTGACAGAAAAGAGATTAAAAAAGAATGAAAGGATATTACACAGGAAGGAGAAAGCACATAAAAGTAAGAAAGGAAGATAAAGACAAGGATGAAAATTAAAAAGGAAAGGATGGAACGATAGAAAAGGAGGATAGAGAAGAGAAGAGAAAACAGGGCTATGTTTTCTAAGATTTGTCAGCTTGTCAGCGCGCGGTATCCGTTTGTCAGTTTTTTTTTTCTCCCACGAGTGCTGTGACAGTCTCTATTTTGTATTATTCGGTTTATTTCAATTTTCAACTTACAGTTTTGTAGAGACGATAAAATAAAACTCAATTTCGTTCCTCAATGAAGACAGACTGAACTCCCTCTTCCATTGTATGTTGCAAATTAAACTATGAGGGAAAGTGCCATAACAAGTGTTTTATAAAAAAAAATATTTTAATAACGCCAGACGTGGCACTGAAAAAAAATAATTCATAGTATTCCGGCTGTATTTAATAATAATAATAATAATAATAATAATAATAATAATAATGATTTATTTAACCTGGCAGAGTTAAGGCCATACGGCCTTCTCTTACACTCAACCAGGAGTAAAAACTGCGTTACAAAAACACTACAAATTTACAAAGTACACTACAATTTTACACACAAAACTGAACAAGATAATAATAATAATAAAATGTAAACAACAAGTAAGAAGAAATCAGACGTATTTGTCGTGTGTTTCACATTTTGAATTGTGAATAATTTATTATTGTATCTATGGTTATACATTTACTTATAATTTTCTTTTGAAAATAATAATTAGAGGCGTTAGCTTTTTTTATCAGCTTTTTTGAACACGAATTCCAGCTTATTTCAGACTTTTAACTTCGCAGCCCTGAAAAAAGTGTCATAGGGGATTTGATGAAATTACTATGAATGCGTGCTGGCTAACGTCTGTGTACAGTAATTAGGTCAATGGAATTAGCTTAAATGTACAATTTGCTGTAAGATTTAAGTGTGTATAATGAAAGAAATGAAATAAGATATGAATAACACAGTTAATTCGCCAATAATAATAATAATAATAATAATAATAATAATAATAATAATAATAATAATAATAATAATAATAATAATAATAATAATGCAGAATCTACTAATTCAAGTTAAAATCAGTTTTTCAGTTGTTAAATTATTGTAAATTTAAATAAATTGAGTACACCATCTTAAAGCTCTTTATTTTCTGATCGCTTTACTTATAGAGTTCATTATCATGAGACTTTTAGTTTTAGAGTTACCACAAGTTTCATAAATAGTCTTACGTCTTTCCGTTCCCAATCCCATTACTGGATAATATCACCTGGATTTCTGTGGTGACTCTTCGATATATGTGAACGAATTTTCTTACGGACGAAATTAAAATTAGGCCTACTAATTTCAGGTATCATTATATTTTTGCAAACACAACTGATATTTTATGACCATTATTTTTGGGTGCCTGATAATGGAATTTGTTTTTTTAATAATTGATGAATAAGTTCGGATAAAGTTGTATCAGTATAGACTTGCTTCGGAACACTACCCCCTTCCACTAGCTAAAACTCCACCTGCTGGGAAAAGCTACCATCAGTATAGTTGTATCAGTATAGACTTGCTTCGGAACACTACCCCCTTCCACTAGCTAAAACTCCACCTGCTGGGAAAAGCGCTCCTCTCCTCTTAGCTGAAACATCAATGAACTGACTGGGGGACACGGACTAGTTCTTTAATGTTTGTAAATAAACCGCACGGATCAAAGATGCCTATCTTGATCCAGCTACTTTATCCGACCCATATTGATGAGTGATCACTGTATGTGATGCGTGTGTATACTGAATTAATACATCAATTGAAGTTTCATAAACTTTACAGTAAAAACAATCTTCGACGAATATGAGAAAGTATTGTTATGGATCACATAGATGCTTTGTATGTCATTCACGTACAGCACGTCAGGTCCACGTGGATACACAACAACACAACCCAGGGGTCGCTATCCAGTAGGGAGATTCGGCAGACTTCGAGTTTCCTAATTTCTTTTGTGTACTTATCGATCGTGTGCGTTCACGAGGGATGAAAGTGTCGCGTGGAATGAATAATACTCAAGAACCAACCCTCCTGTGCGATAGGGAACCCAGACAAATCCAACTCTCGCTGTGGACTATACCTATTTCTTTAGGAGCAAGCTTAACGCCCCCCCCCCCCGCCCATATTAATTTCTCGTAACAAGTCTTTAATACCTGTAGTAAAATAGTTGGCTGAGATGTACGTAACGGTTAAAGGTGAGTATACAGTGCACACTATTAGTGAACTTTGTTTATTAGCTTTGTTTGTTATTCATCTCCATGAACATTTTCCGATGTTCATTAGCAGTTACATGAATGAATCTCTTCATTAACATTAGTTATATTTATCAATTTTTCCAACTTCGTACTTGGAGTAACAAATTTTCATCAATATCTATTCGTACAATGATCAGATTTTAGCAGGTATGCACTGAAATGTGTAAATTACACTGAACAACAAATTTTTATTTTTTGTCTTGCTGCTAAATAAAAATAGGTGAATATTACTAATATGTGTGCCCTAAATCTGAATTTAAAATCCTAATTGCCCATCACGTACCATTTTCCAGGGAAAGTGAATTGAACATTTTATGAAAAAACTTCTCTTTTTTTTTAATTTTTCACTGATACAATTACAACACACCAGGAATTCAAAATGCCTCACAATACTTTAAAAAGGTGTATTGGGTACAAAAATAATGTTCCATAGTTTAAAACACAAAAAACACAACAACATTAAAAATGTTTCGTACGTATAATGAGAAAAATCTCCAAATTTTAACTTCGCATTTAGAATAATTTTCTGGATGATTTCCGTTTATAAATAGATCCGGGACAGTCTCCTACAAGGAATCAACAATAGTCTGCAAGCATGCTGGATAATGATCTTTCTTTATATCGTCTTGCCATTTCAGATATTTCTCGATGAAGTCTTTCCCCATGCTCGTCGCTTACCGCTCCAGGATTAGGAGGAAAGAAATCCAAATGAGAATGTAAAAGTGTATTTTGAGAGACATATTACATCCCATTTTCTCATATACACTTAACATGGTTTCCACAAATTCGATGTAGTTGTCTGCCCTAGAATTGCTCAGGAAATATGAGCAAACATCTTTGAAAACGTGCCATGCCAGTTTTTTTCTGTAATAGAAAATTCTTCCTCAAGCAAAAAGTCAGCCAAATCTTTGTGAATTTTTCGACCAATGAAAATGCCCTCTTTTAATATGTCTTCACTAAAACTGGTAAACTTTTATTTTAAATACTGAAAATCACACCCTTGTTTCTTCACCACACTCTCACTTTAAACTGTTATGAAATTTACTGAATAGAAGGGACCAATATCTATTTATTAGAAGTACTAAAGAACATGCCAATAATCATAAGGAACCGGACACAGGTCATGAACTCATAAAATGCACAAGCTTTTGTTTTAGTTTACAACCCCCCCCCCCCAACACGTACCAAATGTTTCCTGGAGAGCGCTTATTGAAAAATTAAATCATAATATATCTTAAAAACCTTACGTGATACGAAGAAAAAAGACTTTGTAAGGAACCGCCATTATATTGTGATCTTATGAGGTAATGTATTCAATATACTACAGTGTTATTTCCCTCATGTAAAAGAGTAATTTAAAAGGTGAACGCTAACTTTAGAATACAGGTAAGCAAATTGTTCCAGCATTAGTGGCCGTACCATGTCGAACCTCGAACTAAAGAAGAGGGGAAACAAATGAAGATCAGTAAGTATGACAATGCAATGTATTCCAAATAAATTATCCCTGAACCAAAGACTCTGACTAGCTTAGTTGATGTTGTTACAAAATATTAAGTTAAAATGAGTAATGCGTTTAATCAGGGAATAAATACCAGTATTTCCCCTCAACCAAAGAATTTTACTTCTCCTTACAAACACAAAAAAAGGAAGAAAAAGAAAAAAATCTGCGAACGAAAGGGAAGTATTTACCGAGGAATGATTACTTTAAAAACTTTTCTGTAAGTTGGCCTTAATTTCTCGTAACATTGCGACACGGTTTTTAGCTACATACTCGTACCTGTATTTTAGAGTAGTTCCAAAGTGAAAGCTGGAAATGATTGTGCATGGACGATATATGGCCACAATATTAGGCTAAAAAGTTGTCCCCCTTCTGTCCAGAAGTGCAATACATAATGAAGAATACAATACGAAAACCCACATAATGTAACTCAATTTATAAAATAAGTTATACTAGTCTTATGAGATGCAATGGGAGAATTCGCGTACGTGTTACTTTCATAAAATAGCTCTAAAGCTGAATTTCATGGTATGCATTATTTTGCGAATTTCCCGTTGATTATTAACGAGCACTGCCAATGAGGTTAATAATTTCCGAACAGTTACAGTTTCTATTATTAAAATGAAAACAATAAGTTAACATATACCGGCACAATAGAAACCTAATATTGTCAAACAACCTTCTCTTATGACAGCTGTTGTTGCTGATTCATCATCACTGAAGAATTTAATTCTTTCCATTTCAATGTAACACTGTTACTATTTTAAAACTGGAAAACAAACAATTCTCTGTTGTCTCTTGCAATTGATTTATACTAAGAAAAACATCGCTCAACATCAACAGATGTTTCCGGCGCATACTGAAGACATTCACTTCCTTCCAATGTCAGTGCTTCTTCTATGACGGATATAATTGCTCTCCGATTATCCACATAACATATTTGCAAAGTGTTGCAATCAACGGTCGCAGTTAAACATGCAGTTACATTTTTCTGCAAGTCTTTGCAACTTGTCCCGACGCAGTGTTAAGCTATAGAAAGAGATTTTCTATCAGGCGCATATTCGTGACAAGACGTACAATAGTGGCAAAAAAACCGGACCGACCCTTGTAGCTGATTTCAGAGCCTTGTTCACTCCAGAGCACGATAGACTAGTAACTAAAACTTATAAGTTAATTAAGTAGTAAAATATCGCTGTAATCGAAAAGTATTGGGAATAAATTTGAATAAGGAACAAAAAAAAAAGTTTCCTTTCCAGACAGGATTCGAACCACGAAAGTCTTAGTTACCAGTCTATCGTGCTCTGGAGTGAACAAGGCTCTGAAATCAGCTACAAGCAGCTACAAGGGTCGGTCCGGTTTTTTTGCCACTACTGTACATTACATTACTTTTTTCGAGCATTGTTATTTTTGGGGACAGACAGGTTAAATGTAAATCAAGTCATTCTTTACTTGACCCCACAAATACGATAGTTTGTCTCAAGAATGTTTTCTCCTTCATTTTAATTTAGTGTTTCATTATGTTTTCAATTATCTATTTTTTAATAATAGATGATAGCCTGTAATCAGATCCCCATCTTGTAACAACCGGTTCTGGAGAAAGATCGGTTTTTGGAATTATTCCTTTCAACAATTTGACTGGACTTTGAGATTTGAGGCAAACTTTTTTTACATTTGGTATTAAATAATTAGAATTCGGAAAACTTAAGCACACAATATCACTCACACGATGAACAATATGCAACCAGACATTGTAAGTAGGCCTACATGTTGCCGTATCTTGATAACAATGCAGTATCGGCTATACGTTGATATGACAAAATATGTTTGTTTTAGTATATAGAATACTCCGCAATACTTTAAAATACATAATTACGACTCACTACATATTTAATTTATATTCACATAAATATAAAACCAAAAGATCAGAATGTTTGACAGTTCCTAAATGTACTACAACTGTAGCATATAATCACAGTCGGTCCAAGGCTTTATAACATGATAATAGATAAATTCCCAAACATACACTTTACTAATGCTCCTTATTTTAAAAAAATCTATTTAAAATTGCTGTTAACAGAGAAAATTTAAAGTTCAATTATTGTGATATGTGTTTTTTCTTCTTTTTTTTTTCTTTTATTACTTTTTACTCTGTTATTCAATAAAATGTCTTAACATTAACTTATGTGGAATGCCCCCTGAGCACGAGTATGTAACTTACTCTTCCTGGGGGAGCTCTTATATAAAAAAAAATCAATATGTAATAATAATAATAATAATAATAATAATAATAATAATAATAATAATAATAATGATTTATTTAACCTGGCAGAGTTAAGGCCATACGGCCTTCTCTAACACTCAACCTTTGTTCTGGCAATAAAGTATTATTATTATTATTATTATTATTATTATTATTATTATTATTACCCTGTATACTGAGGCTAATCTTGGAAGTTTCTCCCTTTCCATTCTTCATACATGGTTCTTCCACTGTTGTTGATATTGTTGAATTACTTCGGTTATACAAGAAACTTGTAATTTTTTAGGATATCTATGTTTTTTATGGTCCAATATCGTTATACCCAATAATGATCTAAAAAAACGCATCTGAGCTGCTTCAAGTTTCTGTGAA
Source organism: Periplaneta americana (assembly GCF_040183065.1). Classification (NCBI taxonomy): domain Eukaryota; kingdom Metazoa; phylum Arthropoda; class Insecta; order Blattodea; family Blattidae; genus Periplaneta; species Periplaneta americana. The sequence goes on along the minus strand of NC_091121.1, from coordinate 148,784,742 downwards.
TTTCGTTTATTTAATATCCAAGTTTCGCTTCCATAACTGAATGCTCCTTTTCACGTTATGTTGTGTAGTCTTAACTTTGTATGCACTGTATCTGTTTGCCAAAATGTCTTCTAATAACTCCGTTCATTTTATTATATTTTTGTAATTTGAAGTCTAGCTCAGTTTTATATTATTATTATTATTATTATTATTATTATTATTATTATTATTATTGAAGACTGATAAATGGGCACTTACTAGTGTTATATATTTAAGTACGTGGGCTTACAGCTGTTTCGGTATGTACCCAATCGTCAGAGCCTACTGGATCATAGCGTCATCTTGATATCGCTGCCTGTTGTAAGGGTGTGTTTGTGTGTTGTAATGTGGAGTCAAATAGTGAGTGTGTTCTGAAATTGATCTGTGTGTTGAGAATATGATTTAGGTGTGTTTTAGTGTGTCTGTAATATTTCATATTGCTCTAGTGTGTTGAGTTTTTGGTTTTTGGGTTGGATCTGTAGGATTTCCATGTCTGTATTCATGTTATTGTGTGTATGGTTAGTATTAGTTATGTGTTCGTCATATGTAGATGTATTGTGTCCTATAGTTATTGCTTTAATGTGTTCTTTGTATCGTGTTTGGAATGATCTGCCTGTCTGTCCAATGTAGAATTTGTTGCAACTATTACATGTGGGTTTGTATACGCCCGTGTGGATGTGTTTATTTGTTTGTGTTGTTTGTGTGTTGAGGTGTCTTTGTAGTGTGTTTTCTGTTCGTATGCTATGTTGTAGTTCTGCTTTCTGAATGAGGATGCGATCTCTTTTGTGTGTTTTTGTTTTCGTATGTTAATGTGACGTATTTCTTGTGTTCTTGTGTTTGTGTTGTATTTTGTGTGTTTTTGTGTTTGCTAAGTATTTGTTTTGTCTTCCTTATGATGTTGTCTATTATGTTTGGGTTGTAACCGTTTTCTTGTGCTATGTATTTGATTGTGTTCACTTCTTCATTGTAGTGTTGTTGCCTCAAGGGTACGTTGAGTAACATGTGTACCTTTGTCCTCAATGCAGCGTGTTTGTGTTGTGTGGGGTGATTAGATGTGTTGTGTATGTGTGTGGTGGTGGTGGTTGGTTTTCTGTATATTTTGAAAGTGTCTTTGTTGTCAACTTTTGTTATGGTGATGTCTAGGAAGTTTATGGAGTTGTTGTTTTCAAGTTCCAGTGTGTATTGAAGTTTTGGGTGTATTTTGTTTATGTATTGGTGTAGTTTGTGTATTTGTCGTTTGTTCTCTTTGTATAATATGAGTATGTCATCTACGTATCTGTACCAGTATATTAAGTTGTCTGCATATTTGTTGTGGTCGTTGTTGAATAATTATGATTATTATTATTATTATTATTATTTTTATTATTATTATTATTATTATTATTATTATTATTATTATTATTATTATTATTATTATTATTATTATTACTGTACAATGAAATCATTCCACTATGTAACGAGAAAAGCGGTTGGCAATATCGAGATTAAACTTCAGAACAAGAAAAAATGAACTTATAAATTAATCTGGTTTCCTATCCACTGATTTTTTAATAATACAAACGCATGGACAACTTTTTGTTTCGACGTTATACGACTATAAAAATGTGTATTGTACGAACATGTAGGTTGGAACGAGTTCTGTGATGTACAGGATAGGGATGTGATCAATTTATTCAGTGAAGCGGTAACCACAAAACGCAGTCATTAAAATCGAACATGTGAAAGATCGGCAGTAGGTGTAGAAAGGTTACACCCCTAGTCTGGCAAATTCGTTCTGATTTCTGAGCAATGTGAAAGCGTTAATCGTGTCCCAGAATAGTTACTAACCACATTATTATGTACCGTGAGAAGTTAGGCCTATTAAAACTGTCGCTGGAACCATAAGAAACTGAGCACTCGAGAGTTTGTATTCGGTTTCTTTCAGTCTCACATAAGTCGCATTCTCACTATTTTTTTTGCAACAATGCAACTCTGGAATAATGTGTACAATTTATACTGTATGTAACATTCCAGATATACATTAGAGCGACAACCTTTGTTTTGGTCACGATTTTACTTGCGTTTAAATTATTTGCATGATAATCCACATTTCAATAGAACTGGTATGTTACATGCAATGTATTGCATTTGTAAATAAAAAAAACACACTTTCAGTTTCAAGGGATCAGTCTCATTGAGAAAGAGACATTTCGTACTACAGCAGGGATGTTAAAGCGCCTGTATTATGTGCTCATACTGCAAGCAATACAAATCCAACAAGGTTCATTTTTAGCAAGATAAAGTGCAATCATCACTCTTAAGAAAATGTAGTGCAGGTTCTTGAGGGCACGCAGTGCAGGTGCTTCGACATCCTTGTTCTACAGTGTGGGACTCACTTCACCGGTCCTGGTCGGAGGAAAACATCACAGGGGAAGCTGGGAGTGGGGATATAGTGGAACTGTTAAGAGGTGTTGGCAGGGTAAAGGTCTGACCATTCAGCTACCGTAGGGATTAATACATGTATAGTGATTCGTTAATGTTTTATGAAGCTTGTACTGTGGACGTTATTAGCTCGGAAGCTGGCGGTTAGGGGCGTGGTTTGAAGTAGCTTTGGAGTGAGTAACAGCTGATGCATTCCTTTTGCATTCTTCACAGGACCGGTGAGGTGAGTTCCTTATAATACACTGATGGCTTCTGAAAGAATTTCCATAATAATTTTATTACTTGACGCATACGTAACTCTGACATCCAACTCTTTTCAGTAATATGTGAGTATCGGTGAAGTCTTTTGACGCACAAAGAACATTTTCACTGTGCAAAACATGTTTCATCAGCAGACGTAAAAGTTTCACCCAGGAAAACAGCAACGCATTCACTGCATTACTTAAACCAACAGTAAACAATACAGTAAATTTACTGGTATACGGTGTATATCCACTCTAAACTATTAGGCCTATAAGTATGCAAGTATAGGCCTAAGTTATCCCTACGTCCATTCATTGCAGCAAGTTGGAGAATGTCTCTTCTCCTATTTCAATAAAAGTAATTCTACCTATTCATTTTCATAAAATGTATTTTTTGTCTGAATAGGTAATTTACGTCTACAGTCGGTTCTCGGATAAGTTGACACAAGAACCTATCCTCATATTCCCCTTTAAAGATGATGAATGAAGAAATTATGAGACTGCCAGAGGAAATCGAAAGTACCTAATGAAAACCAGGCATGAAATAATCTTTTTCTAAAACAAATTCTATTTCGTCTAGTTAGGATTTGAACTATCGTCTCCGGCATGAAAAGTTAACGCTCTATAGAGTGTTCGGAGTTTAGGAAATACCATTGGGCTGTATCAACTACTAGGTTATTTAGCGTCGATGAGATTGGTGGTAGTGAAATGATATTTGGCGAGATGAGGCCGAGGATTCGCCATAGATTACCTGGCATTCACCCTACGGTTGGGGAAAACCTCGGAAAAAACCCAACCAGGTAATCAGCCCAAGCGGGGATCGAACCCGCTCCCGAGAGCAACTTCAGACCGGCAGGTAAGCGCCTTAGGTATATGGTCGTGTTCCTAGCGGATATTCCTCCACTTTGTAATATAACTAAAATAAGTTATTTAGGTATTTTCTAAAGTATATAACATAACAGAAGTAAATCTACTTCATTTATTCGGTTATTGGAAATACAAATAAATTAATATTAGGTATTTATAAGCAATATAAAGCGTTTATATTTGAAGCAATGCTTAGTTACAGTATTTAGATTTACTTCTGCTATTTTATATAAGTTAGAAAATACGTAAATACTTTATTTAAGTTACAAAGAGAAGGGATATTCGCTAAGAAGAGGCCTATGTACCCAATGGTATTTTCTAAACTCCGAACGCTCTATATTATTATTTATTGGTTATTTTACTATGCTTTTTAACTACTACAGTTAGGGCCTATATTGCGTCTGAATAAGATGAAGGTGATAATGCCAGCGAAGTGAGTCCAGGGTCCAACACCGAAAGTTACCCAACATTTGCTCTTAGTGGGTTGAGGGAAAATCTCGAAAAAAACCTCAACCAGGTAACTTGTTCCAACCGCGAACTGAACCCGGGCCCGCTCGTTTCATGATCAGGAGTGCTAATTATTACTCCGAACGCTCTATAAAAATGCACTCTAGGTTATACTTATAAATATAATAATGAAATAAATTATAACTTTACTAGTTATAATTAATTGGATACATATAGTTGAACTATAAATTATAATAATCTGGATATTCAAATAGTTGTACAACTTCTCTCTCGTAGTACTATCTGAGTGTTAAGCTCTATCGGAATATGAAATCAAAACGCAACATTTTTGTAAGGCACAATAATAATAATAATAATAATAATAATAATTATTATTATTATTATTATTATTATTATTATTATTATTATTATTATTATTACGCAAACTGCAGTATTTCTCAGGGAGACTCAAAACAGACCTTTTTTTTATTTTCAAAATTTATTTGCTGCTACATGGTCACTGTTCTACAAGGACTCGTGTAACATGATGTTCTTAGCTAATATTTCGTTTGGAAAAGTCGAAAATCTTCATTTTAAGTTATTTACGTAAAAGTACACTAAAAAAAAACTTCCTTGTGCAATAACATTGCGTAAATATCATTTTGCGCTCTGCTAAGAAAATGTTTTAACTCTTATAAGGGACATGATGCCAGATAATAAGGAAATATGGGTTTCGCCATATGAAACAACAGTTGCAACTGGAAGATTTGTAGGTCGTGTTATCGCGGGACATTGCCATCTAATAGTACTGTATGATATTCTACATTTTCAGTTTGTACTAGTTACTTTTTTTTTAGGTTTAATGGAGTTTCCTATATACAAGCGTTGTCTAAAATGTTTAATTGGAAATTAATCATGATCGTCAAATGTAAATTACCTACATAAAAACCAAAATATACAGATCTACTGAAATTCTATATAATTTCCTGTTTGTTTTAAATAAATTGGTTTTTTCATACAATTTTTGGAGTTTTTTTTTTTTTTTTTTTTGTTATAATAATACTCTACTGTATAGGCCTAGAGTATATTATGTAGATTTATTTCGTAAGTCAAACATTTACTGAAAGACTTTGTTTGCAGTTGTATACAAATTTATTTTTGTCAACCGACTGTACCTCTATATACGATACACGAGAGACACGGAAGTACCTAGCACTCCTTTCCGTAGGCTTGAAAATATAGTCACTGCATACCTAACTTGTGTTTAATGCGACCAAACACTGGGCTTTAGTTATAAATAACTACGAAATTTAATTATTATCAGGAATTAGTCCATGCATTTATATGTTTTTCTAATATGAATTTAATTCTAACAGACTGAAGTCGCAATGCTCATCAATTGTATAGAAATAGCTCATAAATGAAATACCATTAATCTAAAAATTATAGCTATCGTATTAAGAATATTAATATCAAATAAAATATTAGCAATGTTCAGAATTCCATATAAATTAGCTCAAAAGCGTCTTGTAACTCACTAGTGATTTCAGCTTCACTCGGAATCACACATCTTACCTGAAAAAGAGAAAGAGCATTAGGCCTATCAGTAAAAAATAACAAGATTGTATCACGATTTAAGTTTAAATTAAATACACACTGTTTTAGATAGTAGAAAAACAAAACTGAAGTTGAAGCATATGTGTAAACACGAATTTAATCACATGTCCAGTGACGAAACAACATATAGGCCTAATGGAGATCTATTAGTAGGCCTATTATATTTGGCTATACGAATTTGAAATTGAATTGACTAGAAGATTTAAAGACCAAGGTGAGTAGATTAGGTCTAAGATGGTTATGGGAGGAAATTGGGGTAATGAACTTAAATGTAATTTATAAAATCGTAAAAGAGAGGTGTAATGAAATTACGAGACAGGATTTATATCGAAATATCAAGGAATTAAGAACATTAAGTAACTATAAGGATATTAAAACATCATGGCAACAAGAAGAATATGTCAGAATAAATAATAGGGAAGTGAGGATGGGCTTAGCTTGGTGGAGACTAGGAATATGGAAATTGAAAAACAGGAGGGGTGTCATAGAGAAGGATATCTGCCCCCTTTGCGGCATGGGAAAAGACGCGTTCCATATATTATCAGAATGTCAAGAAACAGACAATACAAGGAAAAAGTGGATAGATAAAAAAAATTGTTGAGTATGAATAGATAATATGTAGCGTATAAGAAAATATATAATATAACTAATATAAGAGAGTTGAATAAACTGGGCAAATTTTTAATGATAGCTAAGATAAAATGGGAAGAGAAAGTACTAAAGTGTATTAAATTGATCTTGTATTGTGTATGTGTGTCTGTGTTTTTTGTTTTGTTTTTGTTTGTTTTAGTTGTAAGACTTGGCATAGGTGAATAAAATTGTAAAGTAAGGCAGATCTGAAATAATTTAGAATTGTAACAGGTCATATCATATCATATATCATATCATATATCATATCATATCATATATCATCATATCATATATCATCATATCATATCATATATCATATATATCATATCATATCATATCATATATCATATCATATCATATCATATCATATCATATCATATCATATCATATCATATCATATCATATCATATCATATCATATCATATGTAGCTATATAACACTTCTTTATTGCAATTGAAGTTTTCTTCAGATTTTCCTGTAGTGTTGTAATTGCACATTTAGGCTATAATGCATATGTTTTTAAATTGTTGTTCTTATTTCCATGCACATTTCAGAGTGTGCTCTTGTATTATGCAGTCTGAACATAAAATAGTTTGTTACAAGTGATAAATAGTACAGACTGTGCGATCTTGAATGATACTGGAGGTAGAGTGTTATAACTTCGTTCTGATGCTGATTTTTTTTTGTATTTTAGTGGGTTATTTTACGACGCTTTATCAACATCTTAGGTTATTTAACGTGTGAATGAGATGAAGGTGATAATGCCGGTGAAATGAGTACGGGGTCCAGCACCGAAAGTTACCCAGCATTTGCTCATATTGAGTTGAGGGAAAACCCTGGAAAAACCTCAACCAGGTAATTTGCCCCGACCTGGAATCGAACCCGGGCCACCTGGTTTCGCGGCCAGCTGCGTTAGCCGTTACTCCATAGGTATGGACCTGATGCTGATGAAACAGGATAACCAATGTTTGAGATTGATACAATTCAAGCAGATTTTGGAGACAATAAAATACAGCTTTAATGTCGAAGGACCGCAGTGCACAGTTCACGCGCTACTGAATTCAATGAACGCAGCAATTAGAATATATTTTTTTCGCATAAAAATCCATCGCCCTTGGCCAGAACCTGTGTATCTACTTTAGACCCAGAGGCAAACACTATAACCAACTAACCTACAAAGGTGTACTCTTCTGGTGTAAGTTTTCAGCCTCCTTTCTTTAGGAAGAAAGAGAGAGACATATAATACTGCACTGTATGCACGATTCGTACGGAACTAGACAGAGATCCCCATGCCAAGTAACTTTGACAAACATTTTAAAAGTATTGCGTTTTGGAGGTCCGGGCATACTGCTCTAGAATCTGGACCATGCTTTTGCGTTTTAAGTCATCCTGATAAGTATTGGGTTGCTGTTTCCAACAGGGCTAAAGGCTAAACCTATACTAATAATAAATCTGTAGCCAAAATTTTTCTGGTAATTTTCGATTTTCCAAAAATAATTGGTGTTAACATGTATAATTAACCATCCTGAAACCGAAAATAGCTTTTTTGAAATTTTTGTTTGTATGTATGTATGTATGTATGTATGTATGTCTGTCTGTGTGTCTGTCTGGATGTTTGTTACCTTTTCACGAGATAATGGCTGAATCGATTTATATGAAAATTGGAATATAAATTAAGTTCGTTGTAACTTAGATTTTAGGCTATATGGTATTTAAAAGGGGGGTTTATAAGGGGGCTTGAATTAAATAAATCGACATATCTCGCTTATTATTGATTCTCATGAAAAATATTACATAACAAAAGTTTCTTTACAAATAATTTCCGATAAGTTTTATTCTATACAAAATTTTGATAGGACTGATATTTAATAAGATAAATGAGTTTTAATATTACAATAACAACGCCATCTAAGGCGCTGTACTGAAATAAAAACAAACGACTTCGTCTATAAGGGGCCTTGGACAACAACGATCGAAAGCTATTAAACATAGCCTAAGAGAATGTTTCTGTGTTTGTATGAAGTAATATCGGAAGCTAATTAATTGTTTAATTATTAGTTCACCATTGGAAAGTGTAGTTTCTCTAGATGGACATAATTGTACAATGTTATTACAGTAACTTCTGAAACATATAGCAAGTAATATAAAGTATACACTTTAAAAGTAAATGATATGTCAATTTTCATTAAACTATGGTTGCATGTAATAACAATTAAGAAACATGTTAGGGCCTAATGGAAATGTCATTGCACCAAATGATTTTGTCTCTGGACCAAAATGACCGCATTTTAATTATTTAAATACAATTTAAATTAAGTAACATATTAAACGATTTATCCTTATATCAAACACGAATGTTCCCTGGATAAAACGTCCTATTTTAATTATGTAATTACTTTACATTTATTTCTAACAGGTGCAGCGGAGCGCACGGGTACGGCTAGTCATTAATATAAATATAAACTAGAAACAACAATGGACCTAAAATCGACCCCTGGGAAACACCATGTTTAATATTTCTAAATATTAATAAATAACTTTATAACTATTTGGTATATTTATTTCTACTTTTTGTTTTCTATTTAATAAGTAGGGTGTAAACCAACCCAACGTCTCATCTTTAATACCGTAAAACTTCAATTTTTTACTAATATATTGTGGTCTACACAATCAAATGCTTCAGCCAAGTCACAAAAAATCCCACCGACATGTAGTTTCGAATTTAAAACAGGGCTAAGTCCTAGACCACGTTTTTGCGTTTTAAGTCATCCTGATAAGTATTGGGTTACTGTTTCCAACAGGACTAAGTTCACATATCACATCTCTTTTATTCAACATCATCTCATACCTTCATTCATCCATTGTGCGCCCTATAATATGAGAGTATTGTACTAGTTTGAAATATGGCCCGGATGGCATTCATGAATCCGACACTGACAGGCGGGCTATCCTGTCTTAGGCTTTAAAGTATGCGCCATGTTTAAAAAGCTTTGCAAAAAATCTCTATTATAACATCATCAGTGTTTGGTTGATATCGAGAGTAAGGCAGATACGTGCAGCGGTCTTGCTCTCACGGAGTTGTCACTTGTCTTATCTCATCCTTTGCAAAGCGCATACAAGACTGATACCACAGTCATTCATAAGAAAAGGCAACTTCGTATTACTTAAGACATAAAACACCCACATTCAACTGTATACCTCTCTTGCAGTCCTTGAAGATGAAATCGGAGGTTAAAATATCCGTTTCGTGCGATCCGTTCATTGCGTACGATGCGGACTAGTGGACGCTTACAGTGTTGCCAACAATCGTCACCTCGAAGTCGCCAAATAAGATGCCAAATATCGCTAAATTAAATTTACAAGTAAAAAGAAAGCGTAGGTCTATCTACAGAAACGGGTAAGATTAACAATAGTAAAAATGTATAGTCACATTTACAGATATAAATCATCCATATCCTCCTCTTCTACTGTAGCTGCTGACGTGGAAGACAAGGATTCATATGGGTCGGAAGTGGAAAGTAAATGCTCATCTGTATTTCCAATCTTCCACAGAACACTTTAAGGAAATTTGGTATTTGTAACTCTTTTTCCCGAAATTCTCAAGGTGTTCCTGGCGTGAGATAGCCTATAAGAAGTTTACTAGTTCGGTCCCATGGTCAAAAATATATACTAGTTCGGTCCGGAGCCAAAAAGTAAACAATATTAGTTCGGTCCTGGATCATTACGTTAACAGTACTAGTTCGGTCCCGGATCGAAAATAGAGCAGTAGTGGCTGGAAATCAACATTTTCCTTACACCAAACTACAAAATCAATATTTTTCTTTCCCATTCTATGCAGGCTTAGGATTGCCATAAGGCAGGGATGAGTAAATTAATGACTCGAGACAGAAAACTACTTCTCACTATAAACAACTCTTTCTTTTTGTTCGACCATCGTTGTGAAGATTATTAAAAATGTTTACCAGTGACCGAAATAACAGTTAGGAACGACCGTGCATAATTATGAAAACAAATTCGAATCGGTATCACTACCAACATCAAAACACGTCAGTACGATATCATACCTACATGAAAACATGTTTAATTCGATACGACAGCTAGTTCACAATATATACTGTAACAGTCTCTTACATATCTCGAACTTGTCTATACCTGCATAGTTCGGGCTGAATTAGTACTGTACCTTTTTGAATCCCGGACCGAATTAGTACTGTATATTTCAGTTGTGTATCTGATGGGACCGAACTAGTATGTACCCAGCCTATAGCACTAGCTGTTTTGATATGAATTCTGTTGCGTAGTTTCGGTTTCACTAAGAGACTGGCTGAACAGGCGTTCTACTTCAGCATTCGAATAGGAAAGAGGAAGTACGGCCATAGTAAACAAAGAAAATTTATACTGTACCCTTTAATAGCACCAAGAATTCGCCAGAGGAAAGATAATGCAGGGGTTTAACCAAGATGTCATGATACGTTGTGCAGGGTTGTTCTTGCAAAGTTTTGAAATTGTAGGAAGGAAAATATTTTCTCTATAATAATATTAAAGATGTCAAAACATTGTCAAATTAAAAATGTTTCCAAATACATCTTATGAAAAATAGTTAAAATGACAAAGCGTAAAAATCGCTAAATTTGTCGCCAAATGATTAATAAAAACTCCAGAAAAGTTTTGTCGTTAGACACCTCCTCAAAACCACTAGATCCAGCGACTTCTCGCTAACGTTGGCAACATTGGACGCTTACCTTAAACACATTCACTGTTACTAATATCTAGAGCTGTTAGATTATAGGCGAAGGCTTTTTAAACATTGCACAAACTATCCCCAGACGAGTGCTGTGATAAGCCGCAGGCACGCAGTCCCAAACTTTAAATCTTACATCAGCATCGGAGGCCGATAGCGTCTACTACCCAAGACTACACCTGGTACTCATTACGCGACCCGCGGGCCGGACCTTTACTGTCGCTCTTGAACTAATACCGTTATTACTAATATCGGTAGTATTTTTTTTCTGAAAATTATATTTCTGTAATAATGAGCAATTGTAGAGAACTTTGGGTCATCATACATCATTACTGCAAGTGAAGGTGCTCATCAACGACACATTTATTTTCTTAAAAAAACAGTAGTGTCATATCTATCCGATTATGTCGTGGTATAACAGCTAATTTCTGTCAGATGCGTTTCCAATTCACTGTGGGCTAAAGCAGGGAGATGCACTATCACCTTTACTTTTTACCTTCGCTTTAGAATATGCCATTAGGAAAGTTCAGGATAACAGGGAGGGTTTGGAATTGAACGGGTTACATCAGCTTCTTGTCTATGCAGATGACGTGAATATGTTAGGAGAAAATCCACAAACGATTAGGGAAAACACGGAAATTTTACTTGAAGCAAGTAAAGCGATCGGTTTGGAAGTAAATCCCGAAAAGACAAAGTATATGATTATGTCTCGTGACCAGCATATTGTACGAAATGGAATTATAAAAATTTGAGATTTATCCTTCGAAGGGGTGGAAAAATTCAAATATCTTGGAGCAACAGAAACAAATATAATGACACTCGGGAGGAAATTAAACACAGAATAAATATGGGAAATGCGTGTTATTATTCGGTTGAGAAGCTTTTATCATCTAGTCTGCTCTCAAAAAATCTGAAAGTTAGAATTTATAAAACAGTTATATTACCGGTTGTTCTGTATGGTTGTGAAACTTGGACTCTCACTCTGAGAGAGGAACATAGGTTAAGGGTGTTTGAGAATAAGGTGCTTAGGAAAATATTTGGGGCTAAGAGGGATGAAGTTACAGGAGAATGGAGAAAGTTACACAACGCAGAACTGCACGCATTGTATTCTTCACCTGACGTAATTAGGAACATTAAATCCAGACGTTTGCGATGGGCAGGGTATGTAGCACGTATGGGCGAATCCAGGAATGCATATAGAGTGTTAGTTGGGAGACCGGAGGGAAAAAGACCTTTGGGGAGGCCGAGACGTAGATGGGAGGATAATATTAAAATGGATTTGAGGGAGGTGGGATATGATGATAGGGACTGGATTAATCTTGCACAGGATAGGGACCGACGGCGGGTTTATGTGAGGGCGGCAATGAACCTTCGGGTTCCTTAAAAGCCATTTGTAAGTAAGTAAGTTAGTAAGTAAGTGTCATATCTATGCGATCAGCGTTTCTCAAACTATGGTCCTCGAGGCCTGCCTTTGTGGTTCTTCAAAAAAGACAGAAGAAAAAATAAAATTCAAACGAATTGCGTATCACACTATAGCTTAAAATCTCAGAGTTTGGAAATGACATATGTTAATCGAATTTCACTCTTTCTCCCAGTACTGCATTTTATGAAATTTATTACCCTACCCGTCTATCGACTTCCCATTCTACTCTCAGCAGCAAAAGAGGGATTTAAAGCACTATATACGTGGTGTTTCTCGACATCTTTTCCCTGCACATCTGGCGCCGCGCCTGTAACCCAGCCGGGGATCACCCGAATTCATAATAGAGGATCAGAGTACCGAACCTTATATCAATTTTAAAATATAAGTATACTGGCATTAAAATATGCTACGAAAATGATAAATCTGCTTTCGAAGGGAACAAGAGTAAGGTGGTCCGCGGAACTGTTCTGACTTTAAAAAGTGGTCCCCACTTGAAAAAAGTTTGAGAAACGCTGTATGCGATTATTATGTCTTGGTATAACAGCTAGTGGGTTATAAACGTTATTTTAATAGATTATAATAACAAGCATTCAAATGTTGATAACAAGTATCCAAAACATTCTCAATCAAGGATAGAAATGTCCGTAATATCTGAACAGAAAGTAATGTACAGCAGAGTCTCGTTAATCCGAAATACGCTAATCCGAAAATCTGGTTAATCCGAACAAAATTATTTTAAGAATAAACCAAATTTATTGTAACAGTACAAAGTAGCGAGAAGAAAAAAAAATGTGTAAATTCACTCAATTTCTTTTACTTAAACATTATGAAAATAGCACATTCAAGGGTAGGCCTACTTACAAAAATTAGTGTTCTCTGTACATAATTTACACATCTGTCATGCTCATAAAATCAGTAATTTTCTGTTGTCGTAATGAAGCGAACTTGTTGGTTATAGTTCTAAAAATAGCAACAGAGTACTCCCACCACCCTACCACCGTCTCACAGCGCTCGCGAATAGGAAATATTTCGGTTAATCCGAAAATCTTGTAATCCGAATAGGTCTTAGTCCCAATTAGTTCGTATTAACGAGACTCTAAACCTATCGCTTTACTTCCTTCAAGTAAAATGTCCGTGTTTTCCCTAATCGTTTGTGAATTTTCTCCTAACATATTTACGTCATCCGCATAGACAAGAAGCTGATGTAACCCGTTCAGTTGTCAAACTGACTAGTGAAAAACTGGCACCGTGTAAACGCATCTTAAGTTTGACGAGGAGATCATATACAGGGACATCATTTTATTTTTACTAACATTTTTAATATTACCTGGCTATACCTTTAGAGAAACGGAAACACCGTTTGCTACCCCCTTCCACAACTCGGATGATACTGGCGTAAAATAAAAACAAATCACTTTACTAGGTACAGGAGGGAAGAAAAGTGCCTAGTTCATCCATTTACGTAAACTAGGAAATATCGCGATTTTGAGTTCGATAATTTTCATTAGGTTTTTGTTTAATCAAAATGCAGTACTGTATTAAGAATAAGTGTTTTTACTCACGAACTGAGTTATCTATGCGAACGTATTCATTATGCAGTGTATATTATACTGTCTACAGCACATTAGCGTACAATATAGAGAATGAAGTTAAAATGAAAAGCAATCATAATATGGATATTTAAACATATTTTTGAAAATGGTGGCCGTTCATTTCGATACAGGATTCAGTTCTTGTATGCATATTATCGCACTATAGACTATTGCATCTAATTCCAATTGCCAGTTTCGTCCTTCGTAGTAGTAACTCATGTTGAAATAATTTATATACCTACTCTATAAAAGAGTACCTTACATACTGTAAATTCAATTTTCACTTCTGCCCGACCCACACAGATAAAATTACTCAGACATGCTATCTACTGTCCGTCCAAGTGGTTATTTAAGTTATTTTAAACAGTTGTATAATATTACGTAAACGTCCAATTCCTAAGAGAAATTAATGTTTTCAGAAAAGAGCTAAGACAGCCCAGCTTTTACAGAGGCAAACGGACAGTACCTGTGCGAAAATATTATTCAATATTGAAAGCTCTTTCGTCACTGGAAAACGCGAACATATTTCTGGAACGTACTATAGCCTACTCACTAACTCAGTGCTGTTTACGCGGCCTTGATTCTGTCTGGCGAACAGTTGGAACTTCATTAGTAGGAGGGGTGGGAGTGAAGTACATTAAAAAACTCAGGTACAATAAAAATTGAAGTAAAAATAAAATTATGTCCCTGTACTTACGGTAACGTTCTTCAGAACTACAAGAGCCATAAGAAAGAAAATGAACTTAATATATAAACGCTGGTTTGCAAAGGGATTTACGAGATGAAACAGAAAACACAGCTGTCACTCACTACCGAGGCATCCGACAGAAACCATTGTGCAAAATAAAAACTAGCCATAAACAATTCAACTGCACTGCTAATAAATCAATAGTCACTTTCAATTGCTTGTCTGGTAAGAAAGCAACATGGCCTTCAGCAATGGTTACTCTTCTTCGGACAGACACTTGTCCTTGTCTTCTAGCATCCGTTCATTCTGTTATAATCTGAAACGTCGCAGCGCATGGCCAAACAAATGACCCCACATATATCTAAACTATGGCATGAAAGAGAACACTAGCAATACAAAATGGTTATTACCGCCGATGTAGGGAAGCAAAGATACGATTTTATACAGGTCACCGTCTTTGCTCGTGACAAATAGACTACAGAAACCAGATTTCACAAAATAAAGTAATACAAAATAAAATGGAAGAATTTTTAGAGCAAACTCCAAAACATTTACCTCATGCGTAGCAATGATTATTTAGTTTTCAGTGCCGCGTACTTGACAACTAAGTCACTCGCTCTTCTCGATTAGTCTCGGCCTATCTGATATCCATTTCTATCCTGCAAACCTTGCATATAAGAGTGTTAACGGGTATCGTTATACATGGCAGGCTTTGCAGCAGGAAGTTTTTTATCAACATGTTTTTACTATTTTCTCCCAGAGATCTCCATAATCATTGTGCTGATTCTTATTGCCAAAAGTTGGGAAGAGAATAATACAGCAAATAAATGTTGGGTCATTTATCTCTATTCTAGATCAGACACAAGGTCCATTTTCTAATGTCCAAAAATGTAATGTCCACTTTCTTATGTTTATTATATAAAAGCCCACTAAATTTACTTACTTACAAATGGCTTTCAGGGAATCCGGAGGTTTCTTGTCGCCCTCACATAAGCCCGCCATCGGTCCCTATCCTGAGCAAGATTAATCCAGTTCCTACCATCATATCCCATCTCCCTCAAATCCATTTTAATATTATCCTCCCATCTACGTCTCAGCCTCTCCAAAGAGCTCTTCTCTCAGGTCTCCCAAATAATACTCCATACGCATTTCTGATTCAATCATACGTGCCACATGCCCTGCCCATTTCTAACGTCTGGATTATGACCACAAATATATTACTTGTCCACATTATTTTAGTCCAAAAACACAAATTTTATGTCTACAGTTTTACGTCCACTGTATGAATGTCCAATTCATTATATCCATCTACAAATGTATGTTCATTTTCGTCGTCTGCCGCTTCTTCATCTTCACATAGTTTGATACGATAATTGAAAGCTTTAAGGTAAGTTGCAATGTGACTCTCTTCCTTGTAGTGGTTGTAATTCTGAACAATCTGGTCCATTTTTCTTAAGTTTACCAGGTACAAACGTTTAACCGACAAACAATTGGGTTATTTAATAATTTCAATGTTTTTTGGTTCTTCTTATCGAATTCTATGAATTTTCTGATCGATGAGTGTTGTGTGATTATGTGTTTTTGGGGTAATTTTTCCATCTTTCAACTTCGTTAGTTGCTCGATGCTGTCCCATCACAATCTTATATAAGTACTCCACATTTCAGGTGGAAATTTTGCTAAGATTGTTTTGCTCCTTCCTCTAGATTCTAGAACATAACTGCAGAACTGTAGCTCCTCAGAGAGACTGCCTTACTACCCCTTCTTACCTCACCCAACTTTTCTACCAGTGCGGTCATAGCGTTCTAGTTACGCTCGACTGCATCAACATTCATTCTCGCGGCGGTAAGTATACAATACGCTATCAAGAATTACAAATAAACAGATAATAAAATCTTTAGGAACATACCTTTAGAAAGTAAGAGGAAAATGATTGAGGAAAGTGAATAAGTTAAAAGACATTTAAATAAATTTAAAAATGTATGTGTGCATTACTGTATAATGTAAAAAGATTTACCTATGTATATATCGTTCTATTACTATAGGCATCCAACAAGGAAAGCTCAGTGCGCAGAAACCAGCGGGCGTCACTGTCTAGTGCAGATGACGTATGCTCCCGTTCCCAGCATGCTTTCACGTCTACTGCGGAGGAGTAAGAGGTGTATGCGCGCCGCGAGGAGTCCGAGCTGAGTTTTGCTTGTAGGATACCTATAGTAAAGCCGATTAAGTCCACTTTTTGTGTAAAATAAGTTAAGTACAGTCCCCGACTTGTCTTTCCGTGCTCTGTATTCTACTAAAATGGAATTAAGTCCGAAATGTTGCATGCAGGCTACAAACCAATTACTTTATTTGAAGAATTTATTATAACTTTTCGTGCATTAATAAAGTTTTAATTCCTGTTTTTACAAAACTTGCATTACTGGTCTTAACTGGTTTTACTAGTAATAGGACGATAAATAAATTGTACGTTGATAAGTGAGTGATAGCTATATGACCGGATGTCAATGCTGTCATTCAACATTGTAACGCACTCCAGATGAATGAATGAATGAATACACAATACGCGTACTGCAGTTTAAAGAGAACTGAAACGTAGCAAATCTAGACCCGTGAAGAAATACTTCTTCTAAAGGAAATGGGAATATGATTATTTTGTTGCTAAAGACGAAAGATTTGCTTGTTTACTGTGTTCCATCCAATTTATTTCTACTCGTCATTTCAATATTAAACAGCATTTCAACAAAGCCCATATTAAGAATTATGGAATGCACAAACTTTCGGGTAAGTTCATTATTACGAGCTGTATACTGATTATTCATTTATATACTGTTAAATTAAGGATGTCAATCGTAGTGTTCATTTTGAATTGAAATTAATAGTGACTTTCGAGGTTCATTACTTAAATGCTATAAATTTATTTTTCAGGTGGTGATAGGAGGAAAGTTTCCGAAAATCTAAAGCAAGCTAGGTGCAAGGAAATCTAGCATAACAATTATAAACTTTGAAACGAGATAACACATTATAAATACAATGAATTTATTACAATACTTTTTGAAAATTACAGTGCTGTCACTGATGGACCTTGCACGGGCAAAGAATGTAAACAACTCTACGCGGAAGTCGATCATCCCCAATAGAAGTGAAATGAGGCTGACTCATATTTCCCTTACTTACGGGTTCTGCAGGCCTGCTCTAGAAGATGTTCCTCTTAAGTAAACTCTTTCTACATATAACGCTAAAGTGAACATAAATAAATATGGGCATGTGAGTGTGGACATAGTTCATATGGACTAAAGAAGTGAACATATATAAATGTGGACAAGAAATCCGTGTGGACATAGATTACATGGACATGGTATCAATGGACGCATCGTCCTGGAAGCGTACTGGTAGTTTAATGGTTACCATGGTAACGACTGGATTCGAGGTTCGCGTGTAGAAACCCCAACCAAAGGCTATTAATTTTTATAGGGTACGGATTCTTCGGAAGGGAAATATAGTTGTGGATCTCGTGTCGCAGATTTAGGACAAGTAAAGGAATCCTGTGTCTAATAGGAGACTCTAGACAATATAATGTCGGGCATTCCTCGCTCACGTTAAAGTTTGGAACTGGATAATTTGTATGCAGTTAAAGCGTCATTAAATAAATTGGCATTCACCACCAAACACGTTTTTCACCTAATGAATCTAATATATATAGAGTCGACCAATGCATGGGAAACAGGCACTTTTTCCACTAGACTAAAACCGTCCGCGATTATAAATGCTCTGCATGATGAAATATTCCAGGACTGACTTAAATCGTGAAATTGACAGTGGCGAAGCTGAAGTGTAAATATTGCAAATACTGGGAAGGCTGAAAAAATCAGCTTAGCTTGTATCTTTTATGGAGCAGATGTTTATCGGCTTTTCTATCAAAATTTCTTCGAAACAGATCCCACAAGAAGATGATGATTGATGACCACTCATTTCCATCCCCAAACAGAATACAAGTAAAACAATATAACTTGTCTCAGAGCACTCTGTTAACCAAGGATATTTCTTATACCATGGCAATTGGGAAATAACATTTTGTCTTCCTCTGCCCGCTATTTTAATATGTAAATGTGGTGTCGGTCTCCTATATTTGTAAGCACATTTTGATTCATACGTTCAACTTGAAAATGGTTTATCTTTTAATTCTACAAATAATCACCTCAATGTTCTCTCAGTATGAGCATTTTTACACAAAATTAATATGGAACAAAAACACGCGCATGCATTTCTGATTAAACTAAACGCAACAACGCAGCGCATTCATTAGAACATAAATATAGTGCGAAGTATTATTGTGGCGGAAGGCTAGCCTCGTTTCGTACGGAGATGCAGCGAATCGATACTCCCTCCCCGGTCCCCCCCCCCTCAAGGTAAGGGTCAAGGTCCTAGCCATGCCTTTAGAGTTAGAAACTTCTACCACAAGCCTCGCACTGAACTCATGATTCTGTAATGACTGCCAACAGTGAATTTAATATATGGAAGGATCGGAATGCAACCAAGTGTTACGATACATGGTTACTGCGAACTTGCATGCCTACTGTTACTAGATATAACTCAACTTTTTTGGGTGGACTAAGCTTCAAAAGCCTCTTAAGAGCTTCGCCACTGGAAATTGGACATTAACTTGATTTAGTTTAAATTAATGACACACGTTTTGCATTACAAATGGCTTTCAAGGAACCCACAGGTTCATTGCCACCCTCACATAAGCCCACCATCGGTCCCTATCCTGTGCAAGATTAATTCAATCTCTATCATCATATCCCCTTCCCTCAAATCCATTTTAATATTATCCTCCCACCTACGTCTCGGCGTCCCCAAATGTCTTCTTCCCTCCGGCCTCCCAACTAACACTCTATATACATTTCTGGATTCGTCCATACGTGCTACATGCCCTGCCCATCTCAAACGTCTGGATTTAATGTTCCTAATTATGTCAGGTGAAGAATATAATGCGTGCAGTTCTGCGTTGTATAACGTTCTCCATTCTCTTGTAACTTCATCCCTCTTAGCTTCAAATATTTTCTTAAGAACCTTATTCTCAAACACCCTTAACCTCTGCTCCTCTCTCAAAGTGAGAGTCCAAGTTTCACAACCATACAGAACAACCGGTAATATAACTGTTTTATAAATTATAATTTTCAGGTTTTTTGACAGCAGACTAGATGACAAAAGCTTCTCAACCGAATAAGAACACGCATTTCTCATATTTATTCTGCGTTTAATTTCCTCCCGAGTGTCATTTATATTTGTTACTGTTGCTCCAAGATATTTGAATTTTTCCACCTCTTCGAAGGATAAATCTCCAATTTTTAAATTTCCATTTCGTACAATATTCTGGTCTCGAGACATAATCATATACTTCGTTTTTTCGGGGTTTACTTCCAAACCTATCGCTTTACTTGCTTCAAGTAAAATTTCCGCGTTTTTCCTAATCATTTCTGGATTTTCTCCTAACATATTCGCGACGTTTTGCATTAATTGTGGAAATAAACCGTCTTGTTTTTTCTCTCCTTTCTTTTATTTTGTTTAATTTACAGTCTTTATCGCACTACTTAGGCCTACTTACGCTAAACTATTTTCCCTGGCACTTGTTCTAGCTACTTAGAGAAGACACACAACGAAACAGAACGAATGCTATTACCTCGAGGGAGGTGGAATATTATGCTAGGGACTTGATTAACCTTGCTCAGCATTGGGACCAATGGCGGGCTTATGTGAGGGCGGCAATGAACCTCCAGGATCTCTAACAGTCATTTGTAAGTAAGTAAGAAAGCAAGTAGTATATGACCAGCGGCTTTACTTCATCCAACGGAAGCTTCACTTAAGAATATTCCCACCTAAAATTCATTACCTCCACCGGATTTGATACTTCTCCAGATACGTAACAATAAAATCACAAAAAAAACAAACAAAAGATGCACTACTTGATTAGCGACAAATTCAGGTTCCATACAGCAACAACTTATAGCCTCATTCGTAGAAATCTGTCACTGACAGAGGATTATCTATTTCAGTAATCAAAGAAAACTCCATCGAGAAAAACACGAACTGGTATCGGACCTTGCAACCCTGCTTGTGCTACGGCGCCAGCGAGGAGTCGTCGTCTGTAAATACTAATGTACAGCAGCCTGCAGGTCCAGCAGAGATTTTTCTGACTTGAAGCTACGGTTAACTGTCGGGAATGTGATCGGACTCTTGAAGAAACCATTCGCGTATATAAACCAGTTCTGGAACAGCATGCAAGGTACATATAAGACATAGCGGCTAGACTTTATTACTGCAACCTGAAGGTTCAGACCAATGCAAAATACAACTTCAAGTAAGTAATTCAAAATACACTTCGTGTAACTTGCATTAATTTTAATATAACTGACAAAAACTCTTACGTTATATATCTAGCGTACCAAGATTCGATTTCTGTTAGGGTCTTACTATTAACCTATGGCCAGCCATCCCCATTGCTTGTGATTGTCTTAACGGACTGGACTATAGTCCAGTTCATAAACACAGTTAATGATGGTACTGCAGGGCAGCCGTGGCGAAAATGTGACTTGCGAGCACATTGCTGCTCGCAATGAGAGCTATGCATTTCTCTTTCTTCCTACCTCCCCCAACCCCCACCCTCTCACTCACTGGAGTCAAACTCCCTTCCATTTGTATTTGTCTCTGACCTGCGAGTGGCGTATCGTCGCAATGTCTCTCTCGAAACCATGTACCTCTACAAAACAAAAGTTTCAAGTAGGATGGGAGGACGTATTTTCTTGTTGACAATATGATGAGAATATTAAATGTATGATTTGTTCACAAGTATTATGAGGAAAACTGTTGTATAACATAAAACGGCATTATACTAGCCTACATGTCACTCATGAAACATTGAAAGGTTAAGTATTATTATTATTATTATTATTATTATTATTATTATTATTATTATTATTATTATTATTATTATTATTATTATCATCATCATCATCATCATCACCCCTGCATGTCGATCCTTTTCAGCAGATGTACGAATAATGCGGTTAGATCTTCAATTTAAACTCACAGATTTACAATGTGAAGTTAAATGAAAGCTAGATGTAAAGACTTGGCAAGTGTTGACCTTTTCAAATCTTTTCCAAAAAAATAAATATCCAAAGCTTCGTTCTTTCGCTTGCTCTGTTGAAGCCATCCATGTTCGCTACAACTTACGTTTGTGAAAAATTGTTTTCAACAATGAATATAGTAAAAAGCAAATTTAGATCACTACTGACAGACAAATATCTTCGTGATCAACTACGATTGGCAGTAAGTGACATAATTCCTGATTTTGAAACTATATCGCAGAGACATTCTGAAGACATTAATTTTAGGTTGTGATAATGCGTCCTATGTTTTATTGTTCATTTCTTTCTTCGTTAGGCCTACAAGTGCTAAACATTAGTTTGTAACCTTGTACTGTATGAAATTATATTTAAGTGTTTGAGGTAAGAAAAATGAAAATCCATTAATAAGTCAGACAGTTGCTTCACTTCCCCTTCGCGTGTCCGCCTCCCTCCATAGGTGCTATGCACGTTGCAGGTTACACAGTGGCTCGGCGCACAATCACATTTTCGCCACGGCTGCTGTAGGGTAAAGTGCATAATTCCGTGATACTCCTAATCCCGTGATACTTTTTTAAAATTGAATAACAGTCAAAGCTTTGCCGTTCGACCATAGCGCCAGACGTCTTTCTCGAAATAGTGCATTTTTCACCAACTTTTGAGACATCGGTGAACTTCCTAGCAAGATACCCAATCCCGTGACATTCAGTGAAAAAACGTATCACGGAATTAGGAGTATCACGGAATTAGGTAACTTTACCCTACATATTATTATTGTAGCCCGAAAAAATTATATCGCAAGAAACTAAGAAAGCGTCTTCTGTTATGTGATATGCTGACATGGCTGATCGTCGTCACCATCTACTTCCACTGTCGTCTGTACTACAAGTAGTATCTGTATTCATTAATTCATAGTTTTCTCCCCAAGGGCAGGTCCTTCACTGCAAATCGAGCATTCTCACTATTCCCTCTTTTACGCTTTCCTTTTAATCCTTGCATACGATCCATATAGGCCTATCTTAATGCTCTCTATCATCTGATATCTTCTTCTGCCTCGAACTTTTCTTTTATTCACCATTATGTCCAGTGCATCCTTCAGTAGGCAGTTTCTTCTTAGTGACCCAGCATGAGGGTGAATGCGTCGTGATTCGGGCCCCACGTTGGGCGCCATTTGAGGGTGAATTCGTCGTGATTCGGGCCCCACGTTGGAGACCATTTGAGGGTGGAATGGGTCGTTATTGTGGTCCTCAATCGATGATGATGTACGGCTGATGACCCTCACTCGCACCAGCCGGCAGGTCCACGGCAGTCAGCACTCGTCCTTCGAGAAGCGCGAATAGGGTAGGCAAATTTATTATTGTTTTAAGTAGTGGGCGCCAGCCCACTCTATTTCGATGCTCGGTGTAGCATGAGATCCATTCAGGGTAGCCGAGGTACAGTTGTGGTGTAGGATGATGTCGGGAATAATACCAAGCCGGCTACTTAGAGAAAAGGCAGTGTTGATTTCGAAACTATAAGTTTATTGTCGTATTCAATTGGTAAAACCCTTGAGTATGTATTTCCGGCTGAACTTGTAATTTAATAGTTGGTCGCACTTCTGTATCAACTCTATGGCAGCGCTGAATATGCTCTATTCAATACTATAAACTCGATCCTCTGTTCAATACTCTATAATCGAAGCTCCTATTCGGTCACTCCGCTTTCTCTCTATCCGAACGGCTCCCGACGGTAACGTTGACGTGTAGCCTCGTCGATGACAAAGTTCTGTCTGTCGTGTCTTCGCCGAAAGAACGACTCGTAAGTAGTGCCGTCGACACGAAAAAAGCTCCTCTCCGCGCCTTGTCACCCTTATTTATTAAAAACCTATCCTTCGCTAAAACTTATTATTCTATTGGCTAACAACTACGTCATTTAACCGACCTACAATCTATTTTCTATTGGTCCCAAGTGACCTCATATGCTGAACCGAGATCTCTTCTCATTGGTCACGAAATACGTCATCTGTAAATTTAGACTTGGACTTCCCACAACATCAAATTAGTTAGTAGATTTTTCGAGAATACCCGTTCTCTTGGAAAACCCCGAGCTTTGCAATTGCTTTCCCACGAGTCTTGTCCAACTTCCGGATTCTACGTTTGAAAGCTCCTGTATACAACCCCGCACAAGGTGGCCGTAAATCTGTCCGATGATGCTAAGTGACTCAGTAAGACGAAACACCTGCGTGGGAAACTAATTCTAACAAAGTCGCTAGAACATCCCCGCGAATACATGTAACTAAAATACGGTGATATCAACCTCGCTATTAAATCTGTCTCTCCCTCTCCTAATTACTGCTTCAAGCAAATTTCTCTTTCTGTTCCTGATCAGTTTCAGCATTATTCTTTCTTCACCTACTCTTTCCAACATCACTTCGTTTCTGATTCTGTCTCTCAATTTCATATGTTCCATATATACATTTTAGATGTTTCTAGTCCTTTCTCTTCACTTCATCGAAATAATAACGTTTCTGCCCCATACAATATCGCACTCCGCAAAGCACTTTACTAACATCTTCTTTAGTTATTTTTCCAGAGGTCCGCAGATGTTCCTTTTTTCTATTAATAGTTTCCTTTGTCATTGCTATCCTCCTTCTGACTTCCTGACAGCAGTTCATGTCACTACTTACAGTACACCCCAAGTATTTGAAACTGTCCACTGTTTCACTGCCTCGTTTCATATTTGCACGTTCATTTTCTTTATTTTTCTCCTGACAACCATGCTATTTATCTTGTTTGCATTTATCTTCATGCCATACTGCTCAAAGCTGTCATTTAGCTCCAATAGCATAGGCCTATCCATTAGTATCATCTCCTCTTCTGCTAACAACGCCATATAAACAAATTTTATGCACTTCATTCTTACTCCTACTATCATCCCTCCCACCCACGTTCTGAAAACAGCTCTTCACTAAATCCTTCAAGTAGTGATTAGAAGTTGTGCACCAACACCTCATCTAGAACCGAGATAGAAATTTTACACGAAAATCTCTAACCCCGCCGGGAATCGAACCCGGGCCGGATAGTATGGAGGCAGACGTGCTACCACAGAGCTAATGTTACGACAACAGTTAGGAACAGTATAATTTCTCATTCTACAATTTGTAAAGTACAGAATAAATAAAGCTAAGGATGTATGAAGATTACGAAATAACTAGATTATTTCACTTTCAAGGGAACCCGGACCTTCCTGTATTATATTAACCTATGTCAAATGAATGGCTTTTAATGCACCTTTTCTTTAAAAAAAACTAGCATTAATTTTACAACAGGGGTTTTTGGAAAATAAATTTAATCCCCAAGTTATGATCTTTCCTTCATATAATGCAAATCTGAATACTGTATTACTTCTGTTACATGATCGGAGTTATATGCTGTCTTCAACATTGTAACGCGCTGCAGTAAACAAAAAAATAAATGAGTAAATAAGTAAGTAAAGAAATAAGTAAGTACACAAATAAGTATATAAATAAAATATTACTTTTGCTAGAATTTTAAGGTTAACTTCGATGTAAATTTAAATTTCATAAAATGTCCGTGTTAAGTCATGAACTAACGTATACTATATCTTCCCAAAAGGTTTGAAGTAATTCTGATGGGTAGAAACAGAAAATATGCATTTTATACAAAAAATATAAGCTTACCTTCAAAGATTTTAGTACAGCCCAGATACATACGGGAGACTGTTACAAAAAAAAAAAAAAAAAAAAAAAAAAAAAAAAAGCGAATAGCGTATATATTTTATATACCTTTGGAAAGAGAAAATTTCAGACAATATAATGCAGTAAAAAACCGAAAATGAAAATGTTTACTATTTATCAAGGTCCGGGTTCCCTTAAATGGGATTAAGACAAACTTTTTCAAAATATATTATGATAATTGAACACAATGTCAAACAGAATCAAGTAACAAAAGAATTTCCTAGTTTGTATTTCAAAATACGTACACATTTATCCTTCCAGAACAACCAGTAATGATTGACAACGATTGACGTCTCGGTATTTCATACCAATTCTTTCTTTTAATTCCAAGGCTGACGCCACAAATGTAATAAAAACAAACCTAATCACTCAGCATGGCGCGGAATTCAATAACGTAGAATGTAGATGTTCACAGGTTGCAGGTCTCCTTGGTCGTATAGAGAGAGACTATCGCTTGAGACAATACAGGACAAATAGAAGACTACGAATAAACACCCAACCGCTATGGCAAGAGCCTATCTCCACTTTTGTGCTCGAAATACAGTTCAGTTCCACTTACTTTTTTGCTACATAGGGACATTCTATGTGAAATCGGACATCAAAAAACCTTACAAATGTGAAATTCCTCGAAAGAAAATTATATGTATAGAGGGATAGAAAATACTTTACTCTATGAAGTCAGTTCTCGTTTAAGTTCATTAATTTTCTCATTTTAATGTGTTAAATTTATCGTATTTCGGTAAAAATCGCCAGTTTCAAAGGGTATAAACTTCAAACGACTTATGGCGGACATTCCAACAAAAGTTCATAGAATACTATTTCTTAGTCGAAAACATTTGTCAAATTGAAACATGAAAACAAAACATATCTAACTTTTACGCTATATTTGGGAATAAGTTATAGGCGGATCTAAAAAAAAAATTACTCTCGCAACTTTGTAACTTTCGGAAAATAAAACATGTCAATAAAAATGTACATTATAGTTCGGCAGAATTAGTGAAGTTGTGAATTAATACGAAATTATTGTCTGTATATAGAATTATTCGTGTACAATATGGCTGAGGCAGAAGAGTGTACTAGGGAAAGACCATCAATCCCTACTACCTTTATATCTGTATGGGAAAATCTATTTGTCTATGCGGATGACGTGAATAAGTTAGGAGAAAATCCACAAACGATTAGGGAAAACACGGAAATTTTACTTGAAGCAAGTAAAGCGATCGGTTTGGAAGTAAATCCTGAAAAGACAAACTATATGATTATGTCTCGTGACCAGAATATTGTACGAAATGGAAATATAAAAATTGGAGATTTATCCTTCGAAGAGGTGGAAAAATTCAAATATCTTGGAGCAACAGTAACAAATATAAATGACACTCGGGAGGAAATTAAACGCAGAATAAATATGGGAAATGCGTGTTATTATTCGGTTGAGAAGCTCTTATCATCCAGTCTGCTGTCCAAAAATCTGAAAGTTAGAATTTATAAAACAGTTATATTACCGGTTGTTCTGTATGGTTGTGAAACTTGGACTCTCACTCTGAGAGAAGAACAGAGATTAAGGGTGTTTGAGAATAAGGTGCTTATGAAAATATTTGGGGCTAAGCGGGATGAAGTTACAGGAGAATGGAGAAAGTTACACAACGCAGAACTGCACGCATTGTATTCTTCACCTGACATAATTAGGAACATTAAATCCAGACGTTTGAGATGGGCAGGGCATGTAGCACTTATGGGCGAATCCAGAAATGCATATAGAGTGTTAGTTGGGAGACCGGAGGGAAAAAGACCTTCAGGGAGACCGAGACGTAGATGGGAGGATAATATTAAAATGGATTTGAGCGAGGTGGGATATGATGATAGAGACTGGATTAATCTTGCACAGGATAGGGACCGATGGCGGGCTTATGTGAGGGCGGCAATGAACCTTCGGGTTCCTTAAAAGCCATTTGTAAGTAAGTAAGTAATGGGAAAATCTATTCCTATTTGCAGAATACGTAGGAATGGTAAAGTACTGTTTATGAAAACAGTACTTGTGGAGGTTAATTATATGAGATAACTTAGTTATTGTGCTAACAATGTTTTTTTTTTTTCTGTTCTGTTTTCTAGAAACATAAATTTTGGCACTAAGGCTAATAGTGTGTTAGTAGGAGTTTATCATTTTCATTTGTGTGAAAAAAAGTTTCTATACTTCTGTTAAAATGTTATGATATTTTAGTAAAAGATGCATCTCTATAAAATTTAATTACAGAACGAAATGTTTTGTCTACTGCAGTCACCACATTAATTAATTTTGTTACAGAAATTATAATGCAATATAATCAGTAAACTGTAATGAATAAATAGTTCTACCTCCGATTTAGAATAATTTCCAATGCTATTAATATTAACACAGACGTATTAAGTACGGGCCGCCACTGTAGCATTCACCTGATGCGTATCAGTAATACTCCGGCAACCAGAGCAACGGCTGCCGATTCTAAGGGAGCAAAACTGCTCTTAGGAATGATGTCACAGAGCACGGACGTTGCAGACCACTGATATAGATCTTTCTCAGGCCTATATTACACTATCAAATTTCTGTGCCGCAGAATATGATAAAACTTTCCATAAAATATATTCCATCAAATGTAAGATTTTCAGTATATTACACTATGTCAAAACTTTTATCATATCTTTCATCACTTACTTATGGCTTTTAAGGAACCCGCAGGTTCATTGCCGCCCTCACATAAGCCCACCATCGGTCCCTATCCTGTGCAAGATTAATCCAGTCTCTATCATCATATCCCACCTCCCTCAAATCCATTTTAATATTATCCTCCCATCTACGTCTCGGCCTCTCCAAAGGTCTTTTTCCCTCCGGTCTCCCAACTATCACTCTATATGCATTTCTGGATTCGCCCATCTAATAATGGATCCACAACAGTTGTCGGTCTGGTTGGCGCAGTTGGTATAGCGCTGGCCTTCTATGCCCGAGGTTGCGGGTTCGATCCCGAGCCAGGTCGATGGCATTTAAGTGTGCTTAAATGCGACAGGTTCATATCATGTAAAAGAACTTCTGCGGGACAAAATTCCGGCACACCGGCGACACTGATATAACCTCGCTAAATGAAACATAACATTTTTCCACAACAGTTTTATGCATGTTGGAACTATAAGTACAGTAATGGTTATGCTTTAAACTAAAGAAGAAGAAATCAAAGAAAAGGCGTATTTGGGTTAAAGACTGAGTAGGGAGAAAAGATACAAAAAGAATCAATAAAACTCTACTGACAGAACTTCAGTGTGAAAATGTGAAATCCTGTACTAAGTACTTAATACCGGTATTGGATGATGAAACATTTCATATGACTTATATTGTGAAATTAAAAATTTGGTAGTTTTCACAGACCATATTATGTACAGTACTTAATGTTCGCCATTTTCTTTCTTCTTAATCACACATTTTATCAAAGGAATGATGAGGACCATGATCTATGTCACAGCTAGATGTGATCAAAGATGTTATATCACACTGTAAAAGATTTTATCATATACCTACTTACTTACAAATGTCTTTTAAGGAACCCGGAGGTTCATTGCCACCCTCACATAAGCTCTCCATCGGTCCCTATCCAGAGCAAGATTAATCCAGTCTTTATCAACACATTTCAGTTCCCTCAAATCCGTTTTAATATTATCCTCCCATCTGCGTCTCGACCTCCCCAAAGGTATTATTCCCTCCGGCCTCCCAACTAACACTCTATATGCATTTCTGGATTCGCCCATACGTGCTACATGCCCTGCCCATCTCAAACGTCCGGATTTAATGTTCCTAATTATGTCAGGTGAAGAATACAATGCGTGCAGTTCTGCGTTGTGTAACTTTCTCCATTCTCCTGTAACTTCATCCCTCTTAGCCCCAAATGTTCCTAAGAACCTTATCCTCAAACACCTTTAATCTTTGTTCCTCTATCAAGTAAGAGTCCAAGTTCCACAACCATACAGAACAACCGGTAATATAACTGTTTTATAAATTCTAACTTCTGTGACACAGAAATTTGATAGCGTAATATAGGCCTCAGTAACGAAGATATGAAGGTAACGAAAGTATAGTGCGGGTCAGCTTATTTCACACCCTAAGGGTGAAACCTAACCATTTTTCCCCCATTACTACAATGCTAGTGGATTGTGGTGATTTTCTAGTTTGCAGATTCAATAATTTTCTTTTGCCAACCTCGTTTCGAATTTCGATACTGACAAATACTACAAATGGTAGTGATTTTGTAACTGTTATGTTGGCAGCTGAGACAGATGTTGTCGGTACTGGAATTCCACGAAATTAAGATTGTACTAGATTTCTGAGCTGGTTATTGGAAGCCAGTGAAATTTGAACATACTAATAATTAATTAATTAATTAATTCATATCAATATTAGGCTAATATTAATACATAATAGTTATTTTATGTGTTGCGTTATGGTTATAATTCAAGACTATAGTCAGGTAAGTGTAAATAAATATAACATACTTGGGTGTGATAATGCAGGTGGGTAATCGATAGAAATACCATTTCAAATTTTAATTGATTTCTTTCGTGTTTAAATTTTTATTACAATAATGTCAAAAAGAGGAAAAATCATGGCAGCGACTCCACTAAGAAAGCGTAAAGCGTGCTGCGAGATTAGGGATAACTTTTCCTACTGGCGTTGTTCTTTCAGATTTAACCTAAAAAAAAAAGATAATGAAGAAGAAATTATGCTCACCGAGACAGCAATTAGCTATAACTAGAATAGTAAAATTATTATGAGTAAATATTCTTAAGCATACATTTCATGGTGATATTCAGTTTTCGGAGTTAGTAGGCCTACTAATAATTTCATGTGGTCAAACAAAATACATTTTTAGGTTAGGTCTTGTGAATCAATTGTTTAGTCAAACCAATGAATTTCATATTGCCAGACAAAATACCCTTTTTCGTGTAGTTTGCGTACGAAAATATGTTACAAATTATTGAATTATTTAGAATAATCTTCCAACATAAAGGTAAAGTACGGTAAGTAGATAAGTCATTCAGTACGTAGGATCGTGTGATATATGGTAACAGTTGGCAACACTGACAAGACGGCAATATTTACTGTTTAGGAACTGTTCTTACGTGACCCTCACTATATCATGAGCCCATCGGTATAGCCACCAAATTCAAGCCAGCCAATATAAATGAAAACATAATTTATAAAAGCTTATATAGACTATGAATAGAAAACTTTCAAAGAAACTAGCCGGACACTGTCCTTCATAACGTGAAATAATTTACATATAATAAACGTAGGAAACGCCCTTCCCCCAAATAATACCATAGTTGCTCTGATTAATTGTTCCACTTAACGAAACGTCTTGCTAAGAAGAAGATGCTTTTATTAAAATCGATCATAGTCGTAATAACGATTCGAGACAACTATTCAGGCATATCACTCGATCCTACTTTCCCTCCTAAATCAGGGCGAGGCAAGTGTTCACTTAATATATCCTCAATTTAATTTGTACAACATCAACGTTCACATGCATTCCAACTGGCTCAGAATAGACGACCGTAACCTCCATGATAAGTGCAAGCAATTACATCATTTTACAAGGGTTAACAAGGTCGAATAAGAAAGTAAACTTGTTTCTCTGGCTGCCTTATTGCCATTTATCATTACCAACTCTGTTTTCACCAAAAATTTCACTTTCTATTACGATCATATATCATGCCGTTATAATTACAACACGAGAAAGGCATATTAGATAAAAACAAAAGCACACTAGCGAGAATGTCAACAATAAGAGACGAGAACAAATTTCAGTTTTGTGTGTGTGTGTGAGTTTGTATGTGTGCGTGTGAATTCACAGTAGCGGAAAAAAAAAAAAAACGGACAGACCCTTGTAGCTGATTTCAGAGCCTTGTTCACTCCAGAGCACGATAGACTGGTAACTAAGACTTTCGTGGTTGGAATCCTGCCTGGGAAGGAAACTTTTTTTTGTTCCTTATTCAAATTTATTCCCAATACTTTTCGATTGCAGCGATATTTTACTACTTAATTAACTTATTATTCCTTGCATGAAACCGTCTCAGTCAGAAATAAGATAATTTAAGCGCTGTAAATTTTCAATGCAAGTTTGTTAGTTTTACTGCTCTTCCGAAACGCCATGCTAAGCATTTCTGTCGCCTGTTAAAACTCCATCGTTCAAGGTCGAATTTAACATTTTTTTGTTTTCGGTAT
This sequence comes from Periplaneta americana, assembly GCF_040183065.1. Taxonomy (NCBI): domain Eukaryota; kingdom Metazoa; phylum Arthropoda; class Insecta; order Blattodea; family Blattidae; genus Periplaneta; species Periplaneta americana. The sequence continues at coordinate 148,752,954 of NC_091121.1, read as the reverse complement.
TAATACTGTTTATGGTCTAAGGAAGCTCTGAGCCAATTTTCATGGCGTTATGCCCCTCCTATTGCATGTTACCGAGGCCATTTTTAAAATGTTACGCGCTCTGGTTAGGTATTTAAAATTTAGAACTAATTTTTCTCGGTTTTTAATTTTTGCACATTTTCTTTTACTAAAAATGCTATTTCTCCTACAAATTTTGTACTACATGCATGATTTTTTGTGAGAGTTTCTGAATATACAGTGGACTCTCCTAAGTTCGACTGAACAGAATTGAAAGTTCAGTCCAATAAGGGTAGTGGGTGTGGCAGGTGAAACGAATACAAATTCTTATTGGTTATCCATCAACGAATACAGTAATGTACTTGCATTTCCTGACCGCCCCGAGACTTGTGTATGCTCTTCTAGTACCACAGTGGGTTTCGACAGTTCCGTCTCACAAACGGCACAATTCTCAAATAGAGAAAGAAGAGTTCATTAATTTAAGGTCAGTGATTAAATATGGATGTCCTATTCAATAAAATATTGTTTTCCTTTAACAAAAGTATCACACAAGACACAGAACTAATTCCCATTCAAATGGCAAACCCATTTCCAAGTGCTCGTATGGGGACGTGTCTAATTTTCCTACGTAAGCAGTTGAACTATAGGATGTCGAACTTGTTTTCTGTCGAACAGCTTCCACTGTATGTGTAATAAAACTTTACTATCAGGATTTTCTTCAAGTGACACAGTTTTTAAAATATCAATTTGTTTTTGCAACAGTTGCTAATTTTTTTTTACCGTTTTTAGGATTGACAATACAAAATATTTTTTTTATTATTTTTAGGTAAAACTAATGAAGAAAACCTGGATAGTGAGTTTTGTTTGGAAGGGTTTAAAAGTTACAAAAATGGAATTTCAGGCAAAAATGTTAAAAATTTGTAGGAGAAATAGCGATTTTTTTAAACTCATTTAATTTTACAAAAATGTTAATAACGCACATATTTAAAAAATGGTATACATACTATTTATATACAGCATAGACTAATAACTAGAGGACGGATGTTGATGACCTAAAAATCTACTTAAAATGATCAATAAAGTGCCCTTAAAATAATGGAAAAATGACATAAAATTAAAGAAAATTACATTCAAATACTATTCAAAGTATTCGCACCACAACTTCTTAAAAATTAGTCACCTGTTTCAATGATTGCCCAACAAATTCGGAGAGAGGAGGCAACTTCCTGGAATTTGACTAAGATAAAGGAAAAGGGCATGCAACAAAATGAAGATTTCAAGGGAAAACTATAGATTTTAATGAGGGTTTACAATATGTTTCAATCAGGGGTGGTCCATGTCAGTGCCTTCATTTTCCGTCGCCAAACATTCCAGATGAGGGAATGTGAATGACAAAATAAATTGTGAGCGCAGCATGTATTTTTACAATCTTTGTGTTAAAAATACTGTCCACTGTCTACTACAGTAGATCCCTTCCGAACCATATTGAGGATACAATGTCCTATCGTCCAGGAAACTGTGAAAGTTTCCCCCCTTCTAAATGTAAATTCTAAAGACACCCTGGTGCCGATAAAAGAACAGTAGCGGTCTAAGTCCCCACTTAAACTAAGCTGTTGTGAAGCATTTTATATTACTTCCGTTGTGTGAGGTGAAGTATTAAGGGATGGAATGAGGGATGGACTTTAAAGTTTGTTTCAAACTATAAAACTCAAACTTCACTGTTATTCACTTATTCAGTAGGTAATTATTACTGATATATTTGCTTAGAAAAAGATGTAACGAACCTATATGTAAAGAAGAAAGTAAAATGCATTCCAAATGATCTAAAAGATCTTCAGAGTATTAAAAATGAACAAAAAAAAACGCAGAAAAAATATAAAAATGACCCATTAGTTCAAAAACGTCTAAAAATGCAAAAAAAAAATTGCAACATAAGAAATTATTTTTTTACGTTGATATTAACATAGAAAGGAATTCCATATTAATAGGCATCACCTAATGTGAAAAATAAGAAGATGATTTTTCATCAACATCCGCCCCCTACTAATAACTGTGCAAAATTTGAGGCTTCTAGTTTTATTAGTTTATAAAATTGAAATTTTCCCTCGGAGTGCCCTTAATATAAGCACCCAGACTTCAACAAAGTAATAATATTATTCTCTCCCGCATTGCGAGTACTTGACCTAGGAACCTTGAAACAAAAGCCATAAAAGAAGACGCTGTCGCAGCATCGAGTAAGCGTCTTTCGGAACCAACGCAATTCCCTTTCAATTCGAACTGCAACTGTGAAATTTATGATGATAGCAGTAAAACATGTTGTTGACATGTAATTGATGCTACGGTATGCGCTGAGCTTTCATGTATAACTGTAGACATCAATACTGAAGGTTGTAAATCATCTCTAGCGGACACACCAGTTAAATTTCGTTACAAAATTAATTCATGACCTCTCTAAAAAAATACCCTCTTTATTTCTCATTCTATATGACATTCTACAACACTTGAGAGCTAATATAATTCATTCGTCTTTTCAATTTATTTTTATTTTACGGCCCTTTCATGATAAAGTGCTGGAATGGAGCGGGCGTTGCATTTATCTTAAACCCTGCCTTCTCAACTTTAATGTACGGTGCAGTTTGTATGTGGTATGGCATGACGGCAATTACAAAATTCTGAATTAGTAACTATATACTTCACCAACGCATATTGTAACAGTCAGGATCCAGTGAAAATGACATATATCTATGCTACACTTTAAAAAACTTGGTCCAAGAAAAAATGTGGACTCAAGTCTCTATTAGGCTCTGATTTCTAGAGCCAGAAAGTTCACACATTTGCATATATTTCTTCACTGCCTGTAAGTGCTCATTAATTATCTTCACGAATCATAAGCATTTAAGCTTATCAAACCAAATTTTATGTTGCATATATTTGCATAGGCCTATTTTGGATTTATCGTCCCCGTTGTGTCAGAACTCACTAAACCCAAAATTTGCCACTTTGAGTTATGTCCATATTATGTAGAGTCTATATGTCAGTCCCTTTCTGATGGTATAATTTACTATGTCCTATGACGTATAGGTTCTGAGTTAAACGACCTTGAAATTATGTCACCAAGTGTTTGGTTCTTACACTGAGTAAAGGCAAAATTCACCATGTGAACATAGTGATTTTTTATTCGATGAAGATAGCACATTTTCTGTGAAGGTAATAAATATTTTTGTGCGAGATCGTGCGTATTTGCTTGTTTTCCGCACAGAACCAATACGCGGTAAGTGTGAAATACCACATTCAGTATTCCCAACGTAACACATATAACAATTTCCCTCTTCTTACCGCTTAAGCGCGACATTCATTTTACTGCTTTAGGCTTTTAACATATTATTTTTAGAGACGTTTAACATAATAATAATTATAAATTGGAAACTTACCACTTCAATTTCAACTTAATTGCAATGTTAATTATTGTTTTTAAATATTTGCAAAAATTAAGTAAAGTCTACTACTCCACGAAACTTATTGCATTCCTGATACAAGCAACATTAAGGAAGCCGTGAAAAAATCAACAAGATTCTAGATGCCGATGTTATTACTGCAATATGTTATATAAATAATATTGTTGAAATATTAAAATGAAAAATAAATCATTACATAACTTTACCGTTTGTTTTAAGTTCGCATTTATAGACTGGGGGAAAAAAAAGACAGACGTATATCACGGCCTGCTGGAGTATAGTAAACACAGAAAACATTTTATAGCAACAATGTTGAAGAAAGATATTTTGGTTTCCGAAGTTGCCGTCATTAAACAGAAACCAACATGGAGATTTCATTGCAACTAATTAGAAATTCGTCTTTCAGATATGTAATAAACGATCTTCGCACAAAATAATGTACGATACACGAGCGGTATGTTTGTTATCATGTTCTCGGAAATTAAAAAAGCTCAACTACTTTTCGCTTTTTCAATCTTTTCCTCGAACATGAAAACGTCAACATACCGCTCTTGTAACGTATATTACTATTTTATAAATGCATAATATTTCATGATATTTATATTATTGTGGCATATTTTCGCGTTTAAGCTAATCAAAGCTTACTTTATGTTGCATAAAAATGCATAGTTTGGATTTTCAAAATGGAAAAAATATTCTATTTTTGAAAAATGATATTGAGTGAAATTATTATAATTGTTTTTACCAGAAAAGTATTCAAAGTTTTTGCGGGACACCTAGTGAATCTCACAGGACAGCAGTGTGCCGCTCTCAACAACAAATATAAGCTTATTCTCATCTAGTTTGACCTATAATGTTATTACATTGATTGCTTATTATCATCATTATTGTTATTAGATTATTATTATTATTATTATTATTATTATTATTATTATTATTATTATTATTATTATTGTTATTATATTTTTGAACTCGTTTTAATGTGTGTAATCAATGTAACATGATTAAAGTATGTTGTGCTATTTGAAAAAAATTGATGACGTCAAGTGTATCTTGTACCATAATGTAGTTACATGCACCAAATCTCTACACTCATGTTAGCCCCTCGTTCTAATCTAACTCTCAAAAACAAAAATTCCAATACCTATCCAAACAAAAGTTATAATAGGTGCACAAGATAAATGAGACATCCTGTATATATACATACACATATACATACATATTAACTTAGAGGAAAACAAGATTCAAATGCCATTCTGCAATACAGGCCTACATAACATTTTTTTAGCTACATCAATAAACATCATATGCAGACTGTTTCGTAGATTGTCGGTAATTTTATGTAGGCCTTACGCAGTATTAATGATACGAGTAGAATAAACTACGTATGCAAATCCCACCTTTCAACTCAGGAGGCTTTATAATCCCCTTTGCAGTATTTTTTCAATGAATAAACTTGCTTTGCAACGAGAACTGGTTGCAGAATGGAATAAAAAATTGTATAATGTGAAGGTCTGTAACTTGAGTTGTATAGTAGTTAGTTATTATAATGTAGATCTAAGGTTAGAAATGTATTTATCTGTAGTAAAAACTATAGTAATAAAATATCCGGCACACTATTCTAAAGATTTTACGAGACGAGGATGACGAAGATTAGAGACGCTTAAGACCTACACACCGAGAAACTTTGCCGTGCAATATTAGATCAATAATCAAGCTAGATAGGAAGAAACATGGACATTACGACGAAGTGATGAGAAACGACTAGAAAGATTTGAAATGTGGATATGGAGAAGGACGGAGCATGTGAAATGGACAGACAAAATAAGAAATGAAGCTGTGTTGGAAAGAGTGGGTGAAGAAAGAATGATGCTGAAACTGATCAGGAAGAGAAAAAGAAATTGGCTGAGTCACTGTTGAGAAGAAACTGGCTACTGGAGGATGCACTGGAAGGAATGGTCAACGGAAAAAATGTTCGGGGCAGAAGGATACATTAGATGACAGACGACATTAAGATATATGGATCATATGCGGAGACTAAGAGGAAGGCAGAAAATAGGAAAGACTGGAGAATGCTGGGTTTGCAATGAAAGACCTGCGAGCAGAAAACTATGAATGAAATGAATAAATCAAGCTAGATTATTCCAAAACCGGAGCCAAAGTCCGACTGACATCACGGTAATGAACGGTGGTGCCAAAATTTTGTAATTTTGCAGTGTCTTAGATAGGCGTAAAATATGTAATATTTCGAAATACGCAACGATTCCGCCATCACGGTGAGCAATGAAAGGTTTGCATACGTTATAGAACGCTTTTCGTCAGATCTGGATCAGTCCCAAAGTCTTGGAAGTTTCCCCATACATGACAGAGTAGAAGAACATCACAAATTTTTTATCAGTTTTGAGTATCGTGAATGCTTTAAATCAGTGATTTTCAAAGCCGCCGGTCCGCGAAATTATTTTGGTGGTCCGCGACGAATATCCGTAGATTTCAATTTTAGTATCAATTTTTTACGTAATTATACAAAAATCGAAGTTTCTATTTATCTTTAACATCATTTTACAATATTATCTGAACTTCCCGCATATTGTGCAGTCAACTACCAACAAATTGTAAATAAGTATACTGCTATTTCTCTGTGCAAACCGAAAAGGAAAACATTGAAATTACTAGTGACTTTTTCAACAACGTATTTATGTCAAACAACGTTCTCTGCTGTCTGTGCAATTAAGACAAAATAGGCTACAGGAGCCGAATAGATGTTCATGCCGCTCTCCGTCTTGCAGTATCAACTTTAGATCCAAGAGTCGAAAAGATTTTGGCAAATAAGCAGCAGCGAAAGTCTCATTGAATCTATAAGAATAACTTTCCAGAGAAACAGTATAAACTTCCAAACTTCAAATTACAATGCCGATGTGACTGTTCAATTTCTAATTTTAAATATCATTCTATTAACAAATAAATGTTCATTTTTAGAAATAGCGTGTGTTTTTTTCTATTTTGCCGGTCCTCAACATTTCTGCCTGACTTTTACCGGTTCGCGAGTGTGGAAAGGTTGAACATCAATGTTTTAAATCATGAAAAATAAACAATTTTCCGTTCACAATTGATATTGTCACGATTCTTTCCTTTATAGGAGGCGGATTTGAGCATATTTGTATGTTTTATTCATTAGTTTCAAATCATATACCACAAATATATAACTGCATTTCAAGTTATTTGCGACTAAAGTTCAAGATTTTATAGTACATATAGGGTAAAGGTTGGTAATATTGTGATACTAATAATATTATGATAATACTTTTTGAGAATTTTTTACAATTTTACTGAGCGAGAGGAAGATCGGTTTTTTGCGTCAACATAAGGGAATGTTCGTGGACAAGTTGCTGCACAAAACCGGTCCTTCTCTCGCTCAATAAGATTGTAAAAAATTCTCAAAAAGTACTATCACTTTATTATTAGTATCACAATATTACAAACCTTTATCCTACATGCATATTTTAGAGGCAAATTCATATTTCAGTTTCTGGTGCATATAAAAAGCATATTTTGTTATTTTTAGCCAATCTGGCGCTTAAACCAAAGTTAGGAATACGCAAAATCGAAAAAATGAAATACAGAAGAAACATAGACATTGAAACTTATTAAATTAGCTACAGTCTATATTATTTATCGCACCAACATCATGCAGACAATGCAGTGTTGTTGGTGAATCATTGTGGACAATTCCGCGGGAATCAACAAAGCACTCCATAACGAAATGCACTGCTGACTTGTGCAAATGTATAATATAGAGACGTTATGATGGATGAGAGTTGAGATTAAAGTAACAGATAATAAAATAAGAATCCGCTTTATCGTCTAGTTCGCACGTGCATAAGATTTTGACAGATTCCACGTGAACGCTGCAATATGCTATAATCGGTGGGGAAGTCAGCCTACAGGAAGTGTTTGTAGACTTCTTTTCCCTGGCTAAATTCGAATTTCGCCGCCTGTCAACAATAGGCCTAGTATAGACATGATAATATAATTTTCTGCTTTCTACTTGTAGACAAGACAAATCAGATTATTTCATTTTATTATCGTCACAAGACAGATAAATTTCGCCAGTGTGTTGAGTACATTATACAGGGTGTTTAAAAATACGGGGCATAATTTTAGGTATTTATTTCCCACATGTAGACAATCAAAATAGTTCATTACAACATGTGTCCGGAAATGCTTTATTTCCGAGTTATGGCCTTCACAACATTGAAATTCACCGGAACGTTTTTCTTTCCGCAGGTTGTTGCCGTCAAAGGAGACATTATGAGAGCACTCTGACAGTTCATTCCGAGGCGAAGGTTACATTCAGTGTTGTGTAGGCGTTAGACTGTGCGACATGTATTCAAATCAAGAGCTGGCAGAGATTCACTTCATGTACGGTAAGGCGGACGGCAATGCTGCGCTGGCTCGTCGTTTGTACCAGGAGAGGTACCCACAGCGACAATGTCCAGATCGGAAGACATTTGTACGTCTCCATTACCGTCTGTGCGAGTATGGAAAATTTAACTCTCCTGGTTTGGGGAGGGGACGACCAAGATCTACAACTCCAGAAGTACAGGAGATTCTGGAGGCTGTGAACATGACTCCTTCTATCAGCACACGAAGGGTAGCGTTGCAAGTCAATGTTCCTCATACGACTGTCTGGAGACTGTTGAAAGAGTATCAATTGTATCCTTATCATTTGCAACGTGTACAGGCCCTGTCACCAGCAGATTACCCTGCACGAGTTAGGTTCTGTCAGTGGTTCTTGCAGCAGTGTGGTGTAAATCCGAACTTTCCTGCCTTAGTATTATTTACAGATGAAGCACAGTTCACACGAGATGGCATAACAAATTTCCACAATCAGCATCTATGGGCGTATGAAAATCCACGTGCAACTGTTCCATCTCATCACCAGGTGCGGTTATCCCTCAACATGTGGGCCGGTATCATTGGTGATCGATTAGTTGGACCCCATGTACTTGTAAACAGACTTACGGGGCAGGCGTACACAAACTTCCTGGAAAACATCATACCTCATGTATTAGAAGACACTCCACTGATCAATCGTCAACACATTCACTTCTTGCATGATGGCGCTCCTGCACACTTCAGTCGTACGGCTCGCCGGTACTTGGATCGAAGGTTTCCTGATCGATGGATAGGTAGAGGTGGCCCAATTGCTTGGCCTCCACGCTCACCTGATCTGAACCCTCTCGATTTCTACTTGTGGGGCCATTTAAAATCATTGGTTTATTCGTCTCCGGTGCCTGATTTGGAATCCCTTCGGAATCGAATTGTGGCATGTTCTGAGGACATACGCAATACTCCTGGAGTTTGGGATCGTGTTCGCAGGTCAATGAGACATCGATGTGATGTCTGTATTCAAGCAGGAGGTGGACATTTTGAACATCTTCTGTAATGACAACGACCTGCGGAAAGAAAAACGTTCCGGTGAATTTCAATGTTGTGAAGGCCATAACTCGGAAATGAAGCATTTCCGGACACATGTTGTAATGAACTATTTTGATTGTCTACATGTGGGAAATACATACCTGAAATTATGCCCCGTATTTTTTAAACACCCTGTATTTTAGAAAATTATTAGACCCCTAATTTTGGATTAGTTTTATCAACGATGCCTAAAGAAAAATTTGCCAGAAGTGTATTGTTTAAGCAGTGGGTTCAAGCGCTATATATATATATTGTTTTCAGTGTTTATAGTGCATATTTAGTTATTTTTGGTGCATATATCCTGGTTTTAGGTGCATACGTGCATGCACATTTTGCCGTTTTTAGTGCATATGAATCTGTACTCTACTTATGAATAATCGACAGCAAAACTAACGATCAGATCCCGATAAGTAAAGGAGACAAACAATTGCCAGCAAAATATGTTATACACCATATCTTTAAACGATATTGATGAATAGTTCATGTTCTTCAATAGGGTTTTAAATGTAGAGAATATTTTTACCATTTGTTCTGTACATAACAAAATGCATAAGATATGTTTTTTTTTTAATGGCTTTTGGAAAACGTGTATTAAGTACCCAATTTCGTAAATTTAATGAATACGATTATAGTCAATAGATAAAATACAAATCTTTGCCATACATAATTCATAGTAAAAGGAATCAGTTAGACAAAGTTGTCGGCCTATGCCTAACAAAGAAGAATTTGAACAAGTTTAAAACTTGGAAAAGTTAAATGAAATGAAATTTACAGTAATTCGAAACCGGTATTCATAAAGTATAATGTATATAAAGAATGTATACAAGTATGAAGTGGTCTATCATTACTAGTTATTCCTCGTATGGTGGATTGGATGAGGAAGACCGATAGCTTGGCCGCTTCGATCTCCTAACTTATCTCCAAATTGCGGATGGAAGGGCGGACGACATGATAAAAAAATAGTTTTTCTGTATGTTGAGTGTAAAAGTTAAAAACGTGAAAATTGATTTTTGTATCATACCAACATTTTCTTTTCCTATATTAAGAAAACATCTCACACCGAAACACCGATGCTGAGGAAAGACAATAAACCATCTACGGCTTAAAAAATCAAAACAATTTTGTTTTCTAATATGTCTTTCACTTTGATAATACTTTCCTCCACGGAAGGGACGCTGACACCAAAACAGGATAAATTCAGTGTAACAGAAGCAGCTATATACGTACAAATAAAACAATTTATTATTAAAAATCAAATCGAAACATATTAGAATAATTTTTAATGTTTTATTTTTAACTAACAGATTATAAAGAGAGATTGTTCAACAATACCTGAGAGTCCACCGCTGTGGAGTAATGGTTAGCTTGCCTGATCGTGAAACGAGAGGGATCAGATTCAAATCCTGGTTGGGACAAGTTACCTGGTTGAGGTTTTTTCCGAAGTTTCCTTCAACTAATTAAAAGCAAATGCTGCGTAACTTTCGGCGCTGAACCCTGGACTCATTTCGCCGGAATTATCACCTTCACCTCACTCAGACGCTAGATAACCAGAGCAGTTGATAAAGCATCGTAAAATAACTTAAAAAACAATACCCGAGTAATAAACGGGATAAAAGTATCACACATCGTCATGAAATGCAAGTCGAAACAACGATAAAAAACAGAGACTCCCTGAAAAAAACATATGAAATTAGAGAGAAACCTGAACAAGCCAACTGACCTAACATTAGACACCATCAAGATGATTATACAGGGTAAAAGGGATACAACTGCATTAATTTTAATATAGAATCTTTAGGTTGTAAGTAAGCAAAAAGTCAAATGTCATTTTGGTATTTGGATAACGGCTTAGCCGAAAAAAAAAGATGTCTGAAATTTGAAACCCATTTATAATAAAGCTACTGAGTAATAACGTACAACATTAAATAACTAAAAACGCGTTTACAGTGTAATGAAAATTTGATCAGTTAATTTTGTATGTTATTACACAAATGAAGCGTTTTTCCAAAAAATGACAAATGAATATTTTTTCGGCTTGTTCTTCCCGTTGATATCTTACCACTCATACGTCTCAATACCCAATAGTTTTACAATAAATGGGAGTCAAACTTCAGGCACAAATTATTTTTTTCGGCTATAACGTTATTCAAATGCCAAAATGACATTTGACTTTTTGGTTACTTACAACCTAAAGATTCTGTTCTTAAAATTAATGCAGTTATGCCCCTTTCACTCTGTATAAAGATTAAGAAATTTTTTTTAAGTAAATGCGTTGCCACTTCGGCTCCATCTTACTTGCCGAATACCTCCAGACGAGCAGCATCTGCTGCTGAATTAGCCGTGAAGAAAAAAGTCAATAAATATGCTAACCTTTTAGACAATTAGATCTTTATCCCCTTTGCTGTGAAGACCTTCGGTCCTTGGAGTTATAACGCTAAAGTTTTGGTATCTCAAATCGGCCAAATTTTGATCTCCATTACTGGTGATCGCCGTTGCACTACTTATTTGCGTCAACGCTTAAGTATTGCTATTCAACGCAGAAATGCAATGAGCGTTTTGGGTATTCTTCCCGAATCCAGCCCTTCGGACGAATTCTTTTTTCTATATAATTTATTACGTATTCTGTGTCTAAATAATAATGAACTATTCATGGATTTTACACTTCAAATAATAGAAGCAAAATCTTTAATAAAAAAAAAAGAATGGTATGTAAGGCTGGTATTCATAGTCGAACTTTCGATTAAAGAGTCATTTGGAAGACGCAAAGTATCACTTTTCCGTTACACAGTCGACACTTTGGTGCAAAGGAACAATTTGGAGACAGTGTACTTCCGACCATACTTTGAGCCGAAAGTGTCACTTTGTAGAAAAATGGCGGACGTCTTGGAGGTTGTCGAATTATTTATTAGAACGTGCACAAGAGATGACACAATTAGTGGTCAATGTACGAAAGCGCTACATTAGGGATAGGCCTAAAGACAATCCCGTGGAATTTTATAATGATATAGAATTTAAAAAAATGGTTCCGATTTGATAAAAAAAACTGTTATTGAGATTGCTAATCTTTTCGATGATCTGTTGACAAAAACGAATAACAGAGGTTTTGCCAGTGACTCCAATAATATAGTTATTGACTGCATTAAAATTCTATGCCATATATATATATATATATATGTTCCATACATTAATATCTGTAATATTATTATAGTTCAAGTATTTCTGTAGTAACATTCGTACATTTATAACCTCAATTCGATGAAGTGATATGTAGGTAGATATTCCTATATAACCTATTTTTTATTACTGAAACGAATTTTTTAACTTAAACAATATTAAACTAACTTCAATCTAATGTAGGCGTAACTATCTTAAATTAGCATTGAGAGACTTCACGTGCCTGCCTTCTAAGCAGATTCCGATTTTGATTTTCGTTGACTACCTATATTTTGAGATAAGGTCTATCTTGATGTTCATATAATCATTATTTTGATATATGTTTTCATGCCGGTAAGCAATACATCTGATATGGCTGCTTTTGCTGAGATATTGTCTCTGGTTCATGTGCAGTCATAACCTCACCATGAAAAGAGATCTCATACCATTAGGCCTATTTTGTTTTGCATTGTAGAAAAATTTGGAATTAAAAATATTCCTGAAGAGCAGCCAATAATGGAAAGAAGAGAGAGAGAGAGAGAGAAAATAATAATAATAATAATAATAATAATAATAATAATAATAATAATAATAATAATAATAATAGCAATAGGCCTAATATGTTTATTTCATTCTTTTGACTTCTATTCACTATTCACGAAAAAGACAAAAATGAAAATAAAGGGAATAAAACGATATATCAATGAAGCAGGTAGGTATAAAAACTAACCTAACGATATAAATTATATATATATATATATATATACATATACACACAAAACTTAACCTACTCAGTCCAACTTTAACTACATAAACCAATAGAAGATATGTACAAAATCTAACCTAACTATATAAATCAGTGGAACTGATACATACAAAACCTAACTTAACGATAGAAATCAATGAAAAAGATAGGTACAAAACCTAATCTAACTATATAAATCAATGGATCAGCTATGTACTGTACAAAACCTAACCTAATTTCACCAGCAGTATCACTAACTATTTAATAAAATATTATATATCTGAACTGATTGAAATATTCTGAACTATCGGCAGCAAAAACTAGAAACTGAAATAAAACAAATTTAAATATATATTTTCTTTTCGTGCGATAAATTAGGCTCTCAACTCAAATCACAAGCATTATAATCTGTGGGTTACACATTAATTTGTTATTGTTTGTTCACTTGTTTTGAAAGGCATTGTGGGCCTTCTGTTACCAACCAAATTGTAACTCTACACTTTGCTAGCGTGAAGTAACACTTCGTAAAGTGCACTTCTTCAATCGTCTATGAATACCACTAAGATGAAAGAGCCACTTTCGTCAAAAGTGTCACTTTGCAAAGTGGTGATATAAAGTGTCGACTATGAATACCAGCCGAAGTAATAAGGTGTTATTCTTTCCATCAATTATTGCAAGAAGTAAAATTAAGAACATTTACTAGTAGAGAGCACCGATAAAGTGAAACTGCACCTAAAATGCTCTTCACGCAAAGTAGTACCTGAGAGCCTGAAGTGAGATGGGAGGGGGTTCTACGTCAATAGTGTTCGACCATACCCTGAAAGCTTGGAGTACAAAGTTAACTTGCGAGTCGGTAATGGCCCGTATGGCCCATATGAAGCGGAGTGCTCTTCTCTTTCTCTTACAACGGACATAGTGCGGGCCCAAAGGGAAGCCAGGTCCGTACTCAATTATTGCAAACGTTGTTACCGAGGGCCTGTCTCGTTAAATTTTCATCACTGGCCTGTCGCACGCCAAGTATCTCACACAAAGAAGAGGGCCTTTGAATGAAGGAAATGAGCGCCGCTTGCTAATTACTTTCTAACTTGGAACAATGGCGCTCAATGCAACGTCCTGCAACACTCACTATAGCAACCCTTTCAACGGCCGAAAGCGTGAAAAATGTACTGTTCACTTCCAGAATTCGCAGTTTTTGAACTGCGCAACTGTCAGAACATGTCCACATCGCAAAGAATGGTCACAAGTTATTGCAAATTATTCACGCATAACTTACAGGAAAGGCTGCACGCCAATTTCCTAAAACACAAAAGTTAGTCTCCTCAAATGAAACAACTCACCTCCGACTGCACTGACTAGCCACCGTTGTAAATTATTCATGAGAAAAATTTCCACTTTGCTAAATTATTCTCCTAAGTTTAGCAAAAAATGCCAGTACCAACTGCTAAATAAAATCGCCTGCAGTTAATTCGTTCACGAAGAAAAGTCTTCATTCAACAGCTGTAACACTAACAAACCGGGTAGTAAATATGACAGATTGTGTGTTATTTAAAACTAGCCGTACCCGTGCGCTCCGCTGCACCCGTTAGAAATAAATATAAATTAATTACATAATTAAAATAGGACATTTGATCCAGGGAACATTCGTGTTTGATAGAAGAATAAATCGTTTATTATGTTACTTAATTTAAATTGAATTAAAAAAAATTAAAATGCGATCATTTTGATCCAGAGACCACTCATTTGGTCATAAAAATTATTTTAGGAAATACAGGAAACGAATGTACAGAATAGCCTAGCAAGTTTTCTATGTATAAGAATCTATTTTAATCTTACCTGTCCTCGATTCACCCAGAAGTTACTGTAATAACATTATATCATTATGTCCATCTAGAGAAACTACACTTTCCAATGGTGAATTAATAATTAATTATACAAATCGGTTAATTTAGCTTCCGATATTACTTCATACAAACACAGAAACATTCTCTGTATGCTATGTTTCATAGCTTTCGATTGTTGTTGTCCAAGGCCCCTTATAGACGAAGTCATTTGTTTTTTATTTCATTACACCGCCTTAGATGGCGTTGTTATTGTAATTTTGAAGCTCATTTATCTCATTAAATATCAGTCCAATCAAAAGTTTGCATAGAATAAAACTTGTCGGAAATTATTTTTAAAGAAACTTTTGTTATGTAATATTTTTCATGAAAATTAATAATAAGGGAGATATTTCGATTTATTTAATTCAAACCCCTCTATAACCCCCCTTTTAAATCAAATATTTTGAATGCCACATAGCCTAAATTCTAAGTTACAACGAACTTAATTTATATCCCAATTTTCATATAAATCGGTTCAGCCATTATCGCGTGAAAAGGTAACAAACATCCAGACAGACAGACAGACATACATACATACAAACAAAAATTTCAAAAAAGCGATTTTCGGTTTCAGGGCGGTTAATTATATATGTTAGGACCAATTAATTTTGGAAAATCGAAAATTACCAGAAACATTTCGGCTACAGATTTATTATTAGTATAGATCACATTGAAGTTTGAAGATTCCGTAATTTATTGTGGTGACAAATAAGTCCAGGACTCGGTCTAGGGTCACCGAGTCACCAGATTGAAGTTTGCAATGCACGGAGTATAAATGACATCATGACCGGTGGGGTAGGGAGGCCCTGCGAGAGTACAGTTGGTTTCGTATTACTCGACCAAGGCGAGTGGAGCCGCGGGCGTAATGTGAGAAAACACACCCTAATGAAATTCTCAACACACAACTCAATTTCAGAACACACACACTCTTTGACTCCACTTTACACCACACGAACACGCCCTCACAGAAAACAAAACAAGAGGCGCAAAGACCAGCAACGACCAGTTCTGAAAATGACCCATAATAGGTCGAAACATGTAAACATGGTACGTTAGAATTCAACACAAGAAAGTCTATCATACATATTCCGAATTTGAAAGTGTTAATTTTCGTTTTTATTGAATTTCTTTGAAATAGTCTCAATCCAACAAATATTGTCTATTGGCCATTCCGCACCTTTACCAGAATCCAACGAACCTTTAATGTCAATTATTTGAAAAGTAATATTCACACTGAGTTAATACTCCAATTCCAAAATAATTGTATTTTCCAAAATTTCCATTAATCTCCGCCAAGAGTGCAAATCAATCTCCAACAATCTCCGCTAACACCAATATTAAAAAACGTAAAGGATAAAATTAATCTCCATAAATACCTGCCCCTGTGTATACGGCTACATGCCAAATCCAGTTAAATCAACTACCAGATGAGTTTCAACCGCGGTGTTTTAACTGCTCGTGGAGTATAGGCCTTAAATAACGACAGCTAATTATCCGAAAGGAATAAAAAAAACTACAAGTTCAATAACGCCAACACCAATATCGTCCGCTTTGTCATATCCTAAGAAAACTCTAATTAAATCCAATAATTGATGATTAAGAAGTACAGAAGGTAAGTGTAGGCATACGTGTGTGTGGCCTGAACTTTAATAAATAACGGGAACGGATGTGAATTAGACATCATTCCTTGTTATTTTTACATTTCTTCTTCCCGATGGACTGAAATTAAACACCCTGATTCCTCTTCATTAGACACCACTCGAAGCTCCTTCTACGTGGGAAGAACAACTATGACAGATGAATGCAATTTGTATCACTGAAATATCGTGCCTCTGCCAAGTGTTTTGAACGCATATTTACTGTTTTTGTAGGGACATAACTTCCCACACCTTAGCCTCGAAACTTGCGTCACCCGTGAAGGGATAATAATGAAATATGAGTAGGTGATGACCGAGTGGGCAGTGGCAACTTATACCATTCTAAAGTTGACGCTGCTGAAATTCAGGCTCGCCTTAAAAGCCCGTGCTTACAACTATTACGTTTAAACTACATTGTTGAGCATGATTGATGAAGTTGCCCGTGAATTTTAATGGACGTGACATTTAATATGCATTATATAAAATTAAAACATGCCAGAGGAAGATGCAAAGAAAAATACTGGGCATCACGCTACGAGACAGAATGGCAAACGAAACACTACAAAGACTGACGAACACTACTGACGCAGAAGAACGAGCCACGACAACGAAGTGGACCTGGGGGGGGGGGGAGGACATGTGGCGAGACTACATCAGACAAGATGGACCCATGCAGTGACGATGTGGGACCCGTACGTCGGAAAGAGCGGACAGGGAAGACCACGGCTCAGATGCTCTGACATGTTTACCAAAGATTCGGGGAAACAATGGTCGAGGACAGCAAAGAACAGAGTTTTGTGGAAAGAACTAGGGAAGGTCTCTGTAAATAGATAACGTAATCAGTGTTAAGATATTGTAAATAGTAAAGTCAGTATTAGTCAAAAGTGTAAGATAAGTTTTGTAAATAGTAAAGTCAGTGTTGAGAAAGTGTCAGGTAAATAGTGTAAATAGCAATCAGTGTTTGTCAAAGTGTCAGTGTCAGTATAATGTGTGTAGTGCAAGAAAAAAAAATGAACAAAGAACAGAGTGCTGAGACTTAGTTAAAGTTGAAAAGGGTTATTAACCATGTCACAAAAGTAGTATACACGACAAGCTCGCCTGGATTGGCTCACCAAGCGAGTACACTTGAGCCATCCCTGTCGAGGGGGTTCTAACCCCATCACAGGAGGCCTGTACCCAACATGGGACATCATGGCTAACATTCATATAAAATTAAGGATTTTAAAAATTCAAAAATAGACCATCACATAACGCTTTCTAGCCTACATAAAAATCGACATAATGATCTTAGACACAATATTATAGCAAAAATAGTAATGCAATAGTTTATTATATTAACTAATTTAAATATCCAGGTACTCATGCAGGACACTTTATAGTGGAAAATATTTACAACAAAGATTAGGGGAGACTCGGCTAATTCCGCAATATTAAAAAGTAAATCTATCATATTTTTATCAAAATGTTTGTGATAAATATTATCAAGGTATGTAGACATGGACGAAACCTTTAATTATCAAATGAGATAAAGAGACCTATTAAAATGCAAATATATTTAGTTGTATATACATTAGTTGAAAAATAACTCGGGTAATTCCGCAACAGGACTTGGCTAATTCCGCAGTAGTAAATAATTATGAAATACATTATGAAAGTAATATAAAAGGAACAATTTATATACAACAATGCTCACTTTCTTCACAGCTGTGTAGCAAAACACGAAGAACAGCCAACTTTCGATGTTTCACTGTATTGCCGACTGATGTGTCGACCAATATCCTTGTTTTTTTTTTCCATAACACTGCGGAGGACATGCCTCCTGTTGACAGCCTCTCAAAGCTTACGTTCACGCTATTGTAAAGCCGCAGTAAAATCATAATATATGTATTACTGCGGAATTACCCGTACTGCGGAATTAGCAGAGTTTCCCCTACATTCGAGATTCTAAACTACAAAAAATCTATCTTCACGGAAACAAATGGTTTCAGCATTCCTGCCGCCCAGTAAGTGGTTCTGGGCACGACATCTGTATTTCTGTGTACAGCGATTTCTCTTAAATTATTCATATTCATTCACATTCAGTAGCCACGAATCTATTTATCTGAGAATGTAGTACATGAAATTCAATACATTTTAGTAAACAACGAGCCTTTATTTGAAGAAGAAAAAAAAAACACAAAAACGAATATAATACAGAACGCTGGTTCACGTGTAGTAACTTATAGTCTCTGCTTTGTAAGTTACTATGAACCCTAACAAAAGATAATGAGAACGACGACCTGAAAGGCTTTGAGCGGAAAGTATTGCGAAGGATATTCGGCATTGTTTAAAATCAGAATGAAAGGAGACTACGCTACAATCATGAGGTAAATAATTTGATCCAAAGAAAAGGCATTGTCGAATTCATACCTTCAAAATTAAGGAGTAATGATTTCAGGGAATTTTTTGTAGGTTATTTTACGACGCTTTATCAACATTTTAGGTTATTTAGCGTCTAAATGAGATGAAGGTGACAATGGCGGTGAAATGAGTCCGGGGTTCAGCACCGATATTTACCCAGCATTTGCTCATACTGGCTTGAGGGAAAACTCCGGAAAATACCCTCAACCAGGTAATTTGCCCCGACCGAGAATCTAACCTGGTTTCGCGGCCATACGCGTTAATCGTTACTCCACAGGTGTGGACTTTGGGGGATGTCCCCCTACCCGAGATTTCAGACCTATTTTTAACTAAAAAATACAATTTACACAATATTATATTTCAATTTGATATGACTTTACAATAACTAACATATATTCTATTCAGGTAGTTTCTTTAAAGGTTGGTAGTTTTTCAGCCGATCTTGACTGGTTGAAAATTTGGGGCTTAATTAATGGGAACATTTTTTTGTATGAATGTGAGAGAGGTTAGAAATTTTCAAATATGCAAATCAAAGGGCAGGGTACGTGTACTAATGACGTTGGGTATGGTAGGGATTAGACATCCATAAACGACGCGGTATCATGCAACTTGAAAGGGCAGGATATATGCATGTGCTGCTTGAAAGGGCAGTATGTGTAGTAGTGGGGTATGATGAGGTAGAATAGCGATCAAATATCCATAAACGACACAGCGTCATACTAACTTGTGTTACATGGTAATTGGAATAGCATTACAACACACATATTCATTCTAAAAATCCATCGGGTCATATTCATTGAGCACGGCGGTCGACTCACAACTCATTACACGTAACATCACTGTGTACGATAACCATATCACATTGCCATCCCCGTAGTGCTGCGATCACATACTCGTACTGCGCGTGCACGGTTGCGGTGGTGGACACACAACTAAATTCATATCGGTCTTTGTGCGATAACCATACGTCACACTGGCATCTAGTGATGCGACCACAAACTTTAGATGTCATACGATATACGACATACGACATCTAGTGAAACCATCGATTGATTTCGAGAGAAAATATAGTTGCTATGACTTATGACCAGGCTTAGGTTTCGAGACAATGAAGAATGAAGTGAAGTTAACGGTGCAACTAAGTATAGATGGCGTGAGGTCGCACAGTGAGCACAGTGAGCTTTGTTTACCTATGCGTTAGTGTACAATCCGGTTCGTGATCAGAGGTACAGTAGTCTTCCGTCTCTCCCTATGAAACTAACTCAGGCCATCCATCACAGTACATTTTCAAAAGTTATTTAGATGGTGTGGGATTTTTAACTAACACTACATAGCAGCGTTGTCAGACACAGCCTAACCGGAGCGGAGCGCTCTACTATAACTCGTTGCGTGCTCCGGTGCTGCCACAGACATAAGTTGACGCTCCGACTGGACGTCTCTAGCACCACAACCGGTTTCGGAGCTTACAACTCTGACACTACTGCTATATAGCAATAATAACATATTTAGTAATTTTTAAAATAAATAAAAACAAATGAAAGCTCTATTTATATTGATTCCATTTTCTATACTCCCTTTTCCATGTACTGCCTCTGTTGTTGAATTACGTAAGATCTGAATTATTGTTTCCCGGTTTCAGTTTCCCTCTTTGGTATAGTATAAATCCCCCCCCCCCACGAGAAAATGTCTGCATTCAACCTGAAATTAAGAGTATTGTGACACAGACAGCCTGTCATTCTGTCAGAATGCCGCAAACGCAGCTTCATTTCTAAAGATTCTTATCTTCCAGCTAAGAGAACTACATTGTTGCGAAACATTAACACTAGGCCTATTAAGTTATAATGAGAAAATGTCTCAGTTTCGTGACGATTTTTTTTTATTTCGGAAGCCATTAATAAAACTGGTTTCGTACTTTCAAATTTCAAAAACTGCGTCTGCTGATGAAATTACATTATAAATATATTCATATACGATAAATGATTCTGGTCAATCAAGTCCTGCATGTGTCAATATTTCATTCGCTTGAACAGCGACGTCAGCGATTTGTATACACATTAATTTTTTAGTCTCGAAGGTTACATTTATTTTATTTCAACACTTTAACAATTAAACTTACGCAAACAATACAATACTCAATATTTTAATAACATTACAGTCAACATTCCACTCAAGTCTGACTGCATCTATCGTAACTCAGATTCCTCCGCCTGGGACATACCTTCACATTTCTACCTCACCGTTATCCCAAAGCTAACGAGCCAACTGCTAATGAGGTTTTCTAACTGGCGATACGACGGAAACTTCTCGTATACTGTCAAATATCTTACAACACGTCCGCGATCGCATGTGTACGGGATGAGGGAAGGGACAAGGTTAGACGATGTGTACTGCCGTGAAATTTAAACGATAATTATTAAATTTTTAACGCTCGCTTACCCGAAAAACTGTAGTAGTTTTAATCAAATTTTGTTTAATTCACAACACGACGCACGTGTAGATTGATCCTCTTCCACTCCTGGCGATGAAAAAGAAAATGATAACTAGGGACAGTATTTTGGCCCAGGGCGTACGGAGATAAGGTTAGTTGTTCGTAGACTGTATTGACGTGACGTCATGTCTAGCGCATATCACAGATATACACTATTAGGGAACACTTGCATCTTGTTCGTGCTGCAGTTGGCGTTCTGTTCATGATTCAAAACTATACCCCGCAGAGTTTTCACAATGTATTATAGTGATAAAGACTGATACTACGATGACTTTTCCTACAAATTTATTCATTCAGTTATTAATTTGTTTATATTGGCGGAGTTAACGCCATAAGGCCTTCTCTTACACTCCACCAGATCACAAAATACACAAGGAATGAAATTTAATAAAAAAAACCTGACATATTATAGACAATAATAACATAACAAAATTGACACTTTGTAATGAAAATAATACCGTAGGCCAGCCGTGGCGAGAACGTGACTCGCGAGACATTGTGGCTCGCAGTGATAGCTGTGCATTTCGCTTGCTTCTAACCTCCGCCAACCCCCACCCTCTCACTCACTGGAGTAAAACTCCGTTCCATTTATATTTGTCTCTGACCTGCGGGTGGCGTATCGTCGCAATGTTTCTCTCGAAACCATGTACGAAAGTTCCAAGTAGGATGGGAGGACGCATTTTTTTGCTGTCAATATGATGAGAATATAAATGTATGATTTTTTCACAAGTATTACGAAGAAAACGGTTGTATAACATAAAACGGCATTATACTACATGTTACTGATGAAACATTACAAGGTTAAGTGTTAGTGTTGTTATTATCATCATCATCATCATCTCATCGTCGACCCTTTTTCAGCAGAAGTACGAATAATGCGGTTAGCTCTTCGATATGAACTCACTGATTTACTATGTGATGTCAAATGAAAGTTAGATGTAAGGACTTGACAAATGTTGAACTTTCAAATCTTTTTCAAAGGCAGTTTCAAAGGCATGTTGGGTCCGATAAGTATAATAATAAAATTTCAAATTTGCATGGATTTATTATCGTCAGAATTACTTATCAATAATCAAACACTTAAACCATTAGATTATTACATAAAATGGTACATAATGACCGACGAACGTTTTCGCCATGAATATGGCATCCTCAGGTCTCATCGAAGCAATGACACATAATGAACACAATTTTATTTCAAATCTTTGCCAAAAAATAAATATCCGAAGCTTCGTTCTTTCGCTTGCTCTGTTGAAGCCATGTTCGCTACAACTTACGTTTGTGAAAAATTATTTTCAACAGTTAAAATAGTAAAAACCAAATTTAGATCACGACTGACAGACAAATACCTTCGTGATCACTACGACTGGCAGTAAGTGACATAATTCCTGATTTTGAAACTTTGTCGCAGAGACATTCTGGAGACAGTTAATTTTAGGTTGTGATATTGTTCATTTATTGTTCATTTATTGTTCATTTCTTTCTTCGTTACACGTACTAAACATTAGTTTGTAGCCTTGTACTGTATAAAATAATATTTAAGTTCTTGACGTAAGGAAAATGAAAATCCGTTAATAAGTCAGACAGTTGCTTCACTTCTCCTTCGGTGTCCGCCTCCCTCCACAGGTGCTATGCACGTTGCAGGTTACACAGAGGCTCGGCGCACGATTACATTTTTTCCCCACCGCTGCCGTAGGCTAACAGACGAAACTAAGATACATTTCTAAAGACTGGAATATAACATATAACATAAGGGATGAAGTTACAGGAGAATGGAGAAAATTACAAAACGCAGAACTGCACGCTTTATATTCTTCACCTGGCATAATTAGGAACATTAAATCCAGACGTTCGAGATGGGCAGGGCATGTAGCACGTATGGGCGAATCCAGAAATGCATATAGTGTTAGTTGGGAGGCCGGAGGGAAAAAGACCTTTGGGGAGGCCAAGACATAGATGGGAGGATAATATTAAAATGGATTTGAGGGAGGTGGGATATGATGATAGAGACTGGATTAATCTTGCACAGGATAGGGACCAATGGCGGGCTCATGTGAGGGCGGCAATGAACCTCCGGGTTCCTTAAAAGTCATTTTTGAGTAAGTATTAGTACACCTTCTCTGTGCATAAAAGGAAACATATCCGACTACAAAGGAAACGGACTCTGCAAGAGAATTGAGATTTACTGTTCCCATTTCTATTCAAAAGGAATAGGTGTCTACTCTTGAGTTTGTATGATTTATTCAGCGGTAGCCTTACGCTATGTCAAAAATATGATCGATGAATGCTAAGATTCATGTAAGGCAGAAATTAATTCATAATCTTTCCAGAAGAGAGAAAGAACAAGCGAAGGTCATCTTTGAAGTGATGAATGATGATGATTATTATAATGATGATGATGATGATGATGATTAGGGGGAGGATGTTTATGACCTAAAAATCTACTTAAAATGATCATTAAAATGCCGTTAAACTAATGAAAAATGACGTAAAATTAAAAGAAAATGACATTTAAATATTATTCACCGTACTCGCATCACAACTTCTTAAAAATTAGTCACCTTGTCTCAATAACTGCCCTGCAAATCTCGGAGAGAGGAGGCAACTTCCTGGAATTTGGCTAAGATAAAGGAAAAGAACATGCAACAAAATGAAGATTTTAAGGAAAAACTATAGATTTTAATGAGGGTTTACAATGTGTTTCAATCAGGGGTGGTCGGTGAAAGCCCTCACTTAAACTAAGCTGTTGTCAAGCATTTTATATTACTTCCGTTGTATGAAGTCTTCAGTGTAATGAGGGGATGGACTTTAGAGTCTGTTCCAAACTATAAAACTCAAACTTCACTGTTATTCACTTATTCAGTAGGTATTCACTACTGACGTAGAAAATGATTTAACAGATCTATCGGTAAAGAAGAAAGTAAAATGCATTCCAAATGATCTAAAGCAGCGGTCATCAGCATAGAGCACCCTGGAGCTAGCGTCTCTTAACCGCGAAGAACACACTGCACTATGGTGCACTCGTAGCTGCTAGCAGGTATGCTCTCTATCTCTTCCTGCTGCACGACGGGGCACATGGGACGGCTCCTCTTACCCTTTACCCATTTCAGAGAGTGCTGACGATCACTGATCTAATGGTTCTTCAAAGTATTAAAAGTGACCAAAAATGCCGAAAAAAAAATACAAAAATGACCTATTAGTTCAAAATCGTCAAAAAATACAAAGTAAGAAGTTATTTTTTTACATTGATATTAACATAGAAAGGATTTCTATATTAATAGGCATCGTCCTAATGTGAAAAATAAGATGACTTTTCATCAACATCTACCCCCTGATGATGATGATGATGATGATGATGATGATGATGATGATGATGATGATGATGATGATGATGATGACGACGACGACGACGATCAACATACTGTAACTATATTCCAAATATACCGCTACTGCATTCAATTTCCCTTTGACTTCGCTTTACCACCAAAGATGGATAAATGTTGCACAAATCAGACATTGATTTCACCGAGGTAACATAACCACAAACATTAAGATGCTATCTCATGAGCTAAAATAACCATCAAATTACTTAATAGATAAAATCAATTGTTCAGTTTAAAATAAAAACCCCATTCCAGAATTATAACACTGCACGAATTGTCCAAAGAATATCTACCTAAAATCAGGATATTTCTTCATTCGTGTCTGCCAGTCATTAACAATCTGCTTGCAAGAACAAACAGACGGCACTTGACAACTGTAGTGTGTGCTTGATATGCTGTTGAGTGACTATTATTTACACTCTCCACGGCAATGTGAACACGGGAACTAGTCAACACAGCTCTTCATTATAAACGAGCAATGAAGGAACGTCACCAGCAGATGACACTGTTTCCTTCTACTCGTATGAAGGTTTGCAGTTATTCGCAAAACAGGACATAAAAACCGATTTATTACGACAAAAATATGTCATTCTTCGAAGCCTACACTCATTTTACGTGAAAGTAATCAAATTAACTACACAAAACAGAAACATATAACACAAGCAAAACCACAGTAAAAATTGCTCCGTAGACATTACCATACATACACTACATTATATTACATGCCACACTCTATTACAGACCTGCAGAACTGTAGCTCCTCAGAGCGACTCTTTACTCCCCTTTCTTACCCCACCCACCTTTTCTACCAGTGCTGCCATGACGTTCTAGTTACGCTCGGCTGCATCTCGCGGCGGCTGATATACAATACGCTATCAAGAATTACAAATGAACAGATAATAAAATCCTTAGGAACATACCTTTAGAAAGTAAGAGAAAAATGAATGAGGGAAATAAATAAGTTAAAAGACATGTAAAATAAATTTTAAAATATATGTGTGCATATAATGTAAGGTCTACCTATATATTAGGCCTATATATCGTCCTATTACTAGTAAAGCCGATTAAATCCACTTTTTGTGTAAAATAAGTTAAGTACAGTCCCTGACTTGTCTTTCCGTGCTCTGTATTCTACTAAAATGAAATAAGTTCGAAATGCTGCATGCAGGCAACAAACCAATTACTTTATTTGAAGAATTTATTATGATTTTTCGTGCATTAATAGAGTTCTAATTCCTGTTTTTACAAAACTTGTATTACTGGTCTTAACTGGTTTTATAGTAATAGGACGATACATAAATTGTACGTTGATAAAGTGAGTGATAGCTATATGCCCGGATGTCAATGCTGTCATTCAACATTGTAACGCACTCCAGCCAAATAAATTAATGAATGAATAAATAAATAAATATTGTAAAATTAAGGACGTCACTCGTTGTGTTCATTTTGAATTGAAATTAATAGTCACTTTCAAGGGTCATTACTAAAATGCTATAAATTTATGTTTCCGTAGGTGATGATAGGAGGAAAGTTTTCGAAAATCTAAAACAGGCTAGTTGCAAAGAAATCTCAAAGAAACTACCGACAGGAAATCTAGCATAATTGTAAACCTTGAAACGAGATAACGCATTATAAAAACAATGAATTTATTACAATCCTTTTTGAAAATTATATGCCGCCACTGACGGCCAGAGAATGTAAATAACTCTACGCGGAAGTCGAGCATCCCCAATAGAAGTGGAGTGAGGCTGACGTCATATTTCCCCTACTTACGAGTTCTGCAGGCCTGCTCTATTATAAGCTCCGAACATGTATCTTAGCCATAATGTTGCCACACGAAGTATTCATATTCTTGTACAGTTACGTGTTCTGAAGATGGCAGTTTATGCCAATAACGTTTAACACTGTAAATGTTGTAATATTTTGCTAATTATAACATTGTGATTTTGATAAGCAATTTGACGAACATACCTATTCAATTATTGTAAGATTCACTAGATAAAACAACAATAGTACAGCTTAAAGAGAGAAAAGGATGAAATGGTGTGAAATAAGGAAATGATACGGATAAAGTTAAGCTAAATGAAAACAGATAGAAACAGGCATATATGTACATATTACAGTGACAAACAGACACAGATGATAGGACGGACGGACAGACAGACAGACAGAGAGGCAGGCAGGCAGGCAGGAAGATAGACAGACAGACAGATTAGATATAACTTATGTCCCTGATCACATATCAAATTGGCCATTCTCATGTTACAAAATGGCGACATAAAAGAGAACAACTACTAGGATTTCCACTGTCGAAAATTAACGACCGCTAGATGGAAGTATAGCTGCAAATTATTACTCCAAGCAATACAATCAGGGTTATAATGTGACTTCTTTTGCAGTCGCTACATGACAGCATAGTGAAACTGATAAGTTGTCTTGAAAGTGTATTCGGTTGGTCAATCTGTTATATGTGATCAGACAACAAGGACATTCAAGAGGTACGCAATGAAAAAATACAGATGCAACTACAGGGTAATGATGCAGTGAATATCGTGTTTTTTCTCAGCCTTTAACAAAGACAGAAAAGAGCAGTTTTGAGGGCTTGAAATATTATATTATTTTGTCCCGCGCGTGTACCGAGTTGCAAATTATTCCGACAGATGGTGGAGCTTCAGTGAACTCTTAAAATGCCGTCTGTTGCAGACTCCCGCAATAAGTAGCGAGCAGTAATTGAATTTTTGGTTCACGAAAACGAAAGTGTGGTGAACATCCTAAAAAGTCTACGTGCAATGTATGGTAGTAGTACAGATTACTGTCCTGCAGTGCTCCAACAAGAGAGAGGCAACCAACTTCGTTTTATTTCATACGAAAGACTAATCGCAATATCTGTATTAAAATCCTTATGCGTCTAAAACAGTGATGTCAAAGCAAGCGCATTTTTCTGACCTTGGCGTCGTGCGCGGGCAGCAAGCGTTAAGTATGGAAAGAGGAAGGGTTATGTATATGAATAAGCAACCTGTTGGATTAAGAAAACAGTGGTGCACAAACTTCAAGCGGAACGTGAAATTTTATGTCGTTATTTTTATATGGCTTTTTTCTGTTTAAAATTATCTATATTGTCTGTAAAACAAAAGTACTAATACTGATTTCTTAATATTGCACTTGTGTTTTAAATCTTAATAACATAATAGAGAGTTAAGAAGGAATATTCATTTAAATTCCATAGTAGTATAATATTATACTGTACTAAGTGGATGAAACACATCATTCATAAAGAAAGTGGTATTCCAAAGAAAGAGATTGAGTATGACATGATAAGTTGGAATTTATATTGATGGTATCTTTAGCCTTACAAAAGTAATCAATAAACTAATCAAAACAATATTACAATACAAAGCAAAGTTACCTAGGTACTGTATCTGTTTTAAGTGTAACTAATAATACATAACAAAACTCTTATCGCATTATGCTTTTAAGATGATATTTGTGAGCAACTTCCTATCATCAGAATATTAAATTATTTTCTCGAAAACTGCTGAAGCTATAGAGCTGACATTTTTACAACACATGGGCACTTATCTTTTGCTTATGATGTAACAGTAGTTGCTTTGTTAATTCATTTCCTTACAAACAATTTCCATGCGAATATTTTCAAAATTTTCAATACACTATCTTCAGTAATATGTATATACGGTATATTAGATTTACGAAAACATTTTGTAAGGCTACTAAATAAATAGGCCTATACCTGAAAATTTCACTTTTCTATACGAAAAGTTGAGAAAATATTTCTTTTTAATAAAAAAATCAAACTTGTGAAAAATGAGCATTAAAATTAAAACTTACATCCTTATAATGCACTTCTACTTCTCAGGCAAATCTAAAAATTAACATGGATACAGTTTTAATAAGTTCTCTTCCCTTTATCTATTGAATCAGTGCTGGCCATCCCTGAATATAGCTCGACCAAGCGGCATACAGTATACCACCTCTTACGTCTGTCTCCTTTCCGCTGTAAAGCGCTCAGTCTCTCCTGGGCTCTAAAGCGCGCGCTTGCTCTTGTGGGCGTCAATTGACATGCCTGGTATAAAACATAAAGGTATGGGAGTGGAGGACAGCGAATATTTTCATAAGAAGGTGAAACAAACACGACTGGGCTCCTCCTACAGAGCGAACATCGGCGAATATCGAACTTCGCCATACTCGACAAACTTGAACCGAACATATCGCCGGTAGTGCAGATGACAGGCGCATTGCTAGACAGTGGGCTCAAGAGAGTTCGGGCATGAGGAAGTGCAGAAATCGATCTCCGAGATCTACCACATGCTGGAAGCCCTGCCATACCCAACTCTACAGACATGATTAATCGCGCGGATGTCATTATTCGTGCGAATCGGTGCATCACAACACGACAAAATACAGCTGTCGGTAAGCATTGGAAGTGTTTGTTCAGTTATTGAGGCTCTCGGGTATTCAAAAGTCTGCTCAAAATGGGTTCCACGAAGTCTCACCGTAGACCATAAGCTGCAGACGAAAGCCATTTCTTCTGAATTGTTAGAACGCTTTCGAAGGGGAGGCCTTTTTGTCCCGAATCGTTACAGGTGACAAAACTTTGATGCATTATTTTGAACCGGAGACAAAAAGGCAATCAAAGAAGTGGCATCATTCTCAATCGCCCAGAAAGAAGAAATTCAAGGCAGTTCCCTCTACAGGAAAAGTCATGATTACTATATTTTGGAATTGTGAAGGATTCATTCTTGTAGGTATGATGCCAAGAAGAGCAACCACTGACTCAGAGGCGTACATCAACACCCTGAAAAAGCTCAAGAAACGTTTCCGCGAGTTCAGCCTGGCAATAATCCAGCAGACATGTTGCTCCAGAATGACAACGCACGCCCTCACATAAGTCTATGTACCTGGAACATATCACCAAAATGGGTTGTACCGTGCTGCCCCAATAGGCCTACCCTACAGCCCAGATCTATTACCGCCAGACTTCCACCTCTTTGGCTCTCTTAAAGATGCTTTGCGTGGAACTCATTTTGAAAGTGACAGCACCATAATTGATGCAGTGAGGAAATGGCTACGCACGCAGAAGAGCTGGTACCGGCAAGCAATACATGCACTCGTAAGGCCATACAACATGGAGACTTTGCAGAAAAGTAATATGTGAAGAAAAAACACTCGCTTACACTATCACTTTACTACAACAATTTTCATTAAATATATTTTGAGAAAAAATGTGGGGCATTACGTTTTGAACAACTCTCGTAGTGTCATCGTGTAAATACTAAATAATAGTACCATCAAGGTGACATATACGTTCTCATTTCACGTTTTAAACCTTCCGCAACAATAAAGTTATTTTAATCATGTTGGCAATGATATTTATTCCCGTTAGCATTTATTTTCTTAAACTGTCATTCAAAATAGATTCAGGGTCAACGGCATACCTTAGGCAGTAGACGTGTTTACCTGCTGATGCAGAGTGCAGCTCGGCGTGGGTTCGATTTCCATTTGGACTGATTATCAGGTTGAGTTTTTACGACGTTTTCCCAAACTGTAAGCCGAATGTAAGGTAATCTCATAGCGAATTCTCTCCCTAACATCTCGCAATTACCAATTCCCTCACGCTAAATAAGGTAGTAGTTGATACATTGTCGTTAAATAACCGACTAAAAAACAGAGAAAGAGAGATTCATAAATTAAATAATATATTGTAATAACCAGATAAGAAAATAAACTTTCGTTTCCTAGATTACACTAGAAAGGAGTTTTCCTATAATTAATATAGGCATGATTTATACAGATTAAAACAATTAATTTAGATTAATTCAAGGAAGATAAGTATTCGGATATTGCAAATATTTTTTATACTGTTGAGGTCTTCCCCAGCCATGGGACTGAAGCTGGATGGTCTATGGCGAGTCCTCAACCTCACTTCATTTCACCCCCCTTTGGTCTGATTACCTGATTGGGTTTTTACCGAGGTTTCCCCAACCATAAGGCAAATTCCGGGTAATCTTTTGGCGAATCCTCGGGCCTCACATCTTCTCACTACAGCTCGCCAAAATATTGTTAAAAGACTGTAAAAAAATTGTAGAAAATTACAAAATTGTAAAACTATAAAAAGTGTAAAATATTGTAAAAAAATGTAAAAATTTGTAAAAATTGTAATTGTAATATTGTAAAAGTTTGACTTGTTCCACATCTTGAAGCTTCATTGCTCATGTAAGATCTATGGAATATAATAAATGAAATGAAATGAAATGAAATGAAAAATGAAATCGGCATTAAAAATTGATAGTAGGCCTAACATTAAAAGGAATCGGTGAATCATAATGAGAATCTAAGCAAGTCGTGTAACTAATGCAGACTGCTGAAGGCGAGTTGTAAAACTATACACTCTTCCCGGTCTAAAATTTAATCTTAATGGAATGAAACCGTAATAGTCACGAACTGCATAGAAATTTTAGACTAAATTGAAATGATATTATAACATTGACCTCACAATTATCACGTTCATATCAGAAAATTTTAATAATAGATAATAGGCTACATAAAATATGTGCATTATTCAGTATCCAATATAACATAACTACAGTTTGATCAGAACTTACAAGTAACTTCAGATTCATCCGGAAACACGTAATCTTACCTGAAACAGAGAAGAAGACATAGCTAGTAATCAAGAACGAGATCACACTACGAACTATACTACAAAATAAATTAATCATACAACATGTTATTAGTAAATGATAACAATAATTTTATAATGAGTGAATGAATGAAATATCATGTTCTTCAAAATAAAATTCTAGTTTCATGGTTACAATTCAATGTGTGCGTAAGATTATTTCAAGTACTATACGGCAGCACTTAAATAAAAACATTAGTACACAGCACACCCTCAACACAAAGAAGGTAAAACAGCCAAGGGTTTTTAAAAAAGTAACTCTTAATTGCAATTAATATTGAATGAGAGGATTTTCGATAAAAAGCACACACATCAAACCTTATATTTAGAAATAAAATATTTTTGCGATTAATGTTGTGAGAGTTATGACGTCATTGAGGTAATTTTAATGATATCCTATACTTTTTAAAATCATCTGAAAGACCATATTACCAACGTTGCGCCTCCAAAATCCGATATGTTTTTAAAAAGATTTTGCAGGAGAATGAAAAAATTTAATTCTCTTGATTTTCTAAGCTACTTTGGGTATAATTTCAATCATTATAAGAAAAATGATGAAATTGTAGGTACAGAAAATAGCTTAGAAAATCAAGGGAATTAAAAGTGGCAATATTCTTCAAACTATTCACGTCTGTGCATAGCTCTATAGAATGAGTCTAAACTTTGTTTATGCGAACTGCGTATCGCCTATAGCGAGCGAGAGCAGGGCGAGGCGCGGGTAACATCTATACTCCTCGCTGTACTCAACTGAAATCTACTGTTTTGATACGAACTTCCTATCTATGGTCATGAAATTAGGTACAAGACATGTTCCGACTATTTTTACGACGATATCTGTGCGTCTATTATGGTTGCAGTATAATATTACCACTATGATTTTCTTTCTTCCTTAAATATTTTTTTATTTATTCTTTCCTTACTTCTTAAGCCTTTTATCTTCATCAGGATTTCGTATTCTACCTTTTCTGGCAATTTAAACTGTACATATTGGACACACACACATGACGAGACTTCAGTAATTTGCGGTCAATCTGGTGGCGGGTTTTCATCCAGGACAACACAGTACATCACACTGACTACGGACGCGCATTCCTATCCGTGGCGAATTGAAGACCTCTGTGCAAAAACTGGTCAAGTCCAGAAATGAAAATTTTACAAAAGACTATTAGCCTACACTTTTATTACGTCATACTACTTATGACCAATAAAACGGTACAAAAGGACGTCTTTCAATCAATCATGACTCCTTATTGCACAATTTTATCGCTTCCCTAGCATTTGTTTGTTTTTATCACTACCATAGCATTTGTTTCTTTGTTTGCCAACATTTCAAACCGCAAATTCTTTACGGCACAATAAAACATGCTTTTGCGATCGTCATTTGTTCCCCTCATAGACAGTCGACTGAAAATGGCGGCTCGTTCAAACATTTTGGTGAAGGTAACATTAGTGAAATAGAATTTTAATAAGTCAATTAATATCGATTTTATTGTATTAGAGTACTTTATTTCTTCTAATATTCATATACGTTCTCCTGCTTTTATCATCTTCCTACCATTTGCTTCTTTGTTTGCCAACATTTCAACTGCAAATTCTTTACGGTACTATAAAACATACTTCGCGATCGTCATTTGTTTACAGCATAGACAGTCAACTGAAAATGGCGGCTCCATTCAGACGTTTTGGAGAAGCTAACATTAGTGAAATAGGATTTAAGTAGTAAGACAATTAATATTTTATTGTATTAGTGTACTTTGTTACTTCTAATCTTTATATACTTTCTTCTAATCGTGTTATAGTCAATTAAATCCCACTCGAGTTTTGATTTTCTCTAGATAAACCTGTAGTGAAATTACTGTTGATAAAAAAACTTTCCACAAAAATTGAATTGCATTAATTTCAAACTTATTTTTACACAATAATTGAGGAAATTCGTAGTTTTTTTTTTTTTTTTTTTTGCCTCAGAAAACATCTGAAGTCCAAATTGCTGTTCAGGAAAACTAAAGTTATGATGTATAAATATTAATAAGACCAGTATTAACATATGGCGCTGAGACTTGGACATTATCGAAATCTGATAAGAGACAACTTGACATGTTTGAAAGAAGAACCCTGAGGCATAATTTTGGGCCAGTGGCAGATAATGAGGTACAAGAATCTGTCAAGTCTGGCTTTTAGTAACGTCTCTGCAGTTGAAAAGGACTCGATTGTTTCACTGATTTGCGTCTAATTGAAGACATCTGTGCAAAAACCGAAGAAGTCCAATTTTCTTTTTTCAAAATCGACATTTAATATGTACTGCATGGATAAATATATGCTGTTCTGTCTTCAGCAATTTGAAGCATAGATTGGTCCTTTCAACGCATCTTGGCGCGTCCTCTGGATCGTCTATCTGTTGGCTTGTAATTAAGCATTTTGTTGGGATCCTGTGTGGAGGCATTCTTTCTGTATGTTGAAAGCTATTTGTTCTCTATGTGAGAAAGACCTTGCAACATTGCATTATGTTGGGGTTTGTTGCAAAAATTTTCTACATTAAATGTTTCGTCTAATTTCTTCATTTAAAGATTCGTTAAGCCTATAGACCTATATGCCTTTCCCATAAAATCCCCCTTTATCTTTTCTAACAACGACTTAATGCCCTAGTTCAGAGTTTATAAAATTACTAAATACATGTGCAAGGTCACTCATGTAGTCGCAATGCGAAAGGACAGGGAACCTTCCAAATAGCAGATTCAGAATTCACGGCGTCTCTCCTGGCGGTCTTCACTTGCCTTGTCATCGAACAACAGACGACAGAGTCTTCTCGACTCCTCCTGCACTGAGTTCATTTCAATGTGCAGATTTACACCAGCCATCTCCTCCTCGTTCCGTCCCGTGATCACTTGATCACATTTCCGTCCCCCTCGCGTATGTGGTACCTAAGAGGTTACGTCCATTTTCGGTTTTCCCCTTCAAAATTTTCTAGAGCTCCTTCAGTGAAGCAGCGTAACCTGGAGTGAGACTAGTGGCCAACAGGCTTGGAGCTCACATATTTAGTTTCATACAGCCCCCAACCCCTTGCAAGGACGCGTTTGCGTACCTTTTAAATTTGTCCTCCCAATTCTCCTCTTACGATTTTTCGTTTTTTTTTTTTTCGTTAAGCCTATAATAATTATAAATGAATCTAGTCTTTTAGATAAGAAATAAACATGTGTGGCAGAATGAACTTCTTAAGCTAACTAACAGCATCGACGAGTACCATAATCCGCCTCATAGTAGAGGAATCGTGCGAACAACCTGATCGCAGTTACGAAACTCGAATGGCAGACGAGATTTATTCGTGATGCGTTTAGATAAAATCTCAGCTACAGCTTGAATGGCTCCCCATGTCGTCACCTCAAAGCATCCTCACACCAGAGCGGCTCGTATTTCTGCAAAATCGCCTGATTAACCCTCTATTTCTGCGCTTCCAACTTCCCTCGGTTGGCGGCACACTAAAGATCATTGACGCGGTTGCAAAGTCCTTCACTTGCTGACTATTACATTTCAAAGCAGAAGGCGGCTCATCTCATACAAGCGGGTTCAAGCGTCAGAGACGAGTGTCTTCTGTTTGCTCTGCAAATCTGCACAGTACAATCGCGAAGTGTATCTGACCCGAGAACTCCTGAGTTTCAGTCTGAGTGGAAAGAAACGAATGTACAACAAAGATAAAATAGTACATGGAAAGATGTAAGCATATACAGTCTAGTATATACAGTCACGAAGCTTGAGTTGTGAGGGTGCTAGGAACAATAGACTGTGACGGTACTATTTCGCATTGTCTGTAATGAGGCGATATTAGCGATCCTAGGAGCTAGCAACTATCTATGGATGCATATAATAATAAATTTAGCTTCCCTTATGAAAAGGCTGCCAGATTTGACAAAGCGTATTACATATAATTTGGAAACACACCTAAAAGGTAAAATGATATACATTTGAAACGGTTAGGGAATTGAATATGCAAAATGTCACAAAAATTTACACCTAAGAAGCGTTTGTGCTCATTCACAGTTAAGAAAGAGGGAGGGGATATCATTAGATAGGTTAGAATGATTTTAATGCCATACACCGCGAGAAAAATAATAGTACGGATTGATTAGCATTGATATCTGAACCAATCAACAGCCATCGGTTAAGATAACTTGAAATTTCCATTATCACTCCCATACAAATGATTTCTCAATATCTGAACTGATCCTTTGAGGGCATTAATGGCTATTTCCTTTACAATGCTGTGTGTTAGTCCCAGGTTTTTACATTTATTGGCAAAGAAGGAGGGTATGGTACCTCGTGCTCCCACCATCAGACCTATTACATCAATGTGGGACAGGCTATATTTATCTTTATAGAACGGGATTGTTGGTTCATAGATCCGTTTCTTTTCACTGTCCACCTCATGCGGTTGATCTGCATGTGTCTCAAATCTGATGGTGGGATCGAGAATGTATGCCGAGTTGTTCTTAATGGCAATGATATCAATTCGCCGAA
This sequence comes from Periplaneta americana, assembly GCF_040183065.1. NCBI lineage: Eukaryota > Metazoa > Arthropoda > Insecta > Blattodea > Blattidae > Periplaneta > Periplaneta americana. The sequence goes on along the minus strand of NC_091121.1, from coordinate 148,717,132 downwards.
CACTTCCTTGCGTGGCTAGTCGCTGCACCTCTTGATGGACCGTAAACCCTTCAGCGCCTCGGCCAGCAAAGAACGGACAGCATGGTGACGGATGTTGCGAAAGGCCTCACTATAGGGCAGAAGCCAAGGATATGGGGAAGAGTTTCAATCTCGTTGAGACAGCGCCTACAGCGGGTACCATCCCGACTTCTACCCGGTACAGCTCGGATCGGAGCAACATAGCCTACCATTTTAAGGGCGTCTATCCATTCCGAGAGTGTTAGACCTTTGTGATTTCTTATCCAGCTGTTTGCTGGGGGGAACTCTTTGTTAAGAATCACTCTTTTACCCTTTTGTTGCAATGTACACCAATTTTCAAATTCTTTGTCTCTTAAAACGTCTCTAACTTTTCAAGAGTCCACAACATATTGAGCTTCGTGACTGTATATACTAGACTGTGATGTAAGTATGAAGCACTAGACATGTAAGAAAAATGTATACAATACAGAGGAAGAGAAGAAAGAAATACAAGAGAAAATGATATAAACTAAGCGAAACAGAGAATGGATATAAAGGATAATGGAAAGAGAGAAAACAGAAGTTAGAATGGAAAGAAAAATTAAGATCTTTAAAGTAGTAAAGTAAGAAAAAGAGAGAGGATAAAACAAAAAATATAAAAAAAACAGTAGAAAGACAGTAAGAAAAATAAACACTTTAAAAAGAAATCAAAAAGGACAGTAGAAGATGAGAAAGAAAAAGTAGCCTCTTGAAAAAGATCTCAGTTCGCTGAGTATTTACTTTAATACGCCATATCGTGCAGCTGTTATTTCTAAACCAACGGTAAAGTAAATATACAGGACACATGATCGAGGTGCACCCAGCTATAACTGATACGAACAGCTGAGTTTAGCGCTCTTACCGGAAGTAAACTCATGACGTCATACCAAGGCAATCTGCTTCAATGAGCATGAGAAAAAAATGCACGTGTGAAAGGCCACGGTAAGCAACTCACTCTGCAAGACCAATATCAGCAAAATTATGTATTTATAAACAGTAAGAAAGGCCTTGTAGCAATGCATTCTGTTGTGATCAATCTTTTTGTAATGCAATGGGTTCTATCGGTCACTGAAACTCATTATTCAATTTTTAAGAGGAAAATTCCATACCAAATGACGCAATATTCGAAAGGGGTAAGTCTGTAAATAACTTTGTTTGTTTGTTTATTTATTTATAGTGATAGGCATCAACAACATTCCGCAACTCTTCATTCCATTACTGTATCATATTCATAGCATTTCTCCGATCACCAGCTGGCGAAGTGCACTTGAGGTTGTATGAAACCTGGGTACACAGAAACTTCAGCACATTCGTCAGCTGGTGTGGTAACATTGCGCATAGCCGAGTAAATATGATGTTTCTAAGTGTTCATCATGCTTCGTGGAACAGGTACGAACGGTAGCAGTGACCCCGTTGTAACAAAACATGATATTAAGCTTTTCGTGGACAGGGCACAGAAATTATGTATAAATGTACAGTCTCTCGAAGAATTTGTTAAATGCTAGAACGAGTTGTCATAGATGAAGAGTCCACTGCAAGAATGATGGATGTCATTTGGAATACATTTTGCAGGAGAAGCAATTGAAAGTTTGAAATGCTTAGCGCTCAAAGCTTAACTGTGATTTTCTCATCATTACTGGACAATGACTATCGGTGTTAATGCCATATAACTCTCTATGTACATTCTATATGTCTTAAGCTATGCATTGACAGTCTTGGTTCATTTTCGACAAGAAAGTGACATCCATCATTCTTGCAGTGGACTCTTCAAATGTAAGCGATGAAGTGACAGTGACAGTAACGTTGAGAACAGTGAATAGAATTTCAGACAGTGAGAATATATGGGTAGAGTCTATATTATAGACCATGATACTAAGATAAATGTTAATGTTAATTATCTTATTATTACTGTAAATATAAAAAAAATTGTAGCACTCCCCTGGAAGAGAATGATCTCGTGCTCAGGAGAGGATTCAATACATAATAAAATTGTATAGCACACGTCTTGGATTTTGTGAAAAAGGAACTCTAGACATCATCTTATACGATCCAAAATTGCCACCGCATTAAGAAATAAGGGCTGGTTAGTAGAAGAAGAAAACTCCTGTCTAGCTGAAAATGGGTCAACGAGACAAGTACATATTTTAGCGTACAATGCTGACACAAAACAGGGCATCATTGTGGACTCAACGATACGTTTTGAAGTAGGATGTCAACAATCAGCCGAGATCCACCATGAGAAGAAGTCGACCTATGAGTCTAAAGTCAACTATTTCAAGCTGAAATATTCCTTAATTGACGTTGATGTATTCGGCTTGCTCATAGGTGCTCGAGGGATTATACCAGCTTTTTTTTCGAAGAATTTCGACGGCAGTTTGCTCTGCCAACATCTATGAGGGATGACATTGTGATAACAGCGTTAAAAAAATCCTGTCAAATCCTGATTAAACACATGGTGCCACATTAATACCAATTGTAATTTTTCATGCTCTTTAATTTGTTATTTTTTTCTTTAATTTCATTACCTATGTTTACATATGCATATATTTCTTTTGAAGATACACTCAGTCCGTAAGGGCCATCCTTAATGGGGGGGGGGGCAGTGTGGGGATACAATATAATACAGTCAATAACATCTTAAAATTAATATTGTTTAATAACAAGATGCTTACATACATTTTTAAATTTAAAACTATTTTGAGTTAAATAGATGAGGATATTTCTTTATTAATTTGTTATAAATTCTAGGGTTAATATTATTACTATGACTGATAGCAATGCTCGTTAAACTAGTAGTGAAACTACAATAATGTTTATCAAGAGTAACAATATAAGACTTAACACAGACGTGGACCACTGTAATTGTATTTCGAATATTACGAAACATTGCAACAGCGCATTCATTCTCTATTACTCAATGCCATGTGCCGTCGAAAACTTCGCCTGGTGTGTGTGTGTGTGTGTGTGTGTGTGTGTGTGTGTGTGTGTGTGTGTGTGTGTGTGCGTGTGCGTGCGTGCGTGTGTGTGCGTGTGTGTATAAATTTCTTCTGAGCACCTATTTTGGGAAACTGAAGAATATTAGAAATTAAAATAATATATTAATATCTACATCCCCACCTTAAACTGTGCTATTTATAACTGAAGCCAGATATCTTATTTTTGGAGTCATCATTTATAATGAATTCCAATTGTGTGCAATAAAAAAGGAAACATTTATCTTATCACTTGAGAATATAGTGATAACACAGTCTATTATATACAGTCACGAAGCTCAATACGTAGTAAATATGCATCCATAGATAGTTGCTGACCACTAGGATCGCTAATATCGCCTCATTAGCAGAGTCCGTGGATATCCATGGACTCTGCTCATTAGAGACAATGCGAAATAGTACCGGCACAGTCTATTGTTCCTAGCACTCTCACAACTCAAGCTTCGTGACTGTATATACTAGACTGTGATGATAAGCTAACAACACCATCACCACATCATCATCATCATCATCATCATCATCATCATCATCATCATCATCATCATGCCAACAACAACATTAATATTTTAGTCATTTTCTGCCTGCAGCAACCATTGTTCATAGCTCTAGTGTTCAGGAGACTTTCCTAAGTTTTCCTTGCCGATGAATTTGTATTGTCAAATATTATATGTGGTAATCTAGAACAGTTCACCTTGTTCATATGCTCAGCCCATTTTTCCCCGTAGTTTTTAATTTTTCCGTTTATTTCGCATATTTATATCTCTTCTTTCAATTTCTGTGTCTTTTCTTATCAGTCCTTTTATAACTAGAAACACTCCTAAGGAATTTCATTGCTGTCGCCTGTAATCTTGCTTTATCTTTCTCTTTCACAATCCATGTTTCACCGCCATATATTAGAGTTGGCACAGGCATAACATCATACATTTTAAAAAATAATCACATTCCTTACTTCATTGTTTCAGATTCTTTTGAGATTCTAACAAGTTTTGTTTTCTTCTTTCTCATTTTGGTCATAAACTCTGAAATGTGAAACTGTAACATTAAAAAAATTATATGTGTTTACTTGTTCTGTGGGAATATTTTCTATCTCATTTTGCATCTCACAATCTCTTTGCTATAAAAGACCATTACTTTTTTTTTTCTTTCAAGAAATATATCCATGCTTAAAGCTTGAAGTATCCTGGCATTGTCCGGGTTTTCTTTTTTGCTTCTACTTTAAGATATTCATCAACTCTTAATTTTTAATTTTCCTTAAAAATGATGTTTTTATCTTTATGTCATCTGAAAGCTTGAACTTTCTAGTTTTAAAAGATGTATCAGTTTTGTCTCTATGATGTTTGGTTAATTAATTTGCTAAGATTTTAACGGAAGTGCAGTTATACAAGTGTCAATCCGTCACATCCTGCAAATTTTACATATTTTCCATGTCATAACAATTCGAATTTAGCGGTCGAATTTGACTGTATTAATTTTCATACAGTCAGGAAAATGTGTGTTTGGTTTTATAATTTTTCATATCCTAAGGATATAGATGATTATTCTCCATGTTCAGTTTTACAGCATTTTACAACACCAATATTAACACAAAGGGCACTTAGAACTGAGATATTTGCATCATTCTTGCACCAAAATGAAACCGATTAATATAACTAGCTAAGTGTCAAATTACAAACAGTGGCCTACTGCTTAAGAAATTAATTTAAAACCCCAAGATCTTAAATTTTTATTTCAGTGTTTGATATTTCCAAAAAATAAAATTATATTTTTCCTTAATGGGATAAGATAGGGTAAAACTGTTTTCACAGTTTATTCTGTGTTTTTTTAGGAGTAAAGACAGTGAAAAGTCCACCGCTGTGGAGTAACAGCGCGTCTTAACGTGAAACGAGTGGGCCCGGGTTCAAATCCTGGTTAGGACAAGTTACCTGGTTGGGTTTTTTTCTAGGTTTTCCCTCAACCAACTGAAGCGGAATTGCTGGATAACTTTCAGCGTTGGACCTCGGACTTATTTCGTCATCATTAATTCACATATCATCATCATCCACACCACAGCCCGGGCTAAGTTCACGGTGCAGCGTGCTGTACTTGTACAAGAGCGCTACTCAATAATTCAGAGAATAGGAGTGGTGAGCACAATAAGCCTCAGGCTGCAGTGTAAGCCTTTGAGTCTCTCCTCCGTACAAGACAAAAGAAAAATATAGTGAAAGAAAATATGTTCCAACATAAAAACTGTGGGCCAAGGACTAAAACAAACAGATTTCAGTTTTCGCATTAAAAATTTCCCCTACCTCCAAGAATATTTGAGGGGTTTATTTTGTGTGAAAACTCCTTAATTTTGTGTCAAATAATCAGGGAAAAAAGAGTTGTTAAAAATTGGATAAAAACTGTCAATTTTTTTCTCAAGGGTAGATAAGTACCTTCATATTAAATTGACTGTTAGACTTTTCGGAGATCTCGCCAACTGAACTATATAAAACCAAAACCTTTCTAAGCCGTCCTCGTCCCTAAGATGAATTAATCTTTACATAGCGTCACTTACATGAGATAACGACCTTTTTAGCCAAAATGCCTGCCAGGGTTAATTCAATTTAAAGCAGCTGAATACCATGCACCTAACAGAAAACAGTCATCTTATGGGACAAATACTTGGCATAGTATGAATGGAAAAGGTCTCTACCATTTTGTTCCAGAAAATAAAAAGAAACAACGCAAAAAGGCAAAGGAAAATTCTGTTCCTTTTATCAAGGATTTACTCTGTAACGTTACTGTTACTGAAGCCTTTCACGGTGTAATGTTCGTATAATTGAAGGATTCAGAGCCATAGTGGGCCAAGCGCCATTTATTAAAAACGGAGAAAACAAAAGTTAAAATTAAGTGATTACCATAATTTAACGAAACATATAGCAAATAATATAACGTATGCGCATTAAAATTAAATCATATGTCAATATTCATTAAGTTATGGTATTTACTTAACTTTAACCCTTGCTTTCTCCGTTTTTAATAAATGGCGCTTGGCCCACTATGGCTCTGAACCCTTCAATTACGATGGTATTTCTAATATTTGACAATGTCGACTCGTATGGCGTAAGACATTATACAATGCCTCGAATCACGGACCTTAGAACGTTGGAGAAAGGGAATTGTTTTTATTTTGTCTCTCAACGTTAGTATAATAACAAATCCAACAAATCCGGTTCGATTCTTGATAGCGAAGTAGAGATTTATCTTCTACCCATTTGGACTGGATGTTTGCCTCTTTTCTTCTGTTTCTCAAGAGTTGTGTTGTTGTCTTAAACAGTGGCTTTAAAGTAAAGTATTCAAAAATATGATTTGAAAATTCGTAGAAATGTTAAATGTTTACTTGTAACAATAATCATAACCATTACAGGAGAGGGAACAGAACGAACCAAGGTTCAAAATTCTCGAATATAAATTATGGTAATGACAATAGTATGATTCACATCACACAACAGTGAAGTTGCATGTTTTACTTCCAAATAAATGAAAACGGCAAACTAACATTCGTGTTCTGTATAACAAAGCAATAATCTTTATGTAGCAGGAATAAAGTCAACCACGAAGCAAAAGTCTTCCTGGCAATATTATACTACTTCTTGTCTTCGAAAGCACTTACAGCCCATGGATTGTAAAACATTCAGTTATGTCTAAATATACGAGCCTCCTTTTTGCTGGAGGATGTACATTATTATAATCAGGACTCCATAACAGCACTTTAAAACGCACACTGCTGAGACGAAGACTGGCATACGTCGATACCCACAGACTGTCTAGTGCACGTAAAGAAAGTCAAGCATTGAAGATGACTAGAGACCGGATTCGAATGTAATTACATATTGCATTCCTTTACTTGTAGACTACTGAAAATGTCGGCGATTTGTGGTTCTGATATGGTTATACTTGAGTTTCATTTTACATATTTTTACATATTCTTAGTAATAATATATATTTTACATATTATGCAAACAATGTAACATTTTTATACATATCTAGGCATTTATTGAGTTTTTAATTTTTTTATTAAATTCTTTTTATTTCTCAGAATAAATTATTGAATTTTCTTTTCATACATACTTGTCCTGTCCCATTACACCGATTGGAGAGTCGCCTTTTGTTCTCACTATAGTACACGATGCTGGTATAGAGGGCTCGGAAAATGACGTCGTTATGTTTTGTTCACAACTATAGAAAATACTTCAATTTCTAAAGCTGGCTTAAGACAATAATTCTTTTATAAATAAAAAAACAAACATAAAACTAAGAGATTCCAATTCTTTGTCTGTAAAACCTGATAGTTCGGAATGCCTCAACTCTATACATTTGCCCTAATGCTTTCTCAGAATCTGAGATGGCCAGGTGCGCCGGTCATTTAACTATGACACAAATTGAAAATAGGCGAGGGGTTTGAGTCGGGTGTCAGGTAAATCAAAATACCATTTTGTGTGTCAAAGAAAAATATTGTTCTAGGAAATCTTAAGTCACAAGAAAAAAAAAGCATAAATTGAGGCAGAGAAAAGTTGTATTTGCAAACTATACAATGAGGTGGTAATGGCAAGTCACTTTCCAGGCTATATTATTTATTGGGATATTTTACAACGCTGTATCAACATCTAGGTTAGTTAGCGTCTGAATGATATGAAGGTGATAATGCCGGTGAAATGAGTCCGGGGTCCAGCACCGAAAGTTACCTAGCATTTGCTTATAGTGGGTTGAGGGAAAACCCCGGAAAAAACCTCAACCAGGTAACTTGCCCCGACCGGGATTCGAACCCAGCCCACCTGGTTTCGCGGCCAGACGCGCTGACCGTTACTCCACAGGTGTGGACTCCAGGCTATCTCCTCCCACTTCAACTGACCAGTTAAATTGTGACGACATTTTTGTGAATTTAATGCATTAATAAATAGTGACTTTAAATTACATATATTAATACTACATATTTAATTACGTATTTCCCCAATATTGACTACATTTTTATGTGCATATTTCATACTTTCATATTACATAAAAATTCGGGGCCTAAAGATGAGATTTCATTGCGGGAACTAGGCAGCACAGCAGGTTATTTCATATTGACTGCGTATGGAAGAGTTTCGGGAGCTCATTACCCCGGTTTATCTCAGACGACATTTTATCAATGGGACTAGAGTTCGAGTCGTAGTTAAAATGGAGAAAACAGCTTTTCTTTCAACACCCGTATTCCTAATTTCCTGCCATCCACACTCCACTGCTGTTCAATTACTTCATCAACTCTTGACAGTCTGATAGTTTACAAGAATTGTAAATGAATTACAAACTATATGGGTGCTATTCATAGACATTTCGCTAGCCCGCGCTACGAGCGTGCTAAACTAGCCCCGGCTATCGACTGATTACTTGTACAGGATTCATATCATATCATATCGCTAACACTGGTTTATGAATACGAATAACGTTAGTTCGCTGATCATCCACCGGAAGCCCGCGCTAAGAATGTCTATGAATATGGCCCTACAAAACCAACTTTCCAGAACTTGGAAACTTTACTTTGAAAAAAAAAAAACCTTGTCGCTTTTCTAACCGCAACTCCCCGTCAATTATACACATTCTGTTATAATCAGGGTTTAAGCCACGGTCGCATTTTGCTACTCGACTTCTAGAAATGCAACAAACTTTGAATATAAATGTGCAAAAATGCGGCAACCACACTGGACTTCAGAAACGAAGATGGTACTGGAGAAAATGAAATCAGAGATTTGTTTGAACTAATATGGATTGAAATGAAATGCTAATGGCATGGGCAATGTTCAAAAAGGTATTGAGCAATAGCTGTTCAGGAATTGATTTCAAAGAGTTGATGAAATTCATGTAAGTTAAGTGAACAATTTCCTCTAACTGCTTTATATAATTCCACCGCATAGGCCTACTGTAAATTGTGAACGAGGATTTAGTTGCATGAATCTTGTAAAAACTGGAATTAGAAACCACCTTTCTGTAAAGCGAGTTAGCACTCTGATAACAATAAATATTGAAGGGCTTACTAGTAGAGAGTTTCAATGTTTAGAGTGCCCATAAAATAATGTAGTTTAATGTGATGTAAAATCAGCAGTACCTAATTGATTCTAAACATACCTACGTATAAAAATTTACTTGCATAAGTATATCTAGAGTGTGATAAGCTGGACTGAAAGTAAAGAAACTTAAAGAAACAAATTACATAACTTTTTGTTTCTGCATATTTTATTAATTTTATCTTTTTGCACAATTATTTATAATATTGCACAAGTATTTCGCAATTTGCACAAATATAATTTTTCACTTGTGCAATTTTGCGACAATTATTTATTTTCTAGTTTAAACCCTGGTTATAACTATCTTCAACACCATTACTAACATCACGATAATCGTCTCCATCACCATCACTATCATTATCTACTTCACAAACATCAACACCTTTATCATCAATAATCAATATCCACTTCAAGATTGGAGTTTCTGACACATTCAGTCCTGGTCATTTTTCTGAAAATTTCGAACCAACATTACCACACTCAGAAGTATCAGTTGGAAGGTCAGCATATCGCAAAGCAACTACGACAACGAAGAATACAAAGAAATGATAAGTCACATTTTACTGTTTTTACAGGAGAGCAAGTTAAAAGTTTCAAGACCCATTATATTCTATTGTGTTTAGGTTATAATCCTTCATATTTTTTAGTAGGTTGTTTTACGACGCTGTATCAAAATCTCAGGTTATTGAGCGTCTGAATGAGATGAAGGTGATAATGCCGGTGAAATGAGTCCGGGGTCGAGCACCTATAGTTACCCAGCATTTGCTCATATTGGGTTGAGGGAAAACCCCGGAAAAAAACTCAACCAGGTAACTTGTCCCGACCGGGAATCGAACCCGCCTGGTTTCGCGGCCAGACGTACTAACCGTTACTCCACAGGTGTGGACAATTCTTCATATTTATTTGTACTAATGAAATTACTCGTATTATGTATAGTTGAACTACACAAATCTATACTATCTGAGCTATTACATGACATATAAAACAGAAAATCGGTAATTTTGGACTTACCACGTTTTTCCTATGTGCTCTTCATTACAAGTTGCTAGATAAGTAACACACCCAATCCAGTACAAGAGATATCAATATTCAATTATATGCGTTGCATGGAATCGGGGTCCGTTGAATATGTAGCCGGAAATGTTACTGCTTGAAGAACAGCGGGTATCTGTATATAAAAATTCTCCGCGGCGGCGTAAGGAAAAGATTGTCTGTCCTATATAGACTATAAGTGAGATTACATGTAAGAAAAGAACTGGACTGGACTTGACGCAAAATGTTTTCGTATACCTTCGTGTGCAGCAGTGACATTCACGTCACACTGATATGCTAATCCACGAGAAAGTTAATAAGAATAACCAGAGATGGTAGATTTTAGCAAATTAAAATAAAAAATTCAGCACTTAAAGAACAAAATTTAGCATTTTATAACACTTTTAATGCTACAATTTAGCGTTTTGTACTGTTTTAGGATGGAACATTTTAATGGAAAATTTGATGGTAGAAATTCTATATCATCAATGTGTTAACAGGTGCATTTTCTAGATTCTCCAGTTAAAATTCTTAAAAGTAATGAAATAAGTTAAATAGCATGCAAAATTAACGTGAAATTGTGAATTTTAAGAAACATCCCAAAGATATGGTGTGATTTTATCTCGGCCCATATTTTAATCAGTCACAATCACCCGCTACCGCATACAACTTCTTTGTGAGAGAATACTGGATCTGAAGAGATCGCATAGACAGCCAATATTTTATCGCCAGCATCGCACGTATTAGTTGAAAATTCGGGATAACTGCAAGAGATAATCAAGAGAGTACCGGCTAACGGTACAGATTAACAACAAAGAGGCTATCAATTCATATTCTTGTGCTATTCGTACTGTAAGAGCTAACATGTAGGGGTAACCAAATTATTTTAAACTATGTAATAACCTGTACCTGATGGGGGCTTTAGACGAATTCTGTTTTTCTTTTTCACAAACGCATAAATTTCGCATTTTGTACTCAATTTTGCATTTTATCGCGGACTAGTAACGGAAAAAAATCCGTGTTCTCACCCAGACAAAGATTTTTATTTTTTCAAAACTTTGAGATCAATTCGGTTCCCTATAAAATACAATACCAGATCTTCCCCGAAGATAACAAGAGCCCAGGTCAGGACAGTATGGGAATTTATCTTCGTGTCTCATTTGCGCTTTCATAGCATATACAGGGACATCATTTTATTTTTACTTCAATTTTTATGGTATCTGAGTTTTTAATGTACTTCACTCCCACCCCTTCTACTAAGGAAGTTCCAACTCCACACAGAACCAAGACCGCAGATAGTAAGCAGTACTGAGTTACTGAGTATAGTACGTTCCAGAAATATGTTCGCGTTTTCCAGTGACGAAAGAGCTTTCAATATTGAATCATATTTTCGCACAGGTACTGTCCGTTTGCCTACGTCGCATCCCGATTTCCCCCACCTGCTTCTGCTCGCCCCTCTGTAATAGCTGGGCTGTCTTAGCTCTTTTCTGAAAACATTAATTTCTCTTAGGAATTGGAAGTTTACGTAATATAATACAGAAGTTTAATTTAACTTAAATAAAAGGGCCTCGTTAAGTAATTAACTGTCACGTGATTTCCTCCCTTTCTACAATCCTGCGGCATAACCACTTGGACGGACAGTAGATAGCATGTCTGAGTAATTTTATATTTTCGGGTCGGGCAGAAGTGAAGATTGAATTTACAGTACGTAGAGTAGGTACAGAATTATTTCAACATGAGTTACTAGTATGAAGGACGAAACTGGCAATTGGAATTAGATGCAATAGTCTATAGTGCGATAATATGCACAAAAGAACTGAAGCCTGTATCGAAATGAACGGCCACCATTTTCAAAATTGTGTTTAAATATTCATATTATGATTATTTTTCAATTTAACTTCTTTCTCTATATTGTACGCTAATGTGCTGTAGACAGTATAATATACACTGCATAATGAATACGTTCGCATGGATAACTCACTTCGTGAGTAAAAACACTTATTCTTAATACAGTACTGTACTTTGATTAAAGAAAAACCTAATGAAAATTATCAAACTCAAAATCGCGATATTTCCTAGTTTACGTAAATGGATGAACTACTTTTCTTCCTTCCTATACCTAGTAGAGTGATTTGTGTTTTACGCCAGTATCATCGAACTCCAGTCTTGGAGGGGGGAGCAAGCGGTGTTTCCGGTTCTCTAAAGGTATAGACAGGTTAATATTAAAAATGTTAGTAAAAATAAAATGATGTCCCTGTACATGAATGAATGCTGGTTAAGGTTTGATTTTCCATTTAGGTTCCATAGATGTGAGTCCCACTTCATAAGAATACCAACGTATGTAAGCCACTGTGTCACTTCTACACGAGAGATCAGCGTGAAGTGTCTCTGAGGAGAGTAACTCCGAGGACCAATCGCTTAAGACATTATCTGGCATTTGTTGTCAATAGAGTGCATGATGTTTGACAACTAATTTCACAGTCAATGGTACTGACCACTAACTAAGTTTTCACTTCATGTCGGTGGACTATGGACGGCTTTACCTACTTTTCACTATTACAACTTCAAAGGGTTAAGAGAAATCAAATAACTAGGAAACAATGGAAAGACGAGAAAGCAAAAAGGGTTGCACCAGAACGTGTAAGTTAGAAGAAGTAGAAGTGAAAAAATTTAAGGTATATGTACACCTTTACATACAAAAAATTTTGTTTTGCATAATTTTGCTCTGTAAAATGTTTATACAATTGAGAATGGTACCAGAAAGAGAATGAAGTGAACAAATCCCTTGAAATTATATCGAAATTGTTTATAAAAATTATTTTGTTTATAATTTTGACATAACTTGAAACATGATAGCTCATGCAGTTTTTAAGATAGAGCCACATTTTTTTCACTGTTTTATAGCTAAAACTATTCTTTAGTACCTTACATAGAGCTATTTTTTATTTTCATTTACATTAATTAAATATTACCATAAATATAACTTATACTAATATTTTATGTTGCATATATCATGTAAAAAATCCATAGATAGTTATTAACTACATTAATGTTATTTTACTCATTGTCAGGCACTAGAGGACATTTCAAGCTTCAAAATGACACCAATATCTTCTTGGTATCACCATATTTGACTGAGATATCATGTTTAAAAGAATTAAATATTCTAAAATTACTATTTACAGGAAATGAACTACAAACTTTCAGAGCCTAGAAGACTGCATCATCATATGTCACCCCTTAAGCAGCTTCATTCGGTCCAGTTTCAGCTTCTTTCTGCCTCTTAAATACCTCCTCCTTGTTTTAACTTCAGGTGTTGAATGTTTTTTGGCATTTTTGTCCCTATTTTCCATTGATGCAACAAATCCTGCGATGGTGATTGTCCCAGGGTTTATGCTCATCCTCCTCAGAATTTTAATTTCTCCTTTTGGACTCTTATTAAAATGACGTACATCACTGACACACAAATTTACAGTTTTACTAACAGTAAAAGATTATAAATTACTTCATTATGTAAAAACGTGTTTTCAATCTAATGATCATGCCCTGATATCTATGCATCTACAGTATTTTGGGACTAGAAAGAAGTTTATTTTACAAGCAATGCTGGACGAGGAGATTGACTGCACGATGATCACTCCAAAAGTAATCCACAGTATGTATTTAAAAATTACATTTTTGGCCTACAGCTTTGCTATTTTCATAGAATGTAGATACATCCTTGAGGAACAATACGTCACTTTTCCACATAATCCCCGCACCTTTCAACTGCCTTACGCCACCTTGGAATGAGGGCCTGTATACCTGCACGATAAAAGTCTGAACCAACACGTCTGAGCTACTCTCTGGCGCCACTCACGGGAACGACTTAAATTAAATTTGAATACAAGGGGGAAGGATGTAGCCTATCTATGACCTCCATAAATTGCAAAGGTTTAGAATAAAAAAATAAATTTAAAAAAATGCTGTGCATTACTTTTGGAGTGATCTTCGTAGAAGTGACAGTGGCTGATGACGCAGAATTTTGGAAAATGGGACTTATCTGAAAAACCATAAGGCATAAATCGAAAATTCTTATATCAAATTAAAGGGGAGAAAATTCTCTATTAAAATAGTTATATTTTGAAAATTCTAATTTTTCATCAATTTTTACGTTTTGTGGGTGTACATATACCTTAATAAGAATAGCCACAGAACCCAAAGTTGGGTCAATGCCACACACACGTCGCCCTCAGACAAAATATTAAACCACACAAGGAATTCAGCATACGACACTCATGCACAAAACTATCGGCATGTATAAGTATGAGAGCTGTGGTATGAAGCAAAAAGTAGGCCTAGGCTGGCAAGAGAACAGTAGCTGTGGAGGATGTGAGGTTGGGTGTGTTACAGTTTCGGGGGTACCACTGCATAAAAACCCATCATGTGACGTCATGAGGAGTAATGATAGCGACATGTGCAACGGAGTGCGTGAGAAAACATGGGGTGTTAGCTCGCTGCCTGTCCGGGGAGGTCTGTGCCAGCACGGCCGGCTATATGGGTGAGACGACCTCAAGGTGTTGTACCAACACACCACCGTCACGTATGAACCCTGACAGAAACACAACTGTCATTAGTCAATGGATTTACTTTCATATCCGTCTAGCAAAAAGTGGAATCTATTGGAAGACGAGACTCATCAAACAGCGCAATAACACGAGGAAAAACAGCAGACTAATACAAATCCCAATAACATTAATTTTAATGGGAGGGGGGGGGGGAATTCATGTCACGAAGGTAACACATACTTCCTTTCGCAAAATTTCAGCTCCTTTAAAATGTTGATGTAACTGCTATTAGCGTTTATACTGGTAGTTTATTTTACTTAATTATTTTAAATTCAGATTTCCTTCAATAATAAGCCCTTTTCTCTGCGACAGTTTTGTAATATATATATATATATATATATATATTATATATATTATATATATTATATATTATATATTATATATTATATATTATATTATATATTATATATTATATTATATATTATATATTATATATATTATATATATACACATTTATTTCTTTCTTTTTATTCCTTTTCTTTTTTTGTACGCCAACATTGAACTCTTTTGATCACCAGATTAATTCATTATCACAACCTTTTTTATTGTGGTTTTTATTTAAATTTCGATTTCTTTTTATTATTTTATTACATTCCATTTGTTATATTCTTCCTTGCATTTTCCCTTTTAACCATTTGTACTAAATGAGTTGTTTATATTATATTGCAATCTTTAGAATTGTATTTTACTTTTCTTCTATTATGGTATTATTTTCATATCGTTTAGTGTCGATTCTGTTATGCTATTGTTTTCTGTAATATGTTAGTATTCTGTTCTTTAATGTTTATTAAATTTCACTGCTAGTGTCCTTTGTAACCTGGTAGAGTGTAAGAGAAGGCCCTATGCCCCTAATTCTGCCAGTATAAATTAATTTATTATTATTATTATTACTATTACTATTATTATATTATTATTATTATTATTATTATTATTATTATTTTATAAATTCTAAGTCCCTCTTCCGGTCTGCAGATGTATAAAATATGCTAATTTCAATGGATTAAACTTGGATCCATTTAATGTGTAGTATACATTTTTGGAGTTTTATGTCAGGTTATGTATTTTGTTTATTTATTTATTCATTCATTTGCTGTTGAACATAACAGGCAAAGCTCAATTACAATGTTCACGACTAACAAATTAATTAACAAAAACCTAAACAAGGAAAAGGAAACATACACTTATTAAAAACTGAAACAAAATAGAAATAAGAGAAAGAAAAAAAGGGAAATTGAAATAAGGTGTGAAAGTAGCTTCAAATTAACTAACAACAATATTCTGTAAAATATGATAACAAATAATTCTGTATCTAGAGAAATTCATATTGAAAATATCAACATTCGGATGAGGATGTAATTTATTGTATAACTGTAACATTTGGAAAACTGGGGAATTTTTGTGGGATTCAGTATTTGTCCTTGGTATGTAAAACAAATTTCGAAATTTCGTTTTGAGCTTAGGTGCATATAATGTTATATAATAAAATAAACCAACACAGTCCAACTTATTGTTAATAATTTTATAAAGAAAGTTTAAGATTGACAATTTCGTCGAATTTGCAAACTAGTAAAATGAATATTTTGAAGCATTGTAGCATAACTCTCATAGGTAGGATAATCATTATAAAGTCTGTAATATAACCATTTTAGAAATTTATTTTGAATTTTTTCTAGTAACAATATATTCGCTAGTAACTGGGTTCCAGATAACAGCAGCATACTCTAATTTAGATATGTATTATAATATTATTCTCCTTATCTTTTATACCATTTGTAATTTATTCATTTATATGATTCCATCCTTTCATTTTCACTTGCAATTATTTTTAATTGTGATTATTCTAATAATTATTACTTCTATGTACTTTTACTGTAATTTCTATCATTATTATTGTTCTTGTTATGTAATTGTCATGTGCTGAACTGTTATTGGCACCTGGCTGTTGTATAGTACATTAATTAATATTAGTAAATAAGTAATAAATGTTAGTAAATAAATAAATAGTAAATTATTATTATTATTATTATTATTATTATTATTATTATTATTATTATTACTAAATTTAGTAGAGTGAATAATTTACGATCACGCGATTGTACTATGCACAGCACTCCAGACTGAGTTAAAAGCACAAGTAGTGAAATCTACATAGGCCTACTACTATATGTAACATAACAAGTGCCAGTCTTCTTCTTCGCGTGACTGTATCAACATTAGTTTACCTAAAGTGTGTTGTCAGTGAAGAGTAAGTCGTTAACACTAGAATATCATTCACTAGAGGTTAAACAGAGTGGTAACTTAAATACTTCAACTTTCCAAATTAGTATTTTTTCGTGTCTACACATACGAGAGACCAATCTCGTGGCCATACAATGTGTTCTCTTCAATACAGAAAGTTACTACAGCCGTAGTACAAAGGCACAGAATGCCAGAACTACTTTCAGCAATTGTATCAGTGCTGCAAATTTATTTGCATTTTCATTACAATCTAGTATATTCAGTCACGAAGCTAAATACGTAGTAAATATGCATCCATAGATAGTTGCTAACCACTAGGATCGCTGCTATCGCCTCATTACAGACAATGCGAAATAGTACCAGCACAGTCTATTGTTCCTAGCATCCTCATAAACTCAAGCTTCGTGACTGTATATACTAGACTGAGTTTTCATTCTGACGAGACTAGTGACGCAGTAATTAAAATAAACATAAACTTGTATTCGATTTTACTGTGGCACACAAATTTGGATTAAGGTTAAATCCATGTAGTACCACCAAACGAAGCTTGAGTTGTTGAGGATACTAGGAACAATAGACTGTGCCGGTACTATTCCGCATTGTCTGTGATGAGGCGATAGTGTCGATCCTAGTGATTAGCAACTATTTATGGATGCATATTTACTACGTATTGAGCTTCGTGACTGTATATACTAGACTGTGGTAGTACTATACCATATATAGCCTAATATTAAATGGGATTACTGTTAAATACAGTGAAACAGTTAAAACCTTGCTATTTTTATAGATAGAGGTCTCAATTTGAACACTCAAGTAACACACATTTGCAAAAAAATATTTTCTCTACTTCACTCCTTGTTTCATATAAAAGAATTTCTACCACTTAGTCTAAAAATTAATCTTATTCAGACGCTTGTATTGCCCAATTTTTATTATTGCGATTCCTAACTAACTAATATAAATTCACTCTTAGCTGAGAGACTACAACGTGTTCATAATGTGTGCATACGATTCATCTGCAATCTCGTAAATTTGACCATATACCGCTCTCCTTCCAGTTACTTTCATGAGTGTGTCTGAAGGAACGAAGAACGACACATTCACTGTCTCTTCTATTTGAAATCATGGATACTTCTACTCCGAATTATCTGCTATATCGCTTTCAATTTCTTACAACTCTTCAAAACCGACATCAAGCACTTCTTTCTGTCCCGCATCACAGAACGTCTTTATACCCATCCTCCTACAATGTAGAAATATCTCGGCTCTGAAATTCGTTACCTAATGACGTCAGGGACTGTCGAACTTTTTCACAATTCAAAATTAATTGGAAAATTTTGTCTTATGTCATGGGTGTTGATTTGTATTTTTTTTTTTACTCTAGATTAAAATTGCAAGTTTCTTGTTATAATTAATTATGATACTTAATCATTCATTTTACTCTCTGATTGAAGTTCTGGGCGATATGTACATCTATTATCAGGCAGTACATCTCACTTGAAGATGTGTATTAGAGGAAGAACAATTGTTTGTATGAATCTGAAGTCTGATTAGTGTGATATGTAGCTAATTGGCGATGTATGCAATGGAGGGGGAAAGGAATTGGCCACCCTAACCCATTATTTCTTGACCTAGTTGCCTCATAAGTGGTGCTTTGTTGGTATCACTTGTGAGGTTCACACCTATCTTCGGAGTGTTAACTAAACAACAACAATCACTCATTTAAAGTTTGTGTGACTGTAACCTGAGTACAGTATATTTCTTTGGTCGGCGGGAAAAGGCATATAAGTAAAAAAAAAAAAATTAATTTTTCAGGAGAGACTTTTTTTTATTTACTCTTAACTGAATATAAGTATAATAATGAAATTCATGCATGTTGGTTAAATAAGACCCTTTTCAATTTAAAATACAAGAAATTTTATTATTTCAAAATTTAGAAAAAAATATTTGACTAATGAGATTAGGTACAACAGAAAAATCGACTTTTTGACTTATGTGCCTTTTTCCGCCAACCAAAGATTTTTGTGTGGCTTTACTTTGTTTACAGTTCGAATTTTTTATTGCTATTATTGTATTTGTATTTCTAGTGGTGTGGAAGAGAAGGCCTGATGGCTCTAACTACGCCAGAATAAATAAATAATAAGAGTGCATCGTGGTTGGAGGATATGACTTTGTGCATGAGGAATAAACTGTCAGGAATGTTCACTGTAACATTTCTTAGTTGTAATTTAACGACTCTGTATCGACTAATAGTTTATTTAGCGTCGATGGAATTGGTGATAGCGAGATGAGGCCGAGAATTTGCCATAAATTAACTGACATTCGCCTTACTGTTGCGAAAAATCTCGGAAAAAAATCCTATCAGGTTATTAGCTAACCGGGAATCGAAGTCACGCTCGACGCAGCTCCGGAACAGCAAACAAACGCGTTTGCCGCTTAAGCTACGCCATTGGCAGTAGCCTTATTCCACGAAGTTACTGACTTTCACTGGTGATGAATGACAACAGCATCAGTGAAATTAATGATAAAAAATACCGTTACCGTAAAAATATTCTTCAAAGTTTTGAGTTATTTCGCCCTTTTCGTATCCTCTCAACATTTTGAACCAACAGTTGGCAATGAAAAGTAATGATATTTCTTGATCTCGTCACTATCATTGCACAAGACAACACTTACGAAAGCACAAAGCAAACAAAACAAGAAAGATACACCCAGTCGGGAAAGGAAGGTAAATCTCTGCTTCCATGCCAAACATTGCAATCGAGACGGCTGGATTTGTTCCCTAATGACAATTGAAGCGCTGAGATCAATAACCATTCAAGTCCATTTACACAAGTTTTGAGAAAAATGCAAAAAACTTTTTTTTTTATTTCTTACCTAATTTTTTTTTTTTTCATAATATTTCTGGTTGTTTTCGAGATCAAGACAAAGCAGTATACCAACTTTTAAAGTCGTAACACTTGTGGAAATATCCAAAATTTAATTTCAAATTTGCAAAACAATGGTCAGAAGTGGACTTGAATGGCTATTGATCTCACCGCTTAAATTAGTGAGGAAATTTGTACGGCAATAATTAGTGCATATCAGTGTCTCATTGTCAACAGACCAAGAAACTGAATTATTTCGTTTAAATACCAAATCGATCAATGATCACATTTACTCCCATTCTATTATACTGTACTATGTATCGAAGGTTCTCAATTACGTGTTTGACGTTCGATAATTATTAACAGATAAGCATAATTAAAACACTGCAAACACTATTACAACATAGTTCCTATCACCAGCTGACCCATTAACACCATATATCAACAATGCTCCTGGCACCTGTTGCTACAGGTTTGTAAGCTGGCACTCAGACAAGCGTGTCATAATCTGATTCCATATTAATGAACCAGCGAAGTTATCTTCTAGTTGTGGATATTTTATACACAACTCAGCACTCTGTACGTGCTTTTACGTTGTAACAGAAGCACTTCACCTTGTGGAGTTCCTGTGAGGTACAGTAACCTCCTGACCCTATCATGTGGCTTGCAAGAAATAAGCCGCATTTACACGAGGCCTATTGTAGACAATTGTCCCCAAAATGTTGCAAGACAGTTGCCGCCCAACCAAGTTGAACATTGACTTATTCACACGAGGAAAGAATTGCCGTGGCAGTAGGTGACGAAAACTGACTGAGTGTGCAGCATTTGTGTTGTCTCGGGTTCCTGTTTAGCGAACCCTATGTTGAAAGTGCCACGGAGAGACTTAATTTTCACTTTGAACTCAACAGCACCGAATCCTTCAATGTTCATCTCACCAACAATATCAGACAATGCCTTTTCGCGAGCATTTTTGATCTTGTAAAGGTCGTGATACTGGTCCCACAAACATAGCTTCTCCTTAAACAGCTCAACGAATTTGATATTAATAGCGTCACTCCACTTTGGGGGCATTATTACAACGAAAAAATCTGAAAAATACGTGAAAAAACTCACGATTGACTCAAGCAGACTAGACCCAAAAACAGCGTAGCAACTCAAGTCGCGTCGCTGTTATTTCCGGCGTGACTCCTCCTTTTTGCTTACGCGTTAGACAGTGAAGGCTCTATAAAGTCTAGGTAGGTAGTATCGTTCGCCATTTTTATTCTTTCGTTGCCGAGCTACCAGATGAGGAATCTATTTGCCGCACAGTTAAACATTATCATGTCGTAGGTCCTATGATAATAAATCAAACGCACTGTAATTGAGCAAATAATTGAGCGGCAAATAACGTCCTCGTGTGCTTTCTACGAACGCCAACGAAAGAACCAAAATGGCGGGCGATTATATTAAGTACTTATTCAGCCTTAGGAAATGCATAACGTCATCAGCAGCGAATCACAAGATGCACAAGTTTAAATCTAGCCGACCTGCAACGTGATTGGCTGCCGGAAATAAGAGCGACGGGACTGTAGCATGTCGCGTTCATATGACGCTAGTTGCCGCCAATGGCGTGCTTCCGGTGGTGATGGGGGGCATTGGATTGTCTTCAATATACCAACGGGGCCAATAGACTGGCTCGACAATTACGTCGCCAACTGGGTAGGCAGTTGGGCCGAAGTGTTCACATAGAGCTATTAATTTTATGCCAGTCAACTGTCTTCCAACTATTGTCTCATTGACTGGCCTCGTGTAAATGCGGCTATACAGCAACTTGTAATTACATTCGTGGATTGGGTGTCATACTGTGACGTAACAGCAAAGTGCACGCTTTATAAAAACAGTTTGCTGATCATGCAATTCGCTCTCTCTGACCATGCGACTGTTACACATTCACAGAAGTTAATTTATGTACAATTTAATTATGTCAAATAAACTTAGTACTTACTTTCTCGATCTATTATAATCAGTGCGTGCTAAGCCCTCAAGGAAGAAACAAAGGAATTGGTTGGGTTACTGGCCGAGAAGAAATTGCCTACTGAAGGATGCACTGAAAGGAATGGTGAACGGGAGAAAATTCGGGGCAGAAAAATATTTATTTATTTATTTATTTATTTATTTATTTATTTATTTATTTATTTATTTATTTATTTATTCTGGTATAGTTAAGGCCATCACAGGCCTTCTCTTCCACTACACAGAAAAAATACACTATGGTACAAAGTAGACACAATTAAGATATGTGGATCATATGCGGAGACTAAGAGGAAGGCAGAAAATAGGAAATATTGGAGAATGCTGGTTTTGCAGTGGGCAGAAAACTATGAATTAATGAACGACATCATTAAATATCTGCAGCACCCACATTACCTTAAAATCATATATCTTTATACTATTATTACAAATTAATGCCGCGAAAATAACACTCATGATGCGTCTTTCGCGTTCGTAACAATTAATTTCCTTTATGATGTTAAGAAAGATATTACTCTTTACAGTTTACTGTCATAATCAATGTTTAATATAAAATAAAACAGCATAACAATTGGTATTTATGCTACAAGGGATGTAAGTAACAGTTACAAGTTAAGGATGATTTTACGCCCAAGAATAGCGAGGGCTGGCAATAGAATCCGAGACCGGTCAACTCTACTTACATCACGAAATGCATAGGCCAATATGTTTTTACCCACTCCTATGTTCCACATAGTAAAAAAATTAGTTTCTAATTATCAGGGTTCGGTCCTGGGCACAGAAACGCATGAAGTTCAGAACGCACGGGCGATAGTGTTCTATTGGTCGAGTGGAATGTGAGATGGAGAGCGTCGTTACTTCGTGTCTCAACATGTAAACAGTTCGTCATAGTACGGCACAAAATATATTTCACCCTGTACAGATGCAGTACATACAGTACATTCCTAGTGTAGACAATAAATGTCTACCATTACAGTATTAACGTGAGTTGTAACCTTCAATCAGGTGTCCCTAAGCCGAAGCCTGTTGCACGTACCGCAGCCAAGCAGCAATACACACAATGCTCATTACGGACTCACCTGTGCTGTTGCAGTCACTCCTCCACACGGGTCATGACGTCATTTATACTCCGTATACTCTAAATCTCATACTGGTTACTGTGTCCTAGGGCGAAGCCTGCTAATTATATTTACATTAATTTATTTTGATATTATTTGATAAGAAACGAGTCCACAGCTGTGGAATAACGGTTAGCATTCCTGACCGTGGAACGATAGGGCCCGGGTTAAAATTCTGATTGGTACAAGTTACTTGGTTGAGGTTTTTCCGGGTTTCCCTTCAATTCGTTAAGAGCGAATGCTGGGTAACTTTCGGCGTTGGACCCTCGACCCATTTCGCTGGCATTATCACCTTCATTTCACTCAGACGCTAGATATAGGGTAATGGTTGGTAATATTGTGATACGAGTAATATAGTGATAATTCTTTTTGAGTATCTATTACAATTTTACTGAGCGAGAGAAAGATCGGTTTTTTTGTGTCAACATATCGATGACTCAGAACCAGACTGTTCCAAGTCCATTTTACTATTTTTTTTTCAGGAGAGCTATTTTAAGCTCCTGACATTCAAAGCTTTATGAAACAACTTGGAATAGCTTCATAGCAACCTTATGGAGAGGAATATTTACAATTTTGTTCGATTCATATATGTAGACAAGAACTGGAACACAATGAAACACAGATTTTTTCTTTATAAAAAGTTGGACTTAGAACAGTCTGGTTCTCAGCCATCGATTATTAAGGCAATGTTCGTGGACAAGTTGCTGCACAAAACCTTGTCTGCCGCACCTTTCTCAAAAATACAACGTCCCTCTTAAACAATGGTCTGTCATTGGTTTGCTGTTTGGCAGGAGAGGTTCAATTACAAAATTCACATGGAATTATTTTAAGGAACTTCATATTCCTTTTGATTATGTAATGTCTATTCTTATAAATATTATCAAGGATTCTCTTCAAATATTACATCATCATCTCTATTTCAATTAATCCACTTATATTATTTGCCTTCAACAATTAAAATTCTTTTTTCTTTAATATTTCAAATCACATTATATTGTACATGTTTATTGTATTCAGGACCCTTGTGGTCACTCAAATTCTTTGAGCTGATGTCTTTAATGAATAAATAAAAAATTCTCAAAAAGAACTATCACAATATTACTCGCATCACAATATTACCAACCTTTACCATACATACATCCATCACATACATACATACATACATACATAGTGTTCTACGCAACGGCAGGTCTTTCATTGCAAACTCATTCAAACTAAGTATATAACCAATTAAAAAAATTAAAAATAATAAGAAATGTTATCTGTTAATATATATTATTTTTTTAACCGTTTGTTGCTGAGGTATTATTCCCAAAACATCTTAAATATTATAGTTTTCAGTTTTCACACAATACGGAAATGTGACAGAAATTTTGAAACAAACGCATTATTTATTAAAATTAGATGTTTCTGAAAATAATAAGCAATAAGTTCTGCCTGTGCAATCCTACTAATACTCGAGAAGTGAAAAATAAAAATAAAAAAGCCGCTATGAAAATACATACAAATAATTTAAGGAATAATGTCAAACCAAGAATGCCATGTTTCTCAAACGACGTTATTGGCTTATTTAATAGAAAAATCCACAATATCAACATACGCGCCGCAAACTCGCCGGTGACTCTTAATATTGTAGATTTTTCCAAAGACGTTTGAGAAACAATAATAACAGCTAGGGAAAAAAATCAAACTTGTCTTCATGTCTACATCACTTGACAAGAAGGAGTGTGATGGATTCCAGTGCAATGCATTAAATAAGTCGTGGAAAATTTAGCTAGTGTGATATGGCAAATACCGAGTTTGTTAAATTAAGTTTGCACAATTCTAAACAGCTTTCTGAGTATTTTCCGAAAGACACTCAAAACAATACGACATCAATGTGTTTCTTTCAGCCCCGAACCCTTTGCGAGGACACGCTTTGCTTACCTTTTAAATTTGTCCTCCCACTTCTCCTCTTTCAATTCAATTAAATTCAATGCACAGGACATATCAAAAGTCCGGTAACACTTTCAATATTTTATTACACAAAAACTACTAATGATAGCACTTTCAAACACAAGTCACTTAAAGTCAAACTCTCAAAATTCGTTTATACCTTACAGAGATTCAATGTGTGAACCACGAGTGACTCGGCAGATGTCCAAACGATAATCAAACTCTTCCCATACCCTTTTCAACATATCCTCTGTGACCTTGGCAGTAGCTTCTCGAATTCTGGTTTTTAGTTCCTCTAAATCACGTGGCAAAGGCGGTACAAACACACGGTCCTTCAGGTACCCCCATAGAAAAAAGTCAAATGCAGTCATATCGGGTGACCTTGGTGGCCATGTCATGAAACATCTGTCCCTTACTCCAGCACGTCCTATCCAACGATCAGACATCTACGTATTCAGGTAAGCACGAACTGCATTGTGGAAATGTGGCGGACTGGGGTAAGGGAGATATTTCATGACATGCCCACCAAGGTTACCCGATATGACTGCATGTGACTTTTTTCTACGGGGGTACCTAAAGGACCGTGTGTTTGTACCGCCTTTGCCACGTGATTTAGAGGAACTAAAAACCAGAATTCGAGAAGCTGCCGCCACGGTCACAGATGATATGTTGAAAAGGGTATGGGAAGAGTTTGATTATCGTTTGGACATCATCCGAGTCACTCGTGGTTCACACATTGAATCTCTGTAAGGTGTAAAATGAACTTTGAGAGCTTGGCTTTAACTGACGTGTGTTTGAAAGTGCTACCATTAGTAGTTTTTGTGTAATAAAATATTGAAAGTGTTATCGGACTTTTGATATGCCCTGTATAACTACTGAAACTGTTTTTATATTGAATGTTGCTTATGTTTCTGAACACACAGTAAGTGTGTATTAATAAGGCTTCTTTTTGTTTTATTTTGCAAATCATCTAGCAACCCCCTCAGCTCTTTACACGACCCTCCTGGGGGTCGCGACTCCCACTTTGGGAACCACTGTCTTATATACATATACACCCATACATACAGACATATAGTTTTCCCCAACCGTAATGTGAATGCAAGGTAATCTCTGGCGAATCCTCGGCCTCATCTCGCCAAATATCATCTCGCTATCACCATTCTCATCGACGCTAAATAACCTAGTAGTTGATACAGCGTCGTTAAATAACCAACTAAAATAAAAATACACACATATACACACATTCACTCTTTCGCTTTCAAGAATACAACCTTTATTAGTTGTTTTGTAATTTATTATACTGAAAGGTTATTTGATAACATAAGGCCTTCAACCTGAGACAAATTTGGTTGTGCCGTATAGAAAAAAATGTCGGAATTGGTTCTCGATACAAATTCCACATCATGAGTTTGGAATCCCAGTTGAAATGAATCATGGCAGTTAATTTCTTATCTGAACATCATGATTCAGTAACAACCCTGCAAAGTTTGAACGGGACACACAGTGTAAAATCATAAAACTATAAATCAGTCCGTAATTCTAAGAAACGCGGTCTTGATTCAGAAACAGTAAACAATATGCAGATAAAAAGTTGATTCGTCACCAGATCTCACCGAAGCATATTAGAAGACAGCTCATTTTAAAAGAATTTTCCTGGACTGCCGTTGAAAATAAAAACAATGAAACTTGTTGACTGAGCAGAACAGAATGAAGGAAGTCTGCAAACTGAACGCCGCGCCGTCGCTGTCTGTAAAAGGCTATAAATCTCCTTACTTAATGTTTCTTAACAACGAGGACTAACTCTCGTACAGTCATTACGATCTAACGCATTATTTAACAACGTCCTTAACAACGAATATCATACAGCGTCCGTTGTATATTCTCGGGCCAAGAACAGTTGAGATACTGTATAACAAGACATGCGAGTGGTGTTGGGTAGTAGCAGTGCTAAAATAACCAAATACTTCTACAATAGCATAATAATAATAATAATAATAATAATAATAATAATAATAATAATAATAATAATAATAATAGTAGTAATAATAATAATAATAATAATAATAATAATAACTACAGCCCGACCACTGACATTAAAACCTGCGCCACAAACCAGTGTTCGTTCGTGCGCAGGTTATCATAGTGGGGGATCTGTTGTGTTGTAGATGCGCTCCCTGATCGACGTGTCGCAGCGAGTACGTTCTAAACTATTCGAAACGGCACTCGTGTCCGCGTCCAATCTTTCACTTTTCAATCAATTATTAATATTCCATTTCCACGTATTGTATATAGTTAAAACAGATTGTAATTTATAACAATGGAAGGGAAACCAAATGTGCGCGGCAGGCTTTTGAAAGTGACGCGCGTAAAATTATTTATAACGTTGCGAAGTATTTAAGGGATTAGGTAAAGCTTACAGCAGTAAAATTTTTGGAAATGTTCAATTTTCCTCCGTTACTATATTTTGTGCAATATTGAAAATTGGTATGTGTAAAACACTGTCCTCTTGCTATATTAAAAAAAAAAATATTTTTACGATTTAAACAAATTATTTATATTTTTTTTTACAAATTCAAAATGGTGGCAGTTCACTGTGCAGTGATGAAGCGTTTTCTTCATAATTCATACACTTGTTAACTTTTTCATGTTCTCTCTTTTTTATTTTATTGCTGAAACTCATGTTTACAATATCATGCTCTTTCAACTACATTCCTTAATAAATAATTTTTGTTTTATTTTGTTTTAGAAGAAAGTACTGATACCTGACCATTTTTTAAAATGAATTTATTTTTTATCAGACAATCTATCAAAGGTAGAGAAATGATCTTGCATCATATTGTAGATGTAACATACATAAATACACAAACAATTTAATCACAGAATGTTGGATAGTTTTTTAGTTATGTGGGAAATGCTTCATCACTGCACAATGAAATAAATTTTGAAAACAAAACAAAAAAAAAAAAAATGTAAATAATTTTTTTTAA
Organism: Periplaneta americana; assembly: GCF_040183065.1. Lineage (NCBI taxonomy): Eukaryota > Metazoa > Arthropoda > Insecta > Blattodea > Blattidae > Periplaneta > Periplaneta americana. The sequence goes on along the minus strand of NC_091121.1, from coordinate 148,689,244 downwards.
ATCGTAAAAATATATTTTTTCATTTAGCAGAAGGACAGTGTTTTACACATACCAATTTTCATTATTGTACAAGATACAGTAATGGAGGAAAAAATGTTGATTATTTCCAACATTTTACTGCTGTAAGATGTACCTAACCCCTTAAAAGAGAAAAAAATTAATTTAAGTTGAAATATAATGTTGTCATATCAACAAGGAAGCTACGGGAGTTTCGGCCAGCTTGATAACGTTTTGAAGGAATGGGCAGTGTCATTGTCTACCACAGTTGGAGTCAGACTAGTGTAACCAGGCCTAGCGAGCTGCTCGCATAGTGATGACGTCTCCCCCTCCATGGCCACGTAAGTATTAGAAAAGTCGAAGGTCTTTTTGTAGTTGGTCAGCTATAGATATAGGATTTATAAGCAAATGCATATTTAGTTTGTTTTTACTTGTGATGTGGAATTAACTTTTGCAATATGTTTCATGTTCTTCTGTTGAAAGCAAACACTGCTTAACCAGACTAAATTTAACATACAATGACAGTCTCACTAACTCCCGAGACCAGAATTTCAGAAATTGAGCGCGCTTTCTCAAAAAGGGAAAGGAGTTTCCCTTGTCGCGAAACATCCTGCCACAAACCGGTGGATCACTCATCATGAAGGACTGAGCTGCAGTGAATGGAGGGATGCTATAAAAATGGTCGGTAATGTTGCAGCTGTACGCGCTATTCCGGGCAGATCCATGGATAGTAACCGTTGTCGCCACTGCTTCAACGAGATAGAAACTCTCGCCCACGTTCTTGGATCTTGCCCGCATGGTGAAACATTACGCAATGCCAGGCATCACAAAATCTGGTCCGCAATCGCTCAAGCTCTTCGCGCCAAGGAGTATAGACTACCACCTATGAAGAAATCCATGGTTTATCGGAAACAGGAAGCTGTCGGCGGGTTGATATATTAGCCTTTAACAACACAAAAGGCTATATAATAGATCCTATTATCCGCTTCGAATTGAATACAACTCAACCGGAAGATGGCAACAATGAGAAGAATCAAATTTATGATCCAACTGTTCCTTATTATTTACAGAATCATGCATAAGTTACAAACTAGCTATTGAAATTATTGGGTTATTAGTGGGTGCTAGAGGCACGATTACAAATATATATATATATATATATATATATATATATATATATATATATTAATTTCTGCAAAGAGTTCAATCTTGAATCCTCTTTGGCCAAGGCTGTTTCTTTGACAGCTCTAAAATATTCAATCTATCTTCTGAGAAATCAATATATAAAGTAAATTAATAAGACAATATTAATAATTATATTTCTCACGAAAACATTTTCATAAAAGTGTACGTATTTTCTAATACTTGTACATTTGGTATACTTTGTCCTTCAGGGCAACCCTTATTTTAGGGGAAGTTTGTTTACATATGTGAAGTTTTATAGTGCATATATCCGATGCTGCTGCACATTTTTTTTTTTCATTTTTTCATGCATCGAGCATATAATATATGTATTTTCAATTTTTAATTTTAAAATTATTATCTTGCCACTAATATGTTTAATTATTAAAGTCCTTACTATGGAAGCAACCCTAAGGAGTCTGAGTGGTACTGACAAAATCACGTGATGTTACTGGGGAATAACATTCCTATTTACAATTGAAAGCAGGAATGTTTGCGAGCCTCATCCGGAGTTAACGCTTATAAAGAAAAACTTACAGACCTCCCCTCCCATTACCCCCAGAGCCAATGATTATTAGAGGAGAAAAAATAAAATTCGCTCTAACCACTGAGCTACGCCGAAGTTCAATCCAAAGCATCGGATCGAATGCCTCTCCTCTAGTGTTTTTCCCCTTGTGGCCTGACTCCAAGTTCGACAAATATGTTTACATATATTAAGTCAACTGCCATTATACAAGGAGCGCACTCAACTGAGTGACTTGGTGGCCGGGATTCCACAGTAATATACACTGTTGGGCGAAGAATCTACGTAAAGGTTAATTTTTGGTACATTAAAAAATAAACATTTTCTTATTAATATACTGAAGGTAGTTGATCTTAAATAGTAACGCTATCTAATTTTTACTGTAATTTCCATTTGCAGGTACATTTTACATCTTTTGCTTATGCAATCTGTATTTATCCACTTTTTATTTTTTTATTTTTCATTTATATTAATAGTCTAAGACTAGAATAAGAGATCGGAGCGCTTTGTAGTACAAACGACTGCCGTTCCACAAACAGTACGGTAGGGCAATACAGTCTACGCTGCTAGTAACAAGAAAGCTACTGTGCATAAAATTCTACAAATGAATTGCAAACTACGAGTTCCTTTCTTTGTGTTTCCCTTTCGGAATCATCCTACTGGTAACCACTGCACTGAAAGAAGGTGCTTTGTGGATCACTTACATTCTCTCTTCTCTCCATTTCGCAACACGCTACAACACGTAATGCTGAGGCAGTTGGAATGATAGACAAAACAAGCAGCGCAGAACAAGCAGAGTGAAAAACGACCACCCAGCCAGCGCCTCTACAATGAAAATAAACGGATTTACGAAAAAAAAATTACAGACTATAGGCCTATGAATTCCTTCTCCCCCCCCCCTTTCGGGAGCTCAGTGACAGAGTTACCAAGACAGTCATAATGAAAAGTAGCTATAAATGCCTTCAAAAGTCTCCATTTTCAAGCTAAAATCCCGTAAGGTTCACATGTTATCAGTTTTGTGTCATATCGGACGGCTGAAGTTTAATAATAAATAAATAAATAAATAAATAAATAATAATAAATAAATAGGCCCACTACATCCCATTAGGGTAAGGGCCTCCTGCACAAGCAGGATGAGTTCTCCTTATACTCGCCTGGGGAGCTATTTCTGACGAGCATTAACAAAAAGTTTAATTATTCAAATAATTCTAATTTTTACTGTGTAATAACTAATAAGATGGGAAAACACCTTTGGGGAGGCCGTGACGTAGATGGGAGGATATTAAAATGGATTTGAGGGAGGTGGAATGTGATGGTAGGGATATTAAAATGGATTTGAGGGAGGTGGAATGTGATGGAAGGGACATTAAAATGGATTTGAGGGAGGTGGAATGTGATGGTAGGGACTGGATTAATCTTGCTCAGGACAGGGACCGATGGCGGGCTTATGTAAGTGCGGCAATGAAACTCCGGGTTCTCTAAAAGCCATTTGTAAGTAAGTAAATAACACTGGCCTACAAGCAAAAATCATCAGAAATAATAATAGGTGAACTGTACTAAAATCGACATACTGATTTCAAACATGTAAGTAATATTCCTGTATGAGGTATAGTTTTGAAAATGACTCATATTTTATATATAATTTTCAGAAATTAATTAAAGGCATTGTTAAAGCTAAGGCGGAGAAAAATTATAGGGGATTCAAGTATTTGTGTGAAAGATTTCATCAGCAAAATTAAAAGTCATTTTTGTGGGGCCACAAATACTAGAGATCATGAAAGACAATGCATTTGTAGAAACTCTAAATGATGAAGAGAAAGCTGCTTGGGAAAGTTTTGTTTGGGTTTGTAAACATTTCTTGGCCAAAATAAATCTTCCGATTACAAAGAAGACGTGGAAAAATTTTTAAGCTGTTACAAAGCAATAATAATAATAATAATAATAATAATAATAATAATAATAATAATAATAATAATAATATTAATAATAATAATAGTTTTATTTTCCCTGGCAGAGTTAAGGCCATCAGGCCTTCTCTTCCACTCAACCAGGATCAACTCACATACAGAAAAATACATACCGGTATACAAATATTAACTTAAAAATAATAATAAACATAATTAAGTAAAAAATAGAGATTGAATACATATACACAATCAGTATTAATTTTAAAATAACAATAATAAAAAATATATATAATAATAATAAAAAAAGAGACTGAATACATAATCACAAACAGGAAAATACATTCTAGTATACAATATTAACTTAAAAAAAGAATTAATACATATGAATATAATCTCACAACTAAAGGAATAGTAGAATTAGTATGATTAGCACAGCACGTGTTACATTGAGACAATGACAATTACCTAGATATAAGTGTTAATGGAAAAATAAAGTAATGACTGTGTAAAATAATAATAATAATAATAATAATAATAATAATAATAATAATAATAATAAATAAAATACCTAAAAAAACTAATTATTTGCATTTAATATATTTCTAAACAACCTAATTTTAAACAACTGACGACTAAGACTACCCCTGATTTCCAGCGGCAGCGAATTCCACGAGCGGGCCATGGCTATTGAGAAAGAACTTGAGTACAGAGATGTCTGATGACGTGGTATTGATAGCAACAGATCGTGCTGTGAACGTGTATTTCGATTATGATGTGAAGCTAGGAGAGTAAACCGAGAGGCAAGGTAGTTGGGTGTGGAATCATGTATAATTCGATATAGCAGGCAAAGAGAATGTACTAAACGTCGATCTTGCAAGCGGAGCCAGGAGAGTCGTAGAAAATATTCCGATATATGATCATGTCGGAGGATATTGAAAATTAATCGGACGCAGACATTATGTACACGTTGAAGTTTTTGAGAAAGTTCAGCACTTAGGTCGCTATATAAAACATCACAATAGTCAAAGTGAGGCATTACAAGAGTCTGTACTAGAATTTGTTTGAGTTTAGTAGGAAGGAAATTTTTCAGGCGTTTCAAAGAATGCATGATAGAGAAAACTTTTCTACAGATATATCTGATTTGCGTATTCCAGTTCATATTAGAGTCGAAATAGATGCCGAGGTTTTTTTACAGTAGCACTGAAAGGAATTACTTTGTTGTTGAGAGACAGGCTGAAGGGTGTTCATATTAATAGAGGATGTCGCATGTCACTAAAGCTGCATTTCCTACATTGTCACTTGGATTCTTTCCCCACAAAATCTAAGTGAAATCAGTGATGAGCAAAGTGAAAGGTTTCACCAAGATATCAAGACAATGAAGCAAAGATATCAGGGATTTTGGAATGACTCCATAATGGCAGACTTTTGCTGGATGCTGTACCGAGAAGAGTCAAGCCAGGAAGTCTGCAGAAAGGCAAAATCATCTCATTTTTAACATGTGAATGTGTGACATACTGTGATTAACTCTAATTATGTCAGTATTTATCATTGGGCTGATAAAACTCTTATTTTATGTCTTACAAGAAAATTCCAGTCCAAGTAATTTACTAAATTTTTCAACTTTTGTTATACAGTGTACTAAAAGAACTATACCAGACACAGAAAAACTACGAACATTTTCAAATTCAGTGTACTGAAGTGGTGTAGACAAGTATTTTTTCATCTTCGATGATTAAAAGAAGTTTGATCTTGTAGACCAGTGTAATTAATACGGTACAATGGACTACAATGTGTCATCATGCATTAAGTAAATGTGTCTGTGCATGACTATAACTGAAATTTTTCCAGTATAAGGAACATATAGGCCCTAAAAATAAAAAAATAAAAAATTGCACAAGGCAATGAAAAAATGGCACAAAGTAATTTCAAAATTATTGTATGGTCGCAAAACACAAAACAACAATGTTCAGCAATGAACATTCCTATCTCGGCTCTTGTTAATAAAGAAGCAATTAACTGCATTTTGCCTTCGAATGGAAGTTGAGAATTTCGAAACCCGATATGGATAAAAAGTTTGATATGTTTTAGGTCTGAACATGTTCAGCCCTTGCTGAATATTTTTCTACGGAACGCAGTCTTTGAAATCGGACCAAAAATTTTCCTGGAATGCTGTTCATGTTCAGGGGTCATTATTCACTGTTCAGTTACTGTACTTTGAAATTAAATATAAAATAGGAGTACGCCTACTGTTATATAGAGAACTATATTCCCTCTACTCGAAAACCATTAGTTAAATAGAACCCGGTTGCATATTTTGAAAGCTTATGATTCCCTACGTATTTCATACACAATATTATATTCGATCCAACACCGGTAGTTCTGAAGAGGTAGATGTCTAAACGTGTTTCTTAAGAGTAAATTTTAAGTAGCAGTTTCTTAAACCTATGATAAAAGTAATAATGCTATAGTTACAATAAAAAAAATTCACAGATAGTTAAACCTTTTCTTTTCTGAAGATTTTACATAGAGTGAATCGGGGAGAGATGACTATCGGGGAAAGATGCTTATTTCTTTGTAGTTTCACTTCTTCCAAGAAAGAACGCCACGCGCATGTCTTCAAGATCACTGAGACAGTTGAATGTCTGTAGAGTGGAAGCTAACTCATTTTTCCACGTGTTCTTGTTGTGAGAAGAAGAAATGCAAGAAAACAGCTCATTTTTCTACTATAAAATAATTGCAAAGGTACGTTAAAATTTTAATACATCCTTGAATTCGTAATAACTGTCAAACCTTTGCATTGGATATTGTAGTAAAAGTTCTAAAGTTTGTATTGTTAACAACCAACGACCTTGTTCCGCCATCTTAGATTGCGTCACAGCACTAGGCATCTTACCCCGATACTTGGGGAAGATGCTCACTTTTTGTCGGGATAAGATGACAACTTGTTGCAAGAGTTTTATTTTTCGTTTTATTGGAGGGAATGTGTAAACATTAAGTAAGATCCTCTGATAGAAGTCAGTGGATTGAGGACAGTCTTCGACTTGCGATGGAACATGTTATAACAGAGGGTATGAACTGTTTAGACCATCGCAAGCATACGGGATTCCTTACCGTACCCTTAAACGCCGCCTAAAAAAGAATGATGACAAAAAAATGTACTGGATTGAATTCATTGTGTGCAAGAAGTGATTTCACGAGTCTTGCATACGGCAATAAAATGTGTGCACTGACTGTGTTGCTAAGTAGTGATAAACGAGTGAGAAAGTGTCCATGAGCTTCAGATTGTCATTTTTGTTCTATACATGTATCAAACCAAATTCATGTAAAATACATATATCAGTAAAGTGTTAATTGCATTTGACATCTTACCCGACTACAGTGCAGGCAAGTACAAAACCTATATCTATAAACAAGGTAATTAATGTTTTCTGTTTTGTACCAAAAATATAGTTTCAAAATACCTTCCAGACTTTGATATTTCAATATGAAATTCAAAACTAAATGAACATTATCTTAAATTTTCAATCAAAGAAAATGTCAGGCATCTTCCCCCGATCCACTCCACGGGTTTTACTCCTTTTACTACCCTGACCCTTACAGTTACAGAGTTAATAAGCATTGGCATATACGTAATTATGTTCAGAGTGTCAGTTCCACGTGACGGGCTCAAAAATTACAACTGTAGGCTGCTAGACAGACATTATTTAGGTAAAAATACAAAAGCAATAATACTGCACACATGCCACGTTACAAGGAAGTTTTTTTTTTCATCTTGGCTGTAAATCAATAGGCTATGAATTAACATATAGAACCCCATAAAGATATCATCTGAAAGAAGGAAAAAAATACAAACATAATAATGAGGAGAATAAGAATGAGAACTATGCTGAAAAATATATTTTATGAGATATACATCCCATCTGATGCCATCTGATGGGACAAGCATGGGACATATATGAACACATGTATTCATTTCTTTGAAAACGTCAATAGTACAGTGTCGAATGGCTTCTAAAAATTCTGTTTCTGTTAAAACAGCAGTAGTCCACAATATTTCTCGTAAGAATGTCAGTTGTCCAGGTTTCATTGATCTACACAGCAACATCGCACCAGAGCAGCAACTGCAGACGCTAGTGTGTTTTGTTGCATTTCGCATTCTGCATTGTGAATGTCGATCTTTAAGTGAAAATGTAATTTGTTCAAAGGACTTTTTGTTCCAATTATCCAAATATTATGCGTTATGTGCAAACAATATACTGCAGATAATCCAATAACTAAGAAGTGTGTTCATACAAATTACCAACGTGAAATGCCAATAATTGTTGATGCTGTGAAGTTTTTTCAAGATTCACACAAAAAATATTATTTTGGACAACTGACGTTTTTGCTAAACACCCCTCAATTACGAGAAGTATTTTTCTCCAAATAACTTCTCTAATTGGGTGCGTAAATTTGTTGACAAGCATAATTTGTCAGAACTCTTAAGTACGAATTCTTGTGGTGTCAGTTAACATCAGTCCCGGAAGATTCTCAAAGAGCTGTGCACATATTATTCAGCTCTATATCTCCAAAGCTGTCAAGGTTGAAGCTGTGAGAGCCATGCTTCTGACCACATTCCACCCATGTTATTTTCCAGTTACAGTCGTGATTACTATTATGGCAACCTTGGGCAATCACCAAGGATACTAGTTTGCCAAGACATTAAAAATTGTTGGGTTAGGCGCTTAGTCTGAAGATGTAACGAGTTCACTGGTCCAGTTCGGCAACAATGGACAAATTAAACACAAAATCGTTGAAAATGGCAATCATAAAAATATCTTTAAAAATCCTGTAATGGTAAAGCCGTTTTATATTTGCAGGTATAGATGAAACTTTACTTGGTAAGCTAGTTCAAGAGAGTATTTTAAAAATTATACAAAAAGCAAAATTTACTATTTTTGCAATATTACATGAATATTTTGAGTTGTAATATATGATACAATATCAAGCAAAACTTTTCACATTTCAAATTAATAATCAATATGGTCTTTTGCTCAGGACTTCTAATATAAGTATCTGATATAAAATGTAATATATCTTCTTTCAGGTCCTTCCATATTGCCTTGCTATTTCAGTGCTCGCGCTCATTGTCCATTGTCCTGAATTCTGACCAGATACAGGGTGTTAAAAAGTATCCAATAATTTAGGAGGTGATAGTATGCATCAAAAGAAAAAAATGTCTAATAAACATGGGTCCTACAACACATACTTTCTGAGATCTGAACACTTGTTCATAGGAGGTGCTCAATGTGACGTCCATTCATGGCAATGTATTCCTCTACCCTACAATACAGCAGACTACCAGATAATCATACCGCAGTTGATGGAATACTGATACGTCGCAAGGAATACTGAAAACAAAAGTTTCGTTGCAGATATGAGCGGGGTTCAGCAGAGATGTGTTTTGAATTTTTATAATCAGCATGTGTAGGCTGATGAAAATCCTCATGCAGTTGAAGAAATAAGGCATCAGCACCGATTCTCAATCAACTTATGGGCAGGCGTCCTTAGTGATAGATTAAGGGCCATAGAGATTAACTGGGACACTTTATCAGGACTTTCTTATTAACGTATTACCACAGTCTAGTATATACAGTCACGAAGCTCAATACTTACTAAATATGCAAACATAGACAGTTGAAATATGCATCCATAGATAGTTGCTCACCACCAGGATCGCTACTATCGCCTCAACACAGACCCTTTCCCCAGCAGACGATAAAATGTATTGTACCGGTATTTTCGATATCGTATTCTTTTGAAAAAATTAACACCTTCCTTCCACTATTGAAATGTGAAATACATAAGGTTTATATATTATTTTCTTAAAGTATATATTATATTTTATAAACTCTCCTTCCTGGTTTTTTCGGAAGAAGGATAAATCTGGCCTCTTTTTCTTACAATATTTATAGTACCACAAACGTCTCCTTGTCCCATATTATTATTCAAATTATTGTATTTTAGCCATTTACAGTTATGACAACCGATAATGAACATTTCACAGTTTACACAACTTTTCACAACAAAGCGAAATACGGCACAGTCAATGCCTTTTCGATCTAGACCAGGCCGTAATGTATGTTCGGGTTTTCTATTTCAGTGTATGGAGCTCAGTGAAATATATTATTATAGCTTTATTGCATATCATTGCTAAGCTTTATTTAGTGTAATGTGTCCATAAGTTCCGTTTACTTCTTGTTGCATAATATGTTGCAGAAATAATTACAAAACTGTGTTATTTTAATGTGAAGAGAATTTTACGCGTTAACATAATCTGTTCGCATCAACATTTTAAGTTTAGAATGGAAGCTATTTTGAGGTTCAATAAAAACGAATTTATATTGCGATTTTAATTTAGCACATCTACCTGCCTTAATTATAGACAGAAAATTTACCAATCACTCCTATGAAATTAGTGTACGTACGATTGTGTTACTTCTTCTCTTAGGTACAGTAGATAAATATAATAATTCAGTACTCAATTGTAGTATTAAAATACAGACAAATAGAATGTGACGGGTGACATTATGTTTAATTATAATGTATAATTGCGAATATAAGTTAAATAAAGTAAACATAACCTATACTTTCCATATGACATAACATACATATGTAGTGGCAGGGCATTGGAGATCACTAAAATTAGACAGAAATAGGCTACTGGTACAGTAAACATAATCTATAGATTTATTATATCTAAATATTCGTGCGGTGCAACTGAAAATTACTGAATCGTGCATAAATGAATGTACAGGAATTTAGCAATATTTAATCGAAATAAAGGCAGGTATTACACATACGAACAACGTAATTTTCAGACCAAAAATAATATTACACCTTAACTTGCAAGGAATTACGTCTGAAGTGTCTCCTAATCATTGCTTTAAATTTTATTAATGCAATTACACTACATTTTAGAGAAATATAGGTTACTCTTTATGCATTCCAATTAATTTATATGGTTGAAACGCCGCCCTTCGTGATCGGGTTAAGCGAGTCACATGGTCTGCCTTACGGCCTGAATTAGATCACGATGGTAGTGACACAGTCTATTGTTCCTATTACTCACAACGCTCCAAGCGGCTAGCAACTATCGTGAGAAATGCAAAAAATCACCCCAAGCTTCGTGACTGTATATAGTAGACTGTGGTATTACCTACCTTGCTGGAGTATGTGCCATGTCAGCAAAGACTACAGATGTGGTTCATGTACGATGACACACCAGCACATTTTCTCCGCAATGTGCGTGAACACATGACGCTGACATTTCAGGACCGCTGGATTGGTCGGGGAGGCCCCACACCTTGGCCTGTTCGTTCCCCAAACCTAAATCCCCTAGACTTTTGGTTATCAAGAACAACCAGGTCCTTATGCCGAAGAGCATAGAAATGCATTGCCATGAATGGACGTCACATTGAGCACCTCCTATGAACAAGTGTTCATATCTCAGAAAGTATGTGTTGTAGGACCCATGTTTATTAGACATTTTTTTCTTGTTTTGATGAATACTATCACCTCCTAAAAATTGGATACTTTTTTTAACACCCTATATATCTGCACTCAACCTGCCTCCTCTTCACAGTCTTAGAATATAATACAATACACATCTGTAGTTTTTTATGTGCAATGGCAGGACCCTTAACTTTCCGTTATTTGCCCCGACTTCACGAGCGTGACTCATGATGTCCCAAGTGCCGAGAAGTTCATGAGAGACTATCCAGAGTGCACCACAGGCGGTGGGTCTACATTGCACTCGTCATTAATGTTGATAATCGAGAACTATTGGGATGTCACAGACGAATCGCAGTACCCGGCGAAAACTGTTATGTTGCCTACATCAGCGATTCCTAACTGGGGACCGCGTCCGAAAAGCAGTTAAGGGGATCGTGAATAATAATAATAATAATAATAATAATAATAATAATAATAATAATAATAATAATAATAGTAGTAACAATAATAATAATAATAAGCTTTGTCGCCCTGAGTGGCGCAGTCGGTATAGTGCTGGACTTTTATGTCCGAGGTTGCGAGTTGGATCCCGGCTCAGGTCGATCATGTCGATGGGATACAAGTGTGTTAAGGGGTTAGGTACAGTTTACAGCAGTAAACGTTTTGGAAATATTCAACATTTTTTCCCTCCATTACTGTATCTCGTACGATAATGAAAATTGGTATGTGTAAAACACTGTCCTTCTGCTATATTAAAAAATGTTTTTACGCTTTAAAAATTATATATATATATATATATTTTTTTTTTTACAAATTCAAAATGGTGGTAATTCACTGTGCAGTGATAAAGCGTTTCCCTCATAATCCATAAACTTGTTAACTTTTTCATGTTCTTTCCCTTTTATTTTATTACTGAAACTCATGTTTACAATATCATGCTCTTCCAACTACTCGTACATTCCTTAACAAATAATACTGTTTTTATTTTGTGTTAGAAGAAAGTACTCATACTTGACCATTTTTAAATTAATTTATTTTTATCAGACAATCTATCAAAGGTACAGAAATGATCTTGCATTATATTGTAAATATAACATGCATAAATACACACAAAAATTTTCGTCACAGAACGTTGGATAGTTTTTGAGTTATGTGGGAAATGCTTCATCACTGCACAGCGAATTTTGCTCGGATCAAATTTCTGCACATTTGAAGGACAAACCAGAAATTATTTAAATCATTTATTATCATAATACACTGCTCTCTTAAACTGACTGAGGGTATTGAGAATTAAATCAATAGCTTTCCGAAAATAGGCCCACACCATGAAATGTTTCATATAAAAAAATAACTCGAAAAGGAAGTAAAAACGAGTAAAAATGTATTAAACTTTCTTATTTGAAATATCTCAAATAATAACCCCCTGAAATTAATGACATATACTTACGAATGATTCTGTATATAAAAGTATTGTCTATTTTTGGAAAAATTAATTTTTAAAACAGTTATTTGATTTACCTGCAAATTTACAGATACGATGTAAGTTAACACTTCTTTTTATTGAATTTTTACGACGTTTTATCAACTGCTATGGTTATCTAGCGTCGAGTGAGATGAAGGTGATAATTCTGGCGAACTGAGACCAGGGTCCAGCGCCGAAATTTACCAAGAATTTGTTCTTAATGAGTACAGGGAAAACTCATAAAAAAGCTGAACCAGGTAATATGTCCCAACAAGGATTGGAACCCGGGCCCGCTCGTTCCACGATCAGGCATGCTAACCGTTACTCTACATCGGTGGACAGTATCACTTAGCCATTGATATTTTATCATGATTTCGACAGGAGTCTTCGAAATGGACGTTAGTGCCCAACAATTTGAACTGTTCTATAAATCAAAGAACATAATATGAATATTCATTATATTTTACATTTGCATTCTAATACAACACAGAAAAAACTAGTTATCCGACTACACCTTGAGTATAATTAACGTCGCAATTAATGGTACTCTCTTCGAGTACATTGCGTGTTACTAAGATGTAACAACTGTATATTGAGAAGTCAATGCCCTACATGGCTGTAAGATATTTCTTACAAGTACATTCTATATTGCATGGAGAAAATTGGAATAAAAAATTTCAATGCCACTGCCGTAAAGGTTATATAAGACAAATTTTGGTGGAAGAGACTTAACAAACTAAAAAGTAAAATCTCTCAGGTTTGTACTTATAGTAGACATTTTTATAGAAAGATCTTTAATTCATTGTCATTGCTCGTTATTTATAGGCCTAACCATTAGGGGAGAGTTGGGTAGTATCGGACAGTGATGTTTCTTTCATCTACCACCAGATGGTAGTACCTGAGTGATAGTTACGTTTCTGTATGCGACATCTGAACACTGCTTTCAGTTGGAATCATTCGCTCGACGAATACACTTTGCAGATGCCATTTTGTGTTGTATGGTTTAATTTCTGTGCATCGACTTAAGTTTGGTAGTCTGCCTTTCTCGCACTTTAAGCATTGATACAATATATCTTAAATACCAGTGTAAAGTTAGTCTTAAATAATAGATTGGTGTATTAGTTACAATGAAAATTATTATATATTTTAAATTTGGGTGCCAATATAATGACGGTGTAATTCGGGTACTATCGGACAGAACTTTATCGCCTAGTATCGGACAATGTTTAAAATACATATTGGGTCCCTCTCCTCATACAACGCATAGGCTTCAACCATTACACAGAAGAGTTATGAAGGCCTTGAAGGATGCCTATAATGAAGCTTGCTCTGGATGGATGCCCAGAAATCCCTTCTCAAAAATTATGAACTATAAAGTCGCAGAACTGGTCAACTTTGGATTTTCACGGGTATGCCGCATGGATTAGCAATGAAAGGGTTTGAATGTGCTGGCATTCATCAACCGGTACATTTTCACCGACTTAGACGACATGCCATCTGAAGGGTCTTGATATCCCTGATAAGTTTTCTTGAAGAGTCCAGGAATGGTGGATCTAAAGGTCCTGAGACAACTGTAGAGGACATTCCTCAGCCTCCAGATGTACAAGAAGCTTCAGCATCTAAGCCAGTACCTACGTTGTGCACTGCCAAGCCTTCCACTTCTTTCCAGCTGTTCCCAATCTCAAGCTCAAAACAATCATCTTTTGGATCTATAACACATGCTTCATGCTTGAAACCACCCAATCGGCTTCTTCATCCAGCATTAACGTCAACGTCAAAATGTCGCTCAAACACACTACCTCTGACTCCCTATTTTAATCGCATCAGTAAACTGATTTCATCAATTGCAGAAGCTGCTCAACGAGGGCTTAATGTGAGAAGGAGACGAGCTGCCAGAAGTGGGATACTCTCATCAAGCCCTTAACAAAACTCAGCTGGAAGAGATACAGCAGGCTTTGAAGAATGGAAAAAAGGAAAGGTTAATGCATGACAGCACAAATGAAAGAGCTAACAAGTCGAAACAAGAACTAAAACTAAGGACGGAAAACATTTTGAAGGGGAAACAGAATGTATCATTTGCGGTGAAGCCTTCCAGGAAAGCTGGATCAAGTGTGACTTCTGCCAGGGTTTGGCACATGAGAATTGTGCTAACACCGAATCAACTAGAGAATTTTACAAATGTAATTGGTATGAAATAACAGAAAAAATACAAAAAGTGAATTTGTTTGACTATTCTAACCACAGACAATAAAAAATAACAATGTTTGGGATGTGTCCGGTACTAGCCGACACTCTTCTCGATTTCACTATTTTAGAACATTACTCTGAATTAAAAATTTTATATGTTAAAGTTACCATTGCATAGTTTTTTTTATTCACATTTAGTAAAAATAAGTATGTTTTTAAGGTATATTAATTATTCAATTCAAAATTAATTGTAGGCCCTAAATCCAATCAATCCTTAACTGTCCGATACTACCCAACTCTCCCCTATATTTATAGATTAAGCTTGAATATACGAAGGCCGTCCAGAAAGTAAGTTTCCCTGGATCGTTTACAGACAGAAAACAAAATTTCAAGGAAAGGCTTATTGGAACACATACAGCTGTCGTTGAGCTATTTTTCAACATATTCTCCACCGGAATTGATATATCTGTCATACCGTGACATTAATTTTTGTATCCCTGTGTCGTAGAAGTCCGCCGCCTGGGATCGGAACCAGTGTGTGACAGCAGTCTGCACTTCTCTGTTGATCCCATGGTATGACAAATGTCTCAATTTCAGTGGGGAATATGTTGAAAAATAGCTCAACAATTGCTGTAACTGTTCCAATAAATCTTTCCATGAAATTGTGTTATATTTCTGTAAATGGGCCCAAGGAAACTTACTTTTTGGAAGCGCCTCGTATTTTAAATCTTTCTTTTAAGTGTAGCCCCGATGTCTTCCCAATCTCAAGTCATGAAGTCAAACAGTGTGTTCGTTTAATATTGGATCGAAAGTTCAGACATGGGCATGACCGAAGCCATTTTATGGCCATAGGGCCTGGGGGGCATTCAAAGGAAAAAATTGTTAAAACTGCTTTTTCCACTGCTCATATTAGAAAACATTACGTTTCAAGTGAACATGGGGAAGATGGAAATTGAAATTAAATGTTGATGGTGAAAGGTATAAATTCATTAACATAACGTAAATAGAAGGCAGATGCTGTCTTCGAAACATTTTGCTTTTTTCTTAGTAGGTTATTTTACGACGCTTTATCAACATCTTAGGTTATTTAGCGTCTGAATGAGATGAAGGTGATAATGCCGGTGAAATGAATCCGAGGTCCAGCACCGAAAGTTACCCAGCATTTGCTTATATTGGGTTGAGAGAAAACCCCGGAGAAAACCTCAACCAGGTAACGTGCCCCGACCGGAAATCGAACCCGGGCCACCTGATTTCTCTAGCGTCTGAATAAAGGTGATACGTAATAATGCCAGCGAAATGAATACAGCGCCGAAAGTTACCCAGCTTTTGCTCTTAATGGGTTGAAGAAAAACCTCGGAAAAAACATCAACCAGGTAACTTGCCTAACCAGGATTTGAATCTGGGTTCACTCGTTTCACGGTCAAACATGTTAACCGTTACTTCACAACGGTGGACTTCCCTGAATAATACCCCATTATATGGAAGATTGTAATAAACAACAAAACGACTAGCACATTTACAGTAATGTATTTTTGGCAATGTCGAAATAGCCTATATATATATATATATATATATATATATATATATATATATATATATATATTAGTCAACTCTGGATATAGTGAACTCGGTTATAGTGAACATTCGGCTATAGTGAACCTAAATCGTTGGTCCCGACCCGCATACATTAGAATTTCCGTTTATAATGAACCCTCATTTCGGTTATAGTAAACCTTGTATCCTGACAAATTCTTATTTGAAGTCATACCTCCTTGTATAAAATTGAAAGAATGTGTTGAGAACAACATTCTAAATTTCTTACTCCTTTAGTCAAAGGACAAACGTAGGATTAGTGATTCCTAGACAATGAGCTGTACTGTAAATCCAGGTAACACGTGACGTACTTGCCTCACTCCACCGTCGAAGGGTTGCCATTCCGTTCTCAGGCACTCTACTGTTATTTCTAATCCACCACCGTCAAAGGGTTGCCTTTTGTTCTCAGAAACATTGACGGATAGCATCGAAACAACGGAAAATGGAATTGCCTTATTTTATTAAAAGGGGACGGACATTATGTCCAGAGCATAAATGAAGGTAAGATTCCGTTGGCTTTCAAACTCCATCAACTCCCTCCCAGTTTCCATCAAGTGACCTGGGAAATTCCAAGGCCGAGTACGCAGTCAAATCATAACAGTGTTTGTCATTTCTACCTGATCTAGTGTTCCAACGGTGAATGTACTGTATAAAAATGTCGAAGCGTAAAGTGTTTTCTTTGAAAGATGAGGCGAATATAACAAGTGACATTCAATGTGGGTCGACAGCATAGTTTAAGTAAATCAACTGTGAGTAACAGTATACACAAAAATGAGGTATTTTAGTTTCTTGTTCACAAGTCCGTTCATTTCTGTCATTTAAGGTTAGGGGAGAGAGACACTTCGGATATAGCGAACCTCGGATATAGTGAACGAAATATGAAAGTCCGCAGAGGTTCACTATATCCAGAGTTGACTGTATATAGTGGAATTTTATTCACTACTAGCCGTACCTGTGCGCTCCGCTGCACCCGTTAGAAATAAATATAAAGTAATTACATAATTAAAATAGGACATTTGATCCAGGGAACATTCGTGTATGATAGAAGGATAAATCGTTTATTATGTTACTTAATTTAAATTGTATTTAAAAAATTAAAATGCGATCATTTTAATCCAGAGACCACTCATTTGGTCATAAAAATTATTTTAGGAAATACAGGAAACGAATACCTATCAAGTTTTCTGTGCATAAGAAGCTATTTTAATCTTACCTGTCCTCGATCCACTCAGAAATTACTGTAATAACATTATAGGCCTAGCATTATGTCCATCTAGAGAAACTACACTTTCCAATGGTGAATTAATAAT
Organism: Periplaneta americana; assembly: GCF_040183065.1. NCBI lineage: Eukaryota > Metazoa > Arthropoda > Insecta > Blattodea > Blattidae > Periplaneta > Periplaneta americana. The sequence goes on along the minus strand of NC_091121.1, from coordinate 148,671,589 downwards.
GAATTATACAAATCGGTTAATTTAGTTTCCGATATTACTTCATACAAACACAGAAATATTATCTGTATGCTATGTTTCAAAGCTTTCGATTGTTGTTGCCCAAGGCCCCTTATAGTCGAAGTCATTTGTTTTTTATTTCATTACACCGCCTTAGATGGCGTTGTCATTTATCTCATTAAATATCAGTCCTATCAAAATTTTGCACGGAATAAAAATTATCGGAAATTAGTTTCAAAGAAACTTTTGTTATGTAATATTTTTCAAGAAAATTAATAATAAGGGAGATATTTCGATTTATTTAATTCAAGCCCCCTTATAACCCCCCCCCTTTTAAATAAAATATTTTGAATGCCATATAGCCTAAATTCTAAGTTACAACGAACTTAATTTATATTCCAATTTTCATATAAATCGGTTCAACCATTATCACATGAAAAGGTAACAAACATCCAGATAGACAGACAGACATATAAACAAAAATTTCAAAAAAGCGATTTTCGGTTTCAGGGCGGTTAATTATATATGTTAGGACCAATTATTTTTGGAAAATCGAAAATTACCAGAAAAATTTCGGCTACAGATTTATTATTAGTGTAGATTAGAATTATTCCTTCAGTTATTGAATATTTAAGTCAGAATGGGTAATCCAATATTTTGCAATTTATAGGTTTAGACAAAATGTTTCGCGTGAATTTAGATACCACAGCAGAATGCTATTCATAGCTATATATCGAAAAACTGCAGAACTAGTTTCTCGCATGGATCTTCGTTTAATATAATGACTAGAAGCCATTCACTATATCCCAACACTTGTCCAGTTGGTCCAGTTCGCAAGCCACCCATCTTGTTAAATCAATTAGAACTAATGAAAAGGGCAAACAAAACAAATGGAATATGTTCCTTGTAAGGACGCAATTATACTGAGTGAGGATATACGCTAAAAAATGAGCCAAACAGTATAAGACATGATTCATACGTCCATCAGTATGACGTCACGATGTTAATTTTTGTGCTCTATTACTGTTGCAGTGACTGACCGTCTTGCATATAAAAAGTACAACGTCTGAGTGGTGCATTTGTCCCAAACGGCCGCTATTTTTAGTTCGCTATTAACATCACGGAGACCAGTTGGAAAACACCATTAAGTATTACTACCGAAAAATCGTTTCAGGAGAGAAAGTCCCTAAGTCACACACGCACAGTGCAACGGAGAACAGCGATTTCGTGGCACATAAACAGGAGGCAATCAAGCAGGATAAAGAACACATAAAAAGCAACACGAGAAAACATCATACTTGAAATTTAGGATTGTATTAAAATTGTTGAAAGAGACATCTCAAGTGAGTCGTCTAGAATCAAACTATACTTTATCCACAAATCTGATTTGTCAGAAAAGACAAAAACTATTACAGTTAGACCCCAAATGGTGATTTTACTACTAAGTTAAGGGAGATAAATTCCAGTTTGACTCCAAACGCGCGGTTTAAAACATTCCTTACATAATTCTGCACTGAAAAATGCCTTAATCCCTTACTTCATAATTTTGAGAAAGTGCAGTTTGATTCTAGATCTAGGCGATTCAATTATACAGATAAAAAAGTTATTTTTTTTCTTCTACCATGTTAATAATGTCAAAAGAAGTGCTTATACAAATTTTGGCCACTCGACCGCAATTACGAGGCCGTCCAGAAAGCTATTTTCCCTGGGGCCGTTTACAGAAAAAAATCTCAAATGCATTCAAAGATTTATTGAAACAGATACAGGAATTGTTGCGCTGTTTGTCAACATATCCCCCACTGGAATTGAGACATTTGAAGAGTACAGAGAAAAAACGAACAGAGTCACAAATCTCATAAGGGTGACGACATCATTTAATTTAGTATTTACTACAAAATGTATGCGTTTTTTCTTATCAAAACTGGTAAAGGAGAATTATCACTACGGATAGAATCATCTTTCCTACTTTTTCATTAGAAACAGCAATAAATTTCGTATTAATATACTGAATTAGATGATGACATGACCCTTAAGAAAATTGTGACTTTGTTCGTTTTTTCTCTGTACCCTTCATTTGTGATACTATGGGATCAATTTTTGTATCCTTGTGTTGTAGAAGTCAGCCGCCTGGGATCGGAACCAGCGTTTGACAGCCGTCTGCACCTCTATGTCGATCCCATAATGACAAATGTCTCAATTCCAGTAGGGAATATGTTGAAAAATAGCTCAACAATTGCTGTGTCTATTTCAATCAATTTTTCCAATGAAATTGTGTTTTCTTTCTGTTAACCGCCCCTGGCGAATTTATTTTTTCGCCCTTATAATTGCGGACGAGTAACCAAAATTTGTATAAGCACTTCTTTTGACATTATTAACATGGTGTAAGAAAAAAAAATAACTTTATCTGCCCCCATCAGAATGTTTGCTTGTCAGTGTGGAAGATTTATCGGTATGGCATAGTTGCGTCCCGCGGTCAATTGACAGGTCTAGGCATGGCATAGTTGCGCCCCGAAGAAATCAGGTAGCAGAATGAACATGGCATAGTTGCGCGCCGATGGGCATAGTACACACGAAAGTGATAGTCATAAAATAAATAAATAACTTAAAAATATATAGTGGTAAATTAATCTCACTATGCGCCACAGACGGTGTGAAAATCACTAATAAAATGTCAAGATTGCTTAGACCTTATATTCCAACGACTCACTCATTTAAACATGTCAGTTAATAAAGTACTGCCAACTTCATGGTGTTCATTTTTACAGTAGGCTATCGATAATTAATCACTGCATAAACAGTAGGAAAACAGTTAATAAAGTACTGCCAACTTCATGGTCTTCATTTTTACGGTAGGCTATCGATAATCACTGCATAAACTGTAGGAAAACAGTTAATAAAGTACTGCCAACTTCATAGTGTTCATTTTAACGGTAGGCTATCGATAATCACTGCATAAACAGTAAAAAAAACAGTTAATAAAGTGCTGCCAACTTCATGGTGTTCATTTTAACGGTAGACTACCGATAATCACTGCATAAACAGTAGAAAAACAGTTAATAAAATGCTGCCAACTTCATGGTGTTCATTTTAACGGTAGGCTACCGATAATCACTGCATAAACAGTAGAAAAAACAGCTAATAAAGTACTGCCAACTTCATGGTGTTCATTTTAACATTATCGATAATGAATATTAAATCGAATAAGAAATCAATAAGGTTGGTTGAATACGAGGCTCGAGTTTCCGTAATTCTTTTTCGCTACTTATTTCATAGGGGCGCAACTATGTCATGCCCCTTTTCTCTATCTTATGGGAACGGGGCGCAACTATGCCCACAAAAGAGAACATTTTTTTATCTGCTGCATCTTACCTGACCGTGGGGCGCAACGATGCCCTGCCCAGATTTATACTGACAGTACAAATTACAAGATTAAGAACCCTCAAGTTTCCTCGCATACTTTCAAGGATGTAACTCAGGTCCTTACTGTTAAAGTAAATCGTATGTCTCATTTTACCAGCTTGCACTTGAGCTGTTTCTGCACTAACGTTGAACAACCAAAATATAAGGATCGTGACTAGGGCAGGCTGCGCGCTACGAATCGTCTGTGTCCTGTGGTGTCAGGTTCGCAGTCCAGATTGCAAGACGTTAATGTAGTCTTAACACATTTGTTTGTGCCAAATACGCAGCTGGACTTAACAAAGCACATGTCGGCGACATACACAAAGAATAAATCTCTACTCTTTTTATTCCATTTATGACTCAAGTTTGCAGTCAAAACAAGAAGCAGAATGGATTCTAGCTCAACGTAATTCCGGAGAGAGGAATCTGGCTACTGAGACTTGTAACTGATCCCACTACATTTTGTACGTTTGCAGATCTCATACAATACATGGTACTTGGGCTAAGATACAATTGTTTAGTCCTCTCAGCCAAAACAGTGCCAAATAAACCTGATGCCGATGACGATAAAGGAGTTGGCTTTGTATTCTTGAAGCACAGTAATGAACCCGCGAGTCACCGAGATTGTATTGTAGTTATTCAATTAATCTATAAAATGTAGGGAACAGCACCTTTAAAAAGTTGTTATTAATGTTATTTAAATTTCCCAGTCATCAACAGCTAACCACTCCAATCTTCATACGTATAATTACTATCATTAACACCATCACTCAAATAAAATTACACTGACGCCACGTATTAGCTTAAATAGACAGCATCGCTAATATCAGACAATATTCAATTTCTATGGAATATGTTCATCCTAACGTTTTAAAAGACGGGAAACGGGTGTCATTAAAAAGTACAGTAGAATTTAGTTTTGTCTCATACCCACAATTAAATTTCAGTCTCATACTGTATTACAAGCTATAACAAGCCGGTGAAATATCGGCTAGTTGGCAACCCTAGATCAGTTGCAATTACTTCAGGCATTAATACTGTATTAAGTCATCATTAATGTTGAAATGTAGCCTTTCCTGTGTCATTCTATTCACAATAGACAAATGGGATTGTCGTATCACGATTTCTTGTAACGATAATGTGACGCATGCGTAGAACATCGATCATGTGTCTACAGTTTACCGTAAACGAAAAGTAGTGTGGCAAAAACTCTCTAATAATTCAATATGTCGGTTTTGTCTCAAACCGTGACAGTGTTGTCCAAGGCGTCATGCGTTTGACTAACGGTACGGAATGAGTATTGGTTCGAGTTTTCATGAAATTTGGGTAAGTGTATGAAACCGGTGACCACCCACACAGCAGGTAACATACATTTTTAGTCATTTCGTCAGATGTTAAGATATCTTATAACAAACGAAATTATTATACACGAACCATTCATGGATTCATGCTTGGACGTTATTCTTGATGTTATGAAGAAAAGCTATTAAAGTAAGAGTAACTGTAGGAAGTGAAGACGGTTCTTTCTGCCAGTTAATACTATTGTTGGTTGGTTGATAGGTCAATGTCTAAGGAAAGCATAGGAAAAAAAAAGAAAAGAAATCAAAATCGTTTCTGAAAAGTGAGAAAGAAATACTAACTTCGAAGTGATCTGTTCAGAATAGACATTCACGCCTTCAAAAGCTGGTTAGCGGTAAACTTTATCTCTCACGTTAGATGGGAGGGGGGTGGTAGTCAAAGCGAGAAAAATAAGTTTATAAGTTATAAGTTTACTGTCAGTAAAACAGCATGTACAAAATTACAAAAAGAATTCCCCCTTGAAGGAGTAAAAACTAGTGCTCAGAGAATTATCCAAACATATAAAGAGTGCGGCAAAACATCCTCCCTAGTTTAAAATTTAAATAAAAAACAGATGGATCAAAATAAGGAAACTATATTAATATGATTGGTATCTAAACAGTGGGAAATTTAGATTTACATGCGTTGCCATAGCGATATCAAATGACATGCGCAAAACAACAAGAATTGAATAAGAAACTTTATTAATATGAATGGTATCTTAACAGTGGGAATTTTTCATTTTTTTAATAACGTGTCTCTCAAGTGGTGTCCTTCACTATCAATGCATTGTTGAATGCGACTTCGGAAATTCTGCATCACTCTAACTAGCATTTATTGAGGAATAAGATCAATTTCTTCCTGTATTGCATTTCTTAAATCTGGCAAAGACCTCGGCCGATGTTTGAACACCTCAGCCTTAAGATGTCCCCATAGAAAAAAATCGCAGGGTGCAAGGTCTGGTGATCGTGCTGGCCAGGGGGCGTCGCCACGTGAAGAAATTAAGCGTCCGGGAAACACCTGTCTCAGGACTTTGAGAAAAATCTGAGCTGTGTGAGAGGGGGCTCCGTCCTGGTGAAACCATACCTGGTCAATCTGCAACGCATTGAGTCTTGGTGCCGAAAAATTGTTCATCATAAAAGTGTACCGCTGAGAGTTTACTGTCACAGTAGCACCATCCTCTTCAAAAAAGTAAGGACCAAGTATACCAACTCTTGCAACCGTGCACCATACAGTAACACGGTCATTATGTAGAGGTTTCTCATGACGTTCACGAGGGTTCTGTCCACTCCAATATCGGAAATTTTGATGATTCACGCATGTAAACATAAATTTCCCACTATTTAGATACCATTCATATTAATACAGTTTCCTTATTTTGATCCATATGTTTTTTATTTAAATTTTAAATTAGGGAGGATGTTTTGCCGCACCCTTTGCTTAACAACAATAAATAAACATAATTACTAGACACAAAAAAGGTAAAGGTATCCCCGTAACATGCCATGAAGGAACTTGGGGGGACATGGAGGTAGAGCCCCATGCTTTCCATGATCTCGGTACTAGAATGAGGTGGTGTGGTCGGCACCACGCTCTGACCGCCTTTTACCCCCGGGAAAGACCCCGTACTCCATTTATAGGAGGCTGAATGAACCTCGGGCCGTTCTGAAAGTTTGGCAACGAGAAAAAATCTTGTCACCAATTGGGATCGAACCCCGGACCTTCCAATCTTACTAGACACAAAGCAGGTTAAAAACTTAAGGATAAATTAACTTAAAAAGTACATTTCAACTTTAATAATAATTTAACACGCACAAATACATAAATACATTTACTCTCATGACAGTAACAGTCGCGACATCAGTGCAATCGTCAGAACAAGCCTTTAGTATTATGTCAAATTAAAACATCGATAGACTTATAGATTAAAAAGATGGTTTGGAGTAGGTTTATTCAGAGCATTTTTACTCCTGTTATAATTATGAATACCGGTAGGCCTACATTACTTTTTCTTCATTCTCGATTTGACTTCTATTCCACTATGCGCTTTACAAGAATTTATAAGTTATATTAACACGCCATTATACATGAATTAAATGTGCACAGACGACACGAAAAGATCCATGTGAGCCTATATTATGATGTCTCAAGTTCTCGCACGTTCTGTGCAAATCGCGATACAATTGGAACACTTTCCACAGTAAGCGGTGATGTCATAATGAAGAACGTGATGTAAACCTGGTACCAAAAGCTATAATCAACTGACGCTCCTGAAAAGGCGAGGCTAAAAAATGTGAGTAAGCATTATATTTTCTGTGTTACTTATATGAGTTCATAAAGCGCAAGTAACCAGACCTTATAATGTTTTAATGAAACTTCTTTAATTCGAGTCGATTATGTAATTAAACTGATTCACGAACAGGAAGTACTGTAAGTCATATATAGAGACCGGAATCTTAGCCACTACTCTTTGAAGTTGAGTACGGAGTTTGTGCAATGTGCTAAATGACTTGACGAAGAATAGACATGATAAGAAGAAAGTGTTAGAGATTATGACTGCGCGGCCTGACCTGTGCGACCCAACCGCCAGAAGTGATGAGTAACTCGCTTACTTTTTACCTGAATCAAGTTGTACTATGAGTGTGTTTAATTCCATGAAATCAGTTCATATATTGTTCGTAATGACGGACCCAATTTAGCTCTGCGTTTACAGACGTTGAGTTGCAGGGGTTGCAGCCTTATTTCTCCCTCGCCTCTGCCACACGCTATACTCAAAAGGCTCCGCAACTACTACATTCACATAGATTCACAGTAGAGATGATAGAGATGAACAACGATCGAGAAAACGAGACTAACAGCGCCCGCAAAGCCGAAAACCCGTACGACAATGTTGTATTACGTCGCGTCCTTGACGTAAAGACTGGTTGTGAGTCTTCCGAGACTCGATATTGATCATCTCCCGAAGTCCCGAAGTCAGCAGTTTATACCTGACTGAACTTTTATCTACTTTGGCAACTCTTATATATGTATAAACAATCAAGTAGCATATTTGAAACATCACTACCTTTCAGTGTATAAAAATCCGTTCCCCAGTATTTATTTAATTACCAGGCCCTTATTAAAAGGCTAGGAAGTTTCTTTTCATATGTTTTTAAGATCAAGTGTGCAATCTCAAGTAAAAAGATATTGTCATGTTTTATATTTCTTAGAAATGCAAATCTATTTGAGAATTATTTTTTTATGTAAATAACCATAGGCCTATGTCATATCATATAATAGAACCAGAACATTTTGATAACTAAGATACTGTTCTGTTTTGTCCTTTCGTCTAATTTAAACATTTATGTTATTTATTTCAATGATGTATGTTATTCAAAGTTACGAAATCTTTCCACGCCGACCAAATGCTATTTCGAGAATGACGAGCGAGACTCGAAGCGCAGCGGGAATGACGAGACGAGACTCGAAAGACAAATGCAGCGAACACAGCGAGCGAGAACGGCAGTTAGTTTTGTTCATCTCTAATTCACAACGATATTCGGAACATCGTTTTAATACCGTGTATATTATTTTCGCAACTTTTTTTTTGCACATCTTACACTAATAAGACGTATCAATGCGCAAAATTTGAAGGTCCTATGCAATCTTCTAGTGTTGAACGTTCCCTTGTGAGTAATGCGCGGAAGGTTATGGATCGATGACGCAATCTATGCCAGCCATGCAAGTATGTTTGATATTCGTGTTCCTGGTGGATGCCCACCTGAACGCTCTATAATCTATATAATTTAAGTAACTGATTAACTAGCGGACTTACTCGTGTTAATTATGTAAGTTTGTGCGGCATACAGCTGTTTCGGTGCTTCATCACACCATCCTCAGAGCCTACTAGATCCCGGCGTCTTCTCGAACTTTCTGCCTGTTATGTGGGTGCGTTTGATTGTTGAAAGGTGTTTAAAAGTGGAGTCAAATAGTGTGTACTGAAATTGATCTGTGTGTTGAGAATTTGATCGGGGTGTGTTTTAGTGTGTTTGTATATTTCGTATTGTTCTAGTGTGTTGAGTTTTTGGTTCTTGGGTTGTATGTGTAGGATTTCCACGCCCGCATTTATGTTATTGTATGTATGGTTAGCATTGGTTATGTGATCGGCGTATGTAGATGTATTGTGTCCTCTGGTTATTGCTTTAATGTGTTCTTTGTAGCGTGTTTGGAATGATCTGCCCGTCTGTCCATTGTAGAACTTGTCGCAACTGTTATATGTGAGTTTGTATACACCTGTGTGGTCGTATTTATTTGTTTGTGTTTTTTGTGTGTTGAGATGTCCACACAGGTGTATACAAACTCACATGTAACAGTTGCGACAAGTTCTACATTGGACAGACAGGTAGATCATTCCAAACACGCTACAAAGAATACATTTAAGCAATAACCAGAGGACACAATACATCTACATACGCCGATCACATAACCAATGCTAACCATACATACAATAACATAAATGCGGACATGGAAATCCTACACATACAACCCAAGAACCAAAAACTCAACACACTAGAACAATACGAAATATACAAACACACTAAAACACACCCCGATCAAATTCTCAACACACAGATCAATTTCAGTACACACTATTTGACTCCACTTTTAAACACCTTTCAACAATCAAACGCACCCACATAACACGCAGAGAAGTTCGAGAAGACGCCGGGATCTAGTAGGCTCTGAGGATGGAGTGATGAAGCACCGAAACAGCTGTAAGCCGCACAAACTTACATAATTAACACGAGTAAGTCCGCTAGTTAATCAATTATTTATATTCAAGTGTTAAAAGTAGTGCACGCAAGATTCAAAATGGATTATAGCCTATAATTTAGTTTTCATACAATATAAAGTTCTCTTCAGCATGTACGTATAAAATATTTAGTGGTTGAGTAACTTAATTATTAACTTAACATGAAAATGTAAGTGTAGCAATGAGGTAAGAGAAACTATGATGTAATTATAGCGAAATTTAACAGTGTCACTGTGGCAGGCAGACATTCCTCAATTAGGCATTTAACTCTACCGTCCGCATATAACATTCCATTCGTTGATATATGACCCTTTCGTAACTGATACAGAACCGCTAACTAGGCTTTTGAATTCAATGAAAATGTAAGCGCAACCATGGATGGGTTATTTAACACAATGCTCTGTTACTTCAGTGTTATGTAGTCTATCTCTGCAATGGAGGGAGTTTGTTTAGAAAGTGAAATCTCCCCTACAGCAGCCGTCCGCTATGTAGACAACAGATGCTTGCAACGCGTGTTACCGGGGGTTGTTATCGCTCATCATCCCCTAGGCTCGTGCCACTGCCCTTGTAGGAACTCAGACATCCCTTCCCCTATAAACTATCTCAGTTTATGTTGCCCTTTCACGTCACTGATGTTTCAAAGAAACTTAGACGTGGGTACTTCTTATTGAATGGGAGGGTTTTCGATATAGCAATGCGTTTCATACACAATACATATTGAGAAACAAACACAACCACTATGTTTTGACGTACGGTAATTATGCACCAAATCATGAAGTGCAGGAGGTCGTGTGAAAGAGTGAATATTATTTGTGTGTGTGTGTGTGTGTGTGTGTGTATATCAGCCGTGGTGAGAACGTGACTCGCGAGACATTGTGGCTCGCAGTGATAGCTGTGCATTTCGCTTGCTTCTAACCTCCGCCAACCCCCACCCTCTCACTCACTGGAGTCAAACTCCGTTCCATTTGTATTTGTCTCTGACCTGCGAGTGGCATATGTCTCTCTCGAAACCATGTACGAAAGTTCCAAGTAGGATGGAAGGACGTATTTTTTTGTTGTCAATATGATGAGAATATTAAATGTGTGATTTGTTCACAAGTATTACGAGGAAAACGGTTGTATAACATAAAACGGCATTATACTACATGTTACTGATGAAACATTAAAAGGTTAAGTGTTATTGTTGTTGTTATCATCATCATCATCATCTCTGTACGTCGACCCTTTTTCAGCAGATGTGCGAATAATGCGGTTAGCTCTTCAATTTGAACTCACTAATTTACTATGTGATGTTAAATGAAAGCTAGATATAAGGACTTGACAAATGTTGAACTTTCAAATCTTTGCCAAAAAATAAATATCCGAAGCTTCGTTCTCTCCCTTGCTCTGTTGAAGCCATGTTCGCTACAACTTACGTTTGTGAAAAATTTTCAACAATTAAAATAGTAAAAACCAAATTTAGATCACAACTGACAGACAAATACCTTCGTGATCAACTACGACTGGCAGTAAGTGACATAATTCCTGATTTTGAAACTTTGTCGCAGAGATATTCTGAAGACAGTTAATTTTAGGTTGTGATATTGTGCATTTATTGTTCATTCCTTTCTTCGTTACACGTAGCCTACTAAACATTAGTTTGTAGGCTTGTACTGTATAAAATTATATTTAAGTGCTTGACGTAAGGAAAATGAAAATCCGTTAATAAATCAGACAGTTGCTTCACTTCCCCTTCGGGTGTCCTCCTCCCTCCATAGGTGCTATGCACGTTGCAGGTTACACAGTGGCTCGGCGCACGATTACATTTTCGCCACCGCTGGTGTATATCTATGATTTCTAATTTTTTGGCCGATCGTGTTTTTTAACAATCTTACCGATGTTGCTGGTAGGCCTTGTAAGTTAAATTTATAACTCACGTGCGGTAAGTAAATAAACCAAATCAACTTTTATTTACTTAAAAGTAACGAACTATCAGTGTCGCGCACCACTATGTGCTAGGAGGAAATATTTAAATATCTTATTATATCTGTACTCTTTCTAAATTTATTTATTGGAGTGGAGATTTGTAAGAAATGAGTACGCCTAATGTAGATAAGACGTAAGCGTGAAAACTATTTCAGATGACTTCCGGTTGTTGCTCTGAGCGCCATTCGTGGGGTCGTGACTGAACGCGAAAACATTCATGGAGTAAAATACGTATTCAAGCATTAACCTATACCGGTATGCAATTTATTTACACTTATGTATAATAATATCACCTACAAACATGTCCTATATACTATTTATATTGTTGTATATTTAATGTGTCACCTACCTACTTTTGTGAAGACAAAACTAAACTTTCTATAATTTATTTGACAATCGCCGTAGAATAATAACAAATGAATAACACCTATCAACCAACCCCAGGCCATAAGCTTGAAACGGTGGATCCAAAAAGGTGTACTAGTATGGCAGTCAAATTACCCATAGTTCATCTCTTTTCCGGTGTGTTCATCATCTGTTTTGTTCATATTATTACGATTACAAATTGTTTCGTGTTGTGAATATTTCGAAAGTGTAGTCAAGTTCAGCAGGTGTTTTTTTTTTTTTTGTTTATAAATAAGCTAATATTCTGTTCGGCTCAACTGTAGAATATGTCCGTTGATATGTCCCTCTATGCTTTAACATATGAAGGAATGCAAACATCCTTCTTGATAAGAGAAAGAATGTGGAAATGAAGTGTTCAGTCCAAGTCACAACCATAACACTTTTAATAAATATATAGTGAAACATACATTGATATACTCGTAATAACCTGCTAGTAGTCCTGTTACCTCCAGATCCATTCTAATCCGTTTACGTATGACCAAAACCGATAGTAGCAATTTAATATTTGGCATTTGGCGGTATTTCGCGGTGGATTATGGGGCGTAAAAGGTATAGTTTGACGTCATATCCGTCGCACCGATTTCAATCATATTTGGCTTGAAATACTCCCTCCTTTCTTTTTATCCTCTCAGCTATCAACAAATACGAATAATAACAAATCAATGACACCTATCGACAAATAATAAACGCCGATCACACATGAAAATGTTAGCGTCCAAAAATAAACTATTTAAATTTAAAATGTTTAATAATAATTTATTTTTTTTATTCAGATCGGTCAAAAAATAGTATAGTGTTAATTGCATAATAAAATCTCGGAAATAGAGAAGACTCTACTTCGTCTCGTCTTTAACTTTTCCTCGATTCTGTTACAATGCACTTGCCACGCTTGTATCGCTATATACTATAAATCACGTCCATCAAATTGTTTTCTTTAATTCGCTTGAGAACAACTGATTGACACCGTCTTTCAAAGCAACGTTTGAGCAATGGATGCAGTTTAATAGATCTATGTTTTATGGTATTACCACAGTCTAGTATATACAGTCACGAAGCTTGAGTTGTAAGGGTACTAAGAACAATAAACTGTCCCGGTACTATTTCGCATTGTCTGTGTATAGTCAACTGCTCCAACACACAAAGTAAATCTTACTTTTTGATAAAAGCCATGTTTCACAATGTTCATCTCTTCTCTTGTAGTTGTATAGTGAACTGTCCGCAGACAGGTCCGGACTCCACAGGGGACAGCAACAAGACATCACTCATGAGGCAACTAAGCCATGAGATAATGGGTTAGAATGGCCAGTTCCTTTGCCCCTCCATTGCATACATCGCCCATTAGCTACATGTTACACTAATCAGAGTTCAGATGCATAGGTACAAACAATAATATTGTTCTTCCTCTGACATCGTCAAGTGAGATGTACTGCCTGATTATACTGTTTGATGTACATAATTATAAGCCAGAACCTAAATCAGAGGCATCTCTTGTAGAAGGAATTTTAATATACCTTTGTGATAATTCTGCTATTTCTTTAGAAAATTCATGTTTCACTTGACTTACAATACTTTGATAAAGTATGCCGTAATGGTCTCTAACATTTATATGAAAATTTCCTGGTGCATAATACCTTAAGGTTGTAAAAATTTGGTTTCTGTCTGTAGTTGATTTGATTTTGTCTTATATTTCATTTAATACCATGTCTGCAGTATCCTTATGGAGTCTAAATCTATTAAAAACTCACTTTTATTCCACTCTTGAAAACGACTTACACTTGGCCTGAAAGGTATTGCTCTGGGTAAAATTCTTATATCTTCTTCATCTTCAATTTCATTAAAAATATCCATCAATTCCTCCATCATTTACAATTACTAGCAATATTTTTCTCCAATAAACAGTTCGCTTTTAGGTTATAGTAAGAAGTTTAACCATATCGCATAGTTTAAACTACGAAACTTGGTTGTTTAAACTAAGAAAGGCAATTAAACAGAACTTGAGAATACAGTTTTTCTGTAAACCACAGTTTAAACTTGCAGTAAATCAAAAGATAGTTTAAACTACTATTGAGAATACGGCGCTAAGTGACCTTTTCCATAGTAAAATAACAGACTTGTAGAAAATAGTCGCAACATATACTAAGAAGGAAAATGGTTTGACAAAAGCGTAGCAAACCCTCAAATAGAAAAGATATTTACAATATGAATAAACACCTCTCCACTTCTAATCTAAAGTGCGTTATTCGTTCTGGTTTTCCCCTCGCACAAGACGCTGAACGTTCACTTGTAAACATGTTTATTTGAGTTCGCAGGTTCAGCTAGACATATTTCACAGTTATAGAGTAACGCTGCTGAGGGTTTTTCATGAATGTGAGACAAAATATTCCATCACTGTTCTTCGCGTAAACGTCCTAATCTCTCTTGAATGGTTTCACTGTTGAACAATTCTATTTCGAACTTGAAAAGCTCTTACATATTTCAGTCAATTGTTTCTTTGCAGATTCTTTCAGTTCAAACACGTGCTGGACTGTTAATTAAATTACATATAACAGAGGCTAAGTAACAATAAGTGCAAATCTGTTGGTTTTTGTACTTCCTGGATATGCAGGCCTAATACTGTTAATTCATTTTCGCGTTTTATGCTATGTTTAACGGCATTTTATAAGTTTGCAGAGTATTGTGTATGTGTATGTATTTATTCACACTGCAATGGGTATATACCCGGTGGCAGTCGTAATTAATTACACTCAATAATGACAATAATAAACTTATTAATTAAAAATACAGTTAATAATACCAATAATTAATACAAATAATTAATACTAATACTAATACTAATAATAATAATAATAATAATAATAATAATAATAATAATAATAATAATAATAATAGGGAATATCCTAAATTAAATGAAGCACGATCACTTAAAATAACATTTAAAATAAATCTAATTTCTATCTTAAATCTAAGTTCGAACTAAAACCCACGAGTATGATATGTTCATATCTGCACAAGTACCTTTCCACATTACACTCATTTCGCTGTCAACTCATTCACTGCACTGGAACTACGACACATTTCACTGATTCTATCCTGATTTCACTAACACTTCAAAAACATTTCACTGTTCAAATACTTTGCACTGCCACTATAAACTATAAAGCTTCCCTGACAGGAACACGTTTCACTGACACAACACACTTCACTGACACAACACACTTCACTGACACAACATACTTCACTGACACAACACACTTCACTGACAACATAATTCTTCACTGACACAACACTTCAATAACAAAATATCATTTATATCCTTTACATACTGCGTATAATTACCGTCTATTAGTAAAGTCCTTAAGCCTATTTTTAAATACGTTTTTGGTTGTTGGTAAAGCCTTGGCAACAATGCCAGAATATATAGGTAATTTCCGTCTTCCTGACTCGAATATTAGCCGCTGCAGAGTTATATTTGCACAAAGACACCTGACAACGTGAAACAGAAAAATTGAACTAGAAATGGTCATAATTAATTTTGCTTGTACTAACTATTTCGTTAATAGAGAGAATTCATTCATATATCGTAAGTCACGACACGCTGTTTTACTTTCCAGGAGTTACCAGCAAATTATGTTATTTTTCATTCCCACATTCCACATAATAAAAACAATTAATTTATTTTGAGATTACTTGATAAAATTATCTGTGAATATATCGACTTTTAGTTTTCATATTGTTTGTTGCTAAGGCATTATTAGTAAAATATCTTTTACGTATGTTTTCACAACGCCAAACTGTGGTAGACAATTTGAAATTAACGTATTATTTATTTCAAATGAATGTCTTTGAAATATAAGAAGCAGCAAGTGCTGCCTGTGCAATCCTACTATCCGAGAAATAAAAAATGCTCTATGAAAACATACACAGGTCATTATTTAAGGAATGACGTCAAACCTATATTCTTTAACACGAAGCCAAAGCTGAAGCTTCCAGTACATCGCAAGATATGGTTGTTACGGATCGGGCAGATAGCATTGAGAAAAACGTTAAAATTGTTTAAAAGCTGACAGAAGTTAACAAATTTTGTTAACAAACATACTACATACATAGTGCTCTGCCGAATGGCAGGTATTTCACTGCAAACCCAACTTTCTCAAATCTTCCCTATTTTATGCCTTCCTCTTAGTCTTCGCATTATGATCCATATAAATTATATTAATGTCGTCTATCAACTGATATTTTCTTCTGCCCTGAAATTTTCTCCCGTTCACCTTTCCTTCCAGTGTATCCTTCAATAGGCAGTTTTTTTCTCAGCCAGAGAGCCAACAAATTCCTTTTCCTCTTCCTAATCAGTTTCAGCATCATTCTTTCTTCACTCACTTTTTCCAACATAGCCTCATTTCTTACTCCGTCCGTCCATTTCACTCGCTCCATCCCTCTCCATACCCGCATTTCAAATGCTTCTAGTCGTTTCTCTTCACTTCGTCGTAATGTCCATGTTTCTGCCCCCATACAATTCACACTCCACACAAAGCACTTCACAAGTCTCTTCCTTAGTTCTTTTTCCAGAGATCCGCAGAAGATGCTCGTTTTTCTATTTAAAGCTTCCTTTGCCATTGCTATCCTTCTTTTGACTTTCTAGCAGCAGCTCGTGTTTTGTTAATTCATTCATAGTGTTCTGCCCAAAGGCAGGTCTTTCACTGCAAACCCAGCATTCTTCTGTCTTTCCTATTTTCTGCCTTCCTCTTTGTCTCCTCATATGATCCATATATCTTCTCTCGTCTATCATCTGATTCTTCTTCTGCCCCGAACTCTTCTCTCGTTCACCATTTCTTCCAGTGCATTTTTGTTATTAATGTTAATAATTATATACTTACTATAAATTTCAATTAACACAATTTCAACTAACTAGTATATATATATATATATATATATATATATATATATATATATATATTTTTTTTTTTTTTTAAGAAATTCAACCTTTTTTTCTATCTATAGGGAGGTAAATAGCTCATTCGCTTCCCGTTGTCAACACCAAAAATAATTTTTAAGTAAAATGAACTTATTTCCTTGAAAGCAACACCAAAATTGCGTACTTACTACAGTAAGAGTGGACAAATTATATTCGTTGCCCTCAGCAATCTCTCATCCTCGGGAGGAAATGAACCCGTACTTTTTTTTAGTCAGTTATTAGCGCCGTTGGAATTTGTAATAGAGAAATTGTATTTGGCGAGATGACTCGGAGAATACGCCACAGATTACCTGACTTTCTTATTACAACCTGGTTATCGGTCTAAACGGAATTCGAACCCAGTCCGAAAGCAACCTCGGATCACGAGGCACTCTCGTTGCCTCCATACTACGCTAAACCCTAATCCTAGGATCCAATGAACCACATAGAATCAGTACATGGGAGGTAAGGCAAATGCAGTAATTCGACTTCTCTTTCAAACCACATAGAATGATAAGTACGGATGAGATAGAGACATGGATATGAAGAAGCAGTGAGAGCAGATATATTTCTTTTCCGACGATTCTTCGATTTAGTATGACTCACCGGTTAGCACGTCTGCCCTGTGAAACGAGCGAGTCCGTGTTGGGACAAGTCGATCTACATTATGTAAGCGAACGCTCTGTAGTTCCCTTGGCTACAGGGATGTTAATGTTCTTCCAATATAACAGAACCACTCTACATTTTAACCGCACGGTGACACGTCATCTAAATCTCAAATTTCTCGAACGATGGATAGGTCGCGGTGGTCACGTGCATTGGCCACCAAGGTCCCCAGACCATACTCATGTTGACTTTTGTCTGAGGGCATAGATGAACGGCGAAGTCTAAGAAAATACAGTAAACACAAGGGATGAACTGGTCGCTCGCGTTATGAAAAGTGCTGACCTCAAGAAAGAATAAGACGAATTCGGAAGAACAACACTTACCTGTTATCAAGAGAGCAGAAAAGTATATTGAACTGTTGAAATGTATTTATATCATATTGCTAACAAATGTAATCATTAAGTCTTTCCTTCTCGCCACTTCTAACGCTTGTTATGTGTAACATTCTAACCTCTGTGTCTCCACACCCATTGAAAATTGGAAAATTGGACACATGTTTATAGAAATTGTTTCACTCAGAATAGTCTATACTACCACTTCCTAAGATATTTACTATTCCGCCTGAATCACAGTGTATATGGCAACGTCGTTTTCACTTGTGACTACGGAAAGGCGAGTGACGAATTCTGTTTCAATTGGCTGAACCAAGCGGATAGCGGGTAGAAAGGAGCTCAAAACTAAGACACTACAGAATTGCCAGAAATCGCTTCTTTCCTTGCGACAGTAATACAAATCTCACAGTTTCTGCGCATTATCAAACCTAGGATCCATACGGCTGGACTTCATCTGATGTTGATTTTGACTGAATATGCCGGAGATCAGTTTGTGTAAGCAACCTGCAGTAGTATATTCGTTTCTTTCTGTAAACTGAGTGAACTGGCAAGATGATAGAAGAAATGCATTTAGTCTAACTGAGAATAAATTTCTTTAACATTGTCTTTGCAACTACTGGCGTAGGTCAAACAGTAACACGTTTGCCTTCTGTTTCAAAACTGCGCTCAGACGTGGGTTCGACTACCGTTTGGGCTGATTATCTGGTTGGATTTTACAAGTCTCTCCCAACTGCAAGGCGAATATCAGGTAATTCATGGTGAATTCTGGATCTCATCTAGGCCTAAATACATCTCGCTATCATTTCCATCAATGCAAAATAACTAGAACATTATATTTACAGAAATCAGTCATAAAAATAAGGCCAGGTGAATGGAACTTTTCCTTCATTTTTGCAATATCAGCAATAAACGTATACACAAAAGTTGATACAGACAATATACGTATGGTATCTGTTACTTTTTCTATTGTACCACAATAAAATTACAATGTAAATAAAGCTGAGTTATCCTGAAATAAATATTATTTCGTCTTTCAGTGTTTCTTTGAATTTTTCAAATGCCATCTTTTGGAGAATAAACAGACAGCATAAATTAAATAAAGAAAATAAACTGATATGTACATCTATTATCAGGCAGTACACCTCACTTGACGATATGTATCAGAGAAAGAACATTTATTTGTATGCACCTGAAGTCTGATTAGTGTACACGTAGCTAATCGGCGATGTAGGCAATGGTGGAAGAAAGGAACTGGCCACACTACTCCATTATCTTCTGGCCTAGTTGCCTCATAGGTGGTGTCCTGTTATTACCTGTGGGGCTCAGATCTGTCTTCGGGTAGTTGACTAAACAACAAGAAGTGGAGAATAGACACAGCGTACTAGCAGTATTATATCCTAGACTATAGTGAGAATCACGTAAGAGCAGTTCCTAAAAGGCTAATTTGGCCGTTTATTCAGTGTTGCCAACCAATACCAGATATCACCAAAGAGGGAAAATCACAATGCCATGTACTATAATAATAACATAATAATAGTAATAATAATAATAATAATAATAATAATAATAACAACAACAATGTCTTGCTTATTAACTTATTTTCTACATTTCATCTTTATGTTGGGAGAAGTTTTCTGAATGGTTCAATAATTTGTGAAAGAGTAGGCTTATATTTTCCTCCTGGACCTCTCGCACATTATGTTGTAAATTAGTAGATTCATATGATCTAATATTAAAATGTATTTTGTCTGACAACATGAAATTCACTGCTTTGACTAAACAGTTTATGATTCACGAGACCTAACCTAAAAATGTATTTTGTTTGATCACGTGAAATGATTAGTACCAAAACCAAACGCCACTTTGGAATGTATGCTTATGAATACTTACTTAATCCTAATAATTTTGCTATTCTAGTTATATTTGCTATCTCTGTGCTCATTTTCTATCAATCACCAAGTGCATGTACCACACCATGTGTTATATTTGTTTACACTTATCTGACTACAATCTCGAATAATTGTAACCACAATGCAACGCAACACATAAAATAACTATTATGTATTAATATAATACTCATATTAATTATTAGTATGTTCGAATTTCACTAGCTTCCAGTAATCGACTCAGAAATCTAGACCAATTTGAATTTTCAGAATTTGCACTCCCAACAACAGCTGTCCCTGCTGCCAACAAAACAGTTAGAAGATCACTATCAGTTGTAATATTTCTCAGTATCGAAATTCTAAACGAAGTTGGCAGAAGAAAATTCAACTTTCAAACAAGAAAATCAAAATAATCCATGTAGTAATGAGGGAAAAATTGCTAGATTTCACCCTTAGGGTATTAAGTAAGCTGATCTGGACTATACAACCCTGAATTATAATGTGATCACATACGTTGGTGAACAGAATGTTACTTGTTATTTATTTGTTCGCTTAGACTACTATTGGAGCAGTGGTAGAATAAAAATGGCATATAATTTTAAACACTTGTAGAAAAGCTATTCTAGTGCCGCGTAGGCCTCCATAAATCTCACAGAATCTTTCGGAGATAAAAAATAAAAACAGACAGTTCTGCTGAAGTCATGACATAACTGCACTATAGCCGATTCTACGCAACAGCAGTGCTATAGATAGTATTACACGCTTTCAGAGCGAAGTCGGGTTACGCGAGCATCTGTAAACATCCTGCAGTGCCGTTGTTCAGCCGGCGCGTTGAAGGAACAATGCGTCAGGAAGAAACTTGTTTGATTGATGCGTGAAGTTGACACCCTCCATAAAAAGCTGTGAATGCACAAAGTCTCTTTTGTGTATCTATTCAATCTCTTACAACGTCAAATATTTAATATTAATTCAGTGTCCTTTCCGGCTCCTATGAACGCTGGCAGGAAATATTAAAACTTACAGAAAGCACACAAAACAACTTTAAATATTCGTTAATTTTTATGATAAAAACTCCCAAGCTCTCAGGGTATATTTCACGCAACAAACAAAAAATCCCAATTTCCAAGCAAAGAACTGTTAAGAATGAAATTGCATTAGGCGATTCGTGTCCAATATCTTCAGCTTATAAGCAGTTTAAATCGGAGACTGAATTCTTCGGCATTTTTAATTTGTTCGTTAAGTCAGTATAACAGAGTGGATGCTGCATTTAACAAATATGAATTCTGACACATTTTCTTTAGTCCTCCTCCAAAACTAGGTAGTACTCGTACCACACTCTATTATATACAATCACGAAGGTTGAGTTGTTGAGGGTGCTAGAAACAATAGATTGTGCCGGTACTATTTCGCATTGTCTGTAATGAGGCGATAATAGCGATCCTAGTGGTTAGCAACTATCTATAGATGCATATTTACTACGTATTGGGCTTCGTGACTATATATACTAGACTGTGCTCGTACTATATACAATTTTCTGTTGATTCACTCTGCAATGCTTTAGGGCCGTATTCATAGACATTCTTAGTGCGGGCTTCCGGTGGATGAACAGCGAACTAACGTTTTTCTTATTCATAAACTAGTGTTAGCGATATGATATGATATGAATCCCGTACAAATAACCAGTCGATAACCGGGGCTAGTTTAGCACGCTCGTAGCGCGGGATAGCGAAATGTCTATGAATAGAACCCTTAAATACGTACTAGAGACTAGAGTCTATTATCCATTCAACTCAGAGTGAAACCTGATGTCAACAAATGCAAGTGTTGTGGTGTCTCATGATTGGCTGTCTCAGGGAAAAGAAAATAGTCCCATATTATATTTTATATTTCACTCTTTCTTTTTTATTTTCAAATAAATGTTATATAACGATGAAACATATATTAAACAAATTCAGTTTTAATTTTAAAATATTTATCATAATATTACATTTACATTATTCACTACACTATGGCTCAGGCTGTGATACATTGCAGATGATTTTCCCTTCCGAATGACGTCACTCTAGACGCATCCGTTGAATAAATCGGTTAACAAGTGGTGACAGATGAATAATGTAAATCTTATGGTACCTAAATATATTTGAAATTGATTTTTTTAATTTGTTATTGGTTATATTACGACGCTTTATCAACTACTACGGTTATCTAGCGTCTGAATGAGATGAAGGTGATAATGCCAGCGAAATGAGTCCAGGGTCCAGTGTCGAAAGTTACCCAGAATTTTTTGAAATTAAAATATATTTATTTAATATAAGTTTTATTTTACAACATTTATTTGAAATTAAGAAAATATGATTTATTCATAAAGTCATTCATTCATTTAGTGTTCTGCCCAAGGGCAGGTCTCTCACCAGCTTTCTCCTATCTTTCCTATATTTTTTTTTACCGTGGAAAGACTCACCATGCCATGTTTGCAGTTTTTCTGAAGGTTTGTTCTGACAGACCCTGTTGCTACAGCTGGCGTCAGCGTTTTTTATGTGTGTCCCTGAGTACAGTGCCCAGTCTGTAAGCATGTTGCCAGTGCAGCTGAGAATGGTACCACCTCCTATACATGTCACATCAGCCATTTGCCAATCAAAGGTTGTCAATCTTACTGCGGCAAAGGTAAGACATTCGCACTTAACCTTCCCATTACTTATTTCACTCGCCAAAAACTGTGGCCCGGTCTATACCATGCTTCATTCTTCAGTTCGCTTCGCATTCATCAACACACTGTCCATAATTTAAGTATTCTCAGATCTATAAACATAAGACATATACATCTGTTCAGCATCTAACAAGGGAACTGTTATTGATTTCATATGGAA
This sequence comes from Periplaneta americana, assembly GCF_040183065.1. Classification (NCBI taxonomy): domain Eukaryota; kingdom Metazoa; phylum Arthropoda; class Insecta; order Blattodea; family Blattidae; genus Periplaneta; species Periplaneta americana. The sequence continues at coordinate 148,648,991 of NC_091121.1, read as the reverse complement.
ATTCCCTCATCAAACACATACTTTCCAAGAGGAAGAAGAAGTGTTTGTTGGTCGTCTTAAACTGCGTTGGAGCCAGCAATTCTGAGAGGACCGGAATGGGTCTTTGGGCCCAAGCCATGCTGTTGATGATGATGATGATGATGATGATGATGATGATGATGATGATGATGATGATGATGGCATTAAAAATGTAGCTCTACTCAGTATTTTAGTTGAGTATTAAGAGTCGTTAAACTAGAAGCTCTACCCATCCCTCATGACGTGATTCGGGTTGTCTATTTGAATAATTTGGACGGTGCTTCTGGAATACACTGTATATATTGAAATTCATATTCATTTATTTGCATGGATGAGAATTTTTCTGCAGAAAGAAATCTTTCGAACAGGAAGCCCCAAGACAGATCACAATTAAACAACTCTACCAACATATCACAACAATTCAAGGAGTCCGTGTAACTAGTCTAATGCTATATAACGCCTCATTAAAGTGTAACGAAACTGATGATTTCTGTGAAGAGCCATGCTCGTGTAATAAACATAAAAGGAAGGGACAACAACCCATATAAGCTGACATGCATGCTGCAATCTATAAATACGACCTCGTTTTAGTAGAGCAATTAATGACGCAAACTGTTTAACTAAGTGATTAATTATGTGCAAACACATTTTGATGTCATACTGCAAGTGTTTTAATCCCAGACTAAAGAGGACTTACGCATACCATTGAAATGTCGAGTGTAAGCAATAAACAGTAACGCCAGACGGCTACAAACCGAGATGACTCTCTTCCTTCCGGTTGTCTGCTACTGTCTGACCGAGTGGTTACATCGCAGGGTCGGCGAAACGATGGAAAGTCACGTGACAGTTACCTATTTCATGGGGCCCTTTAAGTTATTTTAAACAGTTATATAATAGACTTCCAATTCCGAATAGCAAATATTTTAAGGAAAGAGCCTAACACCCCAGCCACTAGCCTTTAATGAGAGGCCAACAGAAGCAGATGGGGGAAATCGAGATGCGACATAACAATTCGGTCGGAGAGTACAGAAATTTTAAATCATGCAGTGTTTGTGGCAGCCAAATTAAGATTAAAGAATTCAATACTTTCAAAATAACATAATAAATAATCAAAACTTGCCTAATCTCTTTTAATGTTACAGTTTATGCATTTTGTCGAGACACTCGCGATGTACAGTACGGGAACAACGTTTCTATAAAGGGGGTAGGAATAAAAGAAAGGTCGGTCGTGTGTCTACCGCGTTCAAGGCAAATACTAACCCATTCCCCTATAATTCGTAAGTAGACCCATCCGATCTCGTGCGCAGCTCTGTAGGAAGAGTGGGGGAGTGTCTGGACACAATGTATGAGCTGTACTCTATTCCTGTTTTTAGATGAATAAAGAACCTCTTCTTGTAATGTTCTAATTGAAATTACCAATCTAAACCAGAACAATCTAATGAGAAATTACGAACAAAGTCATAATTTGATAAAACGAGCCAAGCTATACGGTCTCCATTCCAGTTTCTCACCTTTATCTACTACAATTATTCAACTTTAGTGTGAGACGCTATAGTCGCGACGCTGTTATTCCCGGCGTGATTCCTCCTCTTTGCTTACGTCTTAGGAAGTGAAGGCTCTATAAATTCTAGGTAGGTAGTATCGTTCACCATTTTTGTTCTTTCGTTGCCGAGCTACCACACGAGAAATCTATTTGCCACACCGTTAAACATTATCATGTCGTAGCTCCTATGATAATAAATCAAACGCACTGTAATTCACCAAATAATTGAACGGCAAATAACGTCCTCAGGTGCTTTCTGCGAACGCCAACGAAAGAGCTAAAATGGCGGGCGATTATATTAAGTATTTATCGAGCCTTAGGAAATGCATAACGTCTTCATCAGCGAATCACAAGAAACACACGTTTAAATGTAGCCGACCTACAACATGATTGGCTGCCGAAAATTAGAGCGACGGGACTATAACTTCGTTACGCCTCACCAGAAGCAACAGGAGAGGAAGTGTAACACCAATAAGGACAAAGAGCCAGGCCTTGCTCGGAATTCAAAATCCACTACAATAAACTTCCGAATAAGAGTACAACACCATGGCTGGTATCCGATCATAGTCATACTACTCCATTTCCTTTTCATCTATCCTTTCTCTTATTTCTCACTTTCACATCCTTCCCCTTCTCACTTGCATATCTGTCTTTTCCCTTCCACTCATCTTCTTTTCCACTCTCATCTCCTTTCTCTTACCTTTTTCTCCGTTTTCATTTTTAGGGCTTCCTTATTTTGTCTTCTCTTCCTTTCCACCACTTTCTTCTCATCCAAGAATCGGATCACTATAATTGTGAGTTATCACTAGAACTGGGATTTTATGACAAATGTCTATCTCAGAGCATTAATACAAAAAAATTAAATGTCCACGTTTCGTGAAAAATCGTGAAATTTGATAGAACTTTACTGTTTAAAATTCGAATTTTCGTGTATCTGAAACAATGTCAACTTTTATAATTGAATACAACAAGAAGACGACAATTCTTGAAGTTTTCAATGCACATCCTCTCATATCTGTGCTACCTACTGTACTTAGTTGTTACTGACGACCAACATTTTCAATTAGCTGTTTCACAACTTCTCAGATTGTGACTTACCAACACTATGGGTCATTACGTATATTTATTACACATTCAGTGGGCTAGTAGAGGTGAAGAAAATCCAAATTATTTAGTGCTGAGACATGTAAATCAAGTCATGAATAGAGAAAGTGAAGATCTCCCCGATAGGGTTGCCACATATGTTTAAAAAAGAAAGATTTTCACAAAAATAAGATATATGCGAACTTCCCAGGGACTTAATAGCTATAATTAATTTTGTAGGATGCTATGCATAGACATTTCGCTAGTCCGCGCTACGAGCGTGCTAAACTAGCCTCAGCTATCGAGTGATTACTTGTACAGGATTCATATCATATCGCTAACACTGGTTTATGAATAAGAAAAACGTTAGTTCGCTGATCATCCACCGGAAGCCGGCGCTAAGAATGTCTATGAATATGGCCCTTATTGTTTAAGATGTATGCAGTACATGCATATAAGTGTAATGAAATCACTCATACCTAAAAAAAGATGAAGCACTGCTGATATCACTCATATTTATCAGACGATTTAGCAGCCTGAAGTGATTTTGCATAATTTTATTCTCCAAGATAAATTCTCTGAATGAATGACTGACTGAAGTTGAGAAATACTGTGTATCTGTCTTTATCAAGTCCACAGAACACTTCTCATAATAATTATTTAAATATAGCATTATAAAAATAAATCTGCATATAGACCCATATTACAGGAAAGAAAAAAGTAGATAAACTCTCAATTTACAGGAAGAGTTATTTTAAGGTAAAAAAAAGTAAGAATAGGGGGAAACGTACAATCTGGCAACTGTACTACCCGATGAATTTGAAATTAAAATTGTAATTAAATTTTACCATGCTCTCCTTACCTCTTCTTGTATAGAGCGTTTTACTTGAGGGACAAAGACAAAGCTTCAAAATGGACAATTTGAAGATGATCATTGTTACGCAAATATTATGAACGATTTCCCCCCCCCCATAGGTCTTACAATAGCAATGAAGCTTTAAGGTGTGGAACAAGTCAAAATTTTACATGATGACAATTGCAATTTTTACAATTTTTTTACAATTTCAATTTCAATTTTTTACAATTTTTTGACGAGATGTAGTGAGATGAGGTGAGGCCGAGGAATCGCCAACACATTACCTGGCATTTGCCTCATGGTTGGGGAAAACTTCGGAAAAAACCCAACCACGTAATCAGACTAAACGGGGGTAAGTGACATGAGGCCGAGGACTCGCCACAGACCACCGGCATCAGTCCCACGGCTGGGAAAAACCTCGGGAAAACCAATCAGACCAAACGAGGTCCAGCCCAAGCCCGAGCGCAGCTCCCGATCAGCAGACCAGCGAGTCTGCCGACTGATCTACATTGATGGCTCAACTAAAAGTATACAGTACATATCCAATCAGATTATTAAATTTACAAATCCACACGATTATTTATCAGTTGAGATATAGAATATAATACTTAGCAAGCAAGTTAATTCAAATTGAAAGGATAAAGAATTCAATCAGTTGAGATATAGAAAAATTAATAATACATATCATGCAAATTACTTCAAATTACAAGCATAAACAATTCATCAGTAGAGCTATACAGATTACTATTCAATTTACAGCATATATAATTCATCAGCCAAAGTATACAAACATATACAATACATAGTAAACAGCTTAATTCAATTTACAAGCATATTTTCGTTAAGCTATGCAAAATTTTACAATTCAATTTATTTCATTTCGTAAAGGCGTAAATAATATTCGTTAGTTCCTCATTAAATATTTTAATACTGATCTATAATATATATGTACATATATATTTATTAATATATTATTATTACTATTATTATTATTTGATTACACAACATAGCTGTCTACTGTGGATAAATCTATTTGATTATTACACATATTAAATATGTTTTCAGAAATATGATGTACATCAAAATACTTAAATAGGTCACTGTATAGTTTTGCAACAGCCACACTATTTGTGAAACAAATCACTACATTACGTATAAATTTAAGGTTGAGCCCGGGTTCGAAAACTATTTTCCTTAAGATTTTATCGTAAGATGTATCTGAAATATTGTAATATTTTATTATACAGGGCGGGCCATAAGTCACCGTACGCTTAGACATATACAATGTAATGTACAGCTGTCAAAAAAAAAAAAGTGGCCGCACTCGTGAACAGCGAATATTTTCAAAGTCCACTTCGGGTCGCGGCGATGTTACACGATGCATGTGCTTGTACAAGCAGTTCCGGAACTATGGAAGCGTTTCATATCTGCTCCTCGCAGACCAACGGTAGAGTGCTTGTTTAATGATTCAAAGGTTGTGGGTTCGCGCCTTCTTCAAGTTTTCATTTTATTTTTTAATCGTTCTTTAGCGATGTAAATTATATTCAAATTATCATTTATATCCAGTTATCGTTCTTGATGGATATCACGTTATTTATATTTTGTTATCGTTCTTTAGGGATATGAATAAAATTCAAGTCATCATTTGTATTCTGTTATCGTTTTATAACGATATGAATAATAATAATAATAATAATAATAATAATAATAATAATAATAATAATTATTATTATTATTATTATTATTATTATTATTATTATTATTATTATTATTATTATTATTATTGTATCTCCAGTGGGGGTTAGCCCTATTTTACATATGTTAGGGCTATAGTTTTATACACAAAAAAGATAAGCATAAAGAGAAATGGAAAAGAAAATTAAATTAGCTTACGCGATGTAAACAAAACATAAACAATCCGTAAATTAGCCATTGCGATTGCAAAACAAATATCAGTTATCAATTTGAAACATACAAAAACATTAACAACACACATACGTAACACTTCTATAACACAAATATGCAGCTTTCCATACCATACATCATAAATTAATACACAATAGTCACACAAACACAATCAAACTATAATTACGACATTGCGACGACATCAAGCATCCCATAACTGACTCACATACATAACAAATCAAGCATCACATACATACACTTCAACATAGTAACCACACTTTTAAAAGTTACAAATTTGGCTCCAAGAAGAATAAATAGGACACTATTACTAATTACTATTCTTCTACAATTTCTTAAATACATCTGTAATAAATCTGTGAAATTCCGATATGAATAATATTCACGTTTTTTATATTGTTATCGTTCTTTAGCGATATAAATAATATTCAAGTTATCATTTACCCTATATTCTGTTTTCCTTCATTAGCATTATAAAATAATATTCAAGTTATTTATATTGTTATTGTTCTTTCGCAATATAAATAATCTGTATTTTATGTAGGTAATTATTATAACACAAATAAACATCTTTCTTTGTAAAATAGGTTATTTTATTTAGATAATTAAACACGTATTATATAATATCTTATATTAATTAAACAAACCGATATTTATCATTTATATTGTGTTATCGTTCTTTAGTGATACTGTATAAATAATATTCAAGTTATTTATATTGTAATCGTTCTTTAGCGATATAAATAACATAAATTTAGTATTAGGTTTGGAAAAATCCAGTTGCATAATACTGCTATTAGTTTTTCTTTTTGTATTATTACATTATACTATCTTGAACCACAATAAAATGAAAAGGAGTAACGAGGAATTGAACCTGAGACGTTGACATCTAAATTCCGACGTTCGTCCGCTGAGCTACGAGGGCAAAAGTGTGGAAACATTTTCGGAAAAATTGCCCCAATCACACTCTAAGATTTTCTGATGATTCGTAGAAGCTAGTCCAGGATGCGGGGGGCAAAGTCTAATTGAGATTTCCCGATCTTTGATAGGGTCAAACATCCTGATAGAATTAATATTTAACCCGTGCCGTGACTTTCGGTGAAGTCCGGAGGGCCCAATTAGTCAAATCCACTCTCCTCATCTCCACGCTTGGGCCCCCTGGAATTTAATAAGATGCGAAAGAGATAATGGTGTGCGGAAAGCAACGGGATGGTACCGCATTTAGGCCTATCCTTCCCAAGAAAAACTGCAAACATGAACAAAGGAAGCTTTAAATAGAAGAAGAAGCATCTTCTGCGGACCTCTGGAAAAAGAACTAAGGAAGAGACTAGTGAAGTGCTTTGTGTGGAGTGTGGCATTGTATGGGGAAGGAACATGGACATTACGACGAAATGAAGAGAAACGAATTGAAGCATTTGAAATGTGGATGTGGAGAAGAACGGTGCGTGTGAAGTGGACAGACAGAATAAGAAATTAAATTGTGTTTGAAAAAGTGAGTGAAGAAAGAATGATGCTGAAACTGATTAGAAAGAGAAAAAGGAATTGGTTGGGTCTCTGGTTGAAAAGAATAATAGACGACATTAGGATATGTGGATCATATGCGGAGACTAAGAGGAGGGCAGAAAATAGGAAAGATTGGAGATTGCTGGGTTTGCAATGAAAGACCTGCCCATGGGCAGAACACTTATGTATGTATGTTCAGAATGCCTGGAATATCGTGTCTAAAAACAGTCGCTATTTGCATAGACTAGTCAATTCCATGCCCACTCGACTGCAAGATGATCGAGATAAGAGGAAGATGGACTAAATATTGAATTGTGGCTTTTTGTTTTGTTTTTTGAACGCTTAATTGTTTGAATGTTTTAAGGCCGACGCCAGTAAATTTGTTTTGTTTATGCCACGAAAGATATTTTTATTGAGAATAAAATCTTTTTTCTTTCCATTTGCAGCCACAATATCATAATGATAAAGTCATGGCATAATAGGCCTATATTAATGAACCTGATGTTAATTACTAAAATAATCGTAAAAGAAAAAGGAGCCATTATGTATCAAAAACAGAACAAAAAAGAACATAAAAAGCACGTGGTTGTAGTCGAACGCAGGACCTCATGAATAAGAGGCCTGAACGCTACCATTATGCTATCGATAACACACAGAATACTTCAATTATAACTGTAGATATCAGGCAACGTGGTCCAACAACATGTAACATCGCCTGTCTCCGAATTGTAGCGAAGATACCCGAAGGGAACTTTGTTCCAGGAGAGCGGCCACTTTTTCTTTTGACAGCTGTACGTAGAATTACTAAACTTTATGACAAAAGGGTGTGTAAACACTGAAAGACAGTTGATAACAATGACCAAAACATTTGGTAGCAGTGACAATAACAGTTGAATAACGATAGTGGCATTGTAAGCAAGATTGCTTGAAGAGCGGTTGGTTGCGAGTGTTTGGGTCCACGAAGGGCAGCACACGAGAAAGACAATACAACAAATTATGAAACAGTTTGAAAAGAGATTTGGAAGGCCACATTGTTAGCTTGGGAAAAGCAAGCGTTGAAAGGCAGCGTCAAAGACAGTTCCCAAAGTGGTCGACCATGTGCTGCAGTTGCTGGATCCATTGAACAGATTACAACACCATTACCATGGCCTCCACGAAGTCCCGACTTCACAACACCGGACAACAGCCTGTGGGGATACATAAAAGAAAAACGTGGCGTTAGAGGGTATCAAACAAATGACGAACTGAAAGACGCTGTGACAGATGCCTTTGCAGATATAACATCACAGCAGTTACGTAAAAGGTCACAAAGGACATGGAGACGTATCCAACTCTGCGTAGACAATGCTGGAGCTCGCACAGACCCATGAAATTAGCTAAGTAAGTAAGAAATATCTATGGGTACGGTGACTTATGGCCCGCCTTGTATAACTATGACGACTTAGATTTAAATATTATACTTGTAGTCTGAAGATGCGAAAACGTTCATTAATGTAATAAAACAAATAATATAATGTAATACTCTGTTCCAAAATATGGTATAGAAAGATGTAATTTATTCCTTCCAAAATATGGTATACATTTGTTAAAGTTCTCAGTAACATAATGTAACTTTAATGCATCTTCTAGATACTTATTTGTATGATAAATTAACATAAGAAAAACCAATAAATAAAGTACATTTCATTCTATGTGGTGTCAAATTAATAAAAAGAAAAAACAAACATTGTTTCGATAGAGGTAAATTAACATAAAAACTGCAATAAATTACAACCCGTTTTTATACGACTATTGTGCCTTAGATTCCTATTAAAATTGATTGGTTGGTGTTCCATTTTCTGCAAAAGGAACACCACAGCAGGTGCCCATTTGATTTCTGTCCATATTGAACTATTTAAATATTAGTTTGATGCACTACAGAAGATTAGAAACATTCACAACTGCACTGTCTGGTAGTTCCTTCAATATTGAACAGAATACCACAGAGTGAAAAATTTCGTACGCGCATGCGCAATAATCAAACTTGTTTTCTTTGTTACTATACCATATTTTGGAACGGAGGGAGTATGTTATTTGACTAAATGTTTACACAGATAAGTCATACTGACTGAAATTTAACAGTGTATTACTATTTTGGGCGCCTGAAACACAGTTTTAGCACATTCTAGCATATACAGTCACAAAGCTCAATATGTAGGGAATATGCATCCATAGATAGCTGCTACCCACTAGGATCGCTACTATCGCCTCATCACAGACAATGGGAAATCGTACCGGCACAGTCTATTGTTCCTAGTACTCTCATCACCTCAAGCTTCATGACTGTATATACTAGACTATGGTTTTAGTACTTTAAAATCTCAGGTATATTTATGGCTTACCACTGTACATTCAGCGAAATAGCATAAAGTCTACTTTCAAGTTAAGGTTATTCTGATTAGCATTAGTAACTCTCTTCACAAACTGGAGTATCCTGATCACTTATCCCAGGATATTGTGAACCAATACTAAAAAGTAATTATGGGACTTCTTCTTGTAAGTGTCTCCGAATTCCAAAGTAAGACCAAGTATAAATGGAACGGCCTATAAATTGTCCAAATTCGAATCTCACTAGGTAACTAAACTTAGAATCTCCGTAATACAATGTAAGAGAATTCCTTCCTTGTCCATTGGCAAGAAAAATCTGCAGCAATTGTATAGAATAATTTCATTATTTTGAACGGCGAGGGTACTCTCCTTCGGTTCAATGTCCAAATTATGTGAACTGTCGCACAAATAGGCATACTTTGTATGCGTACGGCAGACGCGGACATATTAAACTTGCCGGAAATGATTATTACCGATTGAATAACAGTGAATCTAATGAGGTATTTTATTATCAACTGTCAACTCATCACCCAACTACGCCCAAAATCAATTATTTAGGAAGAAAGAAGGCATTTAACCTTCTAGGACAGAATAACAAGTAATACAAATTTCGTGTAACTTTCTGTCCACCTCAAGGTGTAGTTCAGGTATGCTAAGATGTTACGCCCATAATTATGGAATGGTCCAAGAATTTAAATCGGTTTAGGATGCACGCGTATGCAAGCACACGCCCAATTCAGACCACCCTACGCACTGAAAATACAATTACAACGTTTAATATTTTGAATAAAACAGAGAGTCATGTTTAAAAGTATCTTGACCAGTGAACTGCAGATTATCTGACCAATATAATTAATTATTTGCGATTCATTAATGAAATAATTAATTATATTCCCGATTGCTGGTTACTACCATGAAGAATGTTCTTAAATGCAATAAATAAGCCAAAATAACTTTCTTCATTTTTTGTTTTAGTTTATCTAATAAGTAGGGCTCCAATTTTTTGGTGCTAAAAATAGGGAAAATATTTATTTTGCATGTGCTAAAAATCGGGAAAATATGTGATAAAAAAGAAAATATTTAATTGTGTTTCAATTATTTTATGTGAATATAAGCAATATGCAGTACTTACGAGTATAAATTATGTCTCGCCAACTGCTGAATAATTACAGTACATAATGAGATTCATCCTCAAGTTGTCCATCACAAATGACCGACGATTATCGCGGAACACTGCCTTGTACTGAAAAAGGAGCGCCCTGGCCATTGAGGAACAACATTCACTCCCTAGAGACATGTTCATGATAGGAAACGAAAATAGAGGCAGCTGATGTTTATGAAATTATAATTGCTTCCTGAATCACCGTTACGATAACTTACAAGGCAATCCTAAATGACACATCAATATTTATGTGTTAGTTACAGTACAATTTTTTAGTAGCCACTGGCGTGGCTCAGTCGGTTAAGGCGCTTGCCTGCCGGTCTGAAGTTGCGCTCGGGCGCGAGTTCGATCCACGCTTGGGCTGATTACCTGGTCGGGTTTTTTCCGAGGTTTTTCCCAACCCTAAGGTGAATGCCAGGTAATTATGGCGAATCCTCGGCCTCATCTCGCCAAATACCATCTAGCTATCACCAATCTCATCGACGCTAAATAACCTCGTAGTTTATACAGCGTCGTTAAATAACCAACTAAAAAAAATTAGTGGTGACAGCTCTTATCGCTTGTGGTGAGAGAGCAGACTGCAGTTCCACAAGTCGACAATTCCGAGAAACAGTTGCCAGATGTCACGGTTAAGCAACTGCACTGAATACTCAGGTGATGATTAATCTGAAATGGGGCTTTTGATGAAAATTATTTGATGAAAACTTAATTTGTATGTGTCTTATGTGAATATCTGAAAATATGCATTTACATAAAAAAATTAAAAAATGTGTTTATGTGAATATTTGAAAATATGCATTTACGTAAAAAAATTCAAAATATATGTTTTATGTGAAATAAAATTTAAAATATATGCTCAGATGACCTTGTCCGAAACTTAAAACACAATTACGAAATTCTGTTACAGTGCAAATAAAATATTTATATACCTAAGAATCCTAGCCCTACTAACAAGTAAAGGTAGGAATTTATACCACAACATGAGGGTATAAGGTTAGCTGTGCTTAGACTATCGTTACGTCATGAATGACGTGAAGCCTGAGGTACGGCCAAGTTACAACAGAAATGTGTTTTGCATCGCAGCAATTGAATGGGGATATGTTTCTCGTGCGTACAACGAACACTCTATGCATACAACGAACACTCTATGCATACCTAACCTTCTAGTCTATGTGGGTAAATTCCTATCTTTACCAATAAGTTTATAAATGTGTCTGAATGTAAAGCGAGTTACTGTGGAATGACGCGAAATCTGAATTACGTTAATGAAACTCTATTTATCATTACCAATATAGAGAGGAAGCGTAGTCTTCAAATAAGATAAACATTCTAGTGAAATAATGGGAAGGCTGAATCGAGGTTATTAGATTTGTTACTTTATTAAACGACGTTTTAGTAGTTATTTAACCGAGATAGGTATAATACAACCATTACACAAGTATAAGTGGCAGATAACGATTACCTTAAAATAGTGAATCAAGAATCTTTCCTACAGATAAATTAAAATGATAGCAATAAAGACCATTTTTTTTTTCTAGGGCTAAAATTATTTTCATCTTTTTTCATAAGGCGAAACTCGGAGTATTCAATAAAGAAACATTTTTCAACATTCGAAGATTCAGAACTGTAGACCTAAATGGATTGTGAGATACGAAGCCTGCAATTTGTCATCATTGTAAGCTTCTGTAAAAGTTTGAAGATATTCCACAAGATTTTCTTCTGAATGCTGTTCATTCCGTAGAAGAGAGGCCGCTAATGATAGAGCAGAAAAATGGCGACCAATGGGTTCTTACCGATCGCGGTAAGATTTACGATGAGCAGCGGAATTATAGCTTGATTCAGGGATTTTTGCTCTTGACCCAACACTTCCTTCTTATAATGTCGCGGTACACTCCGTCTTAAAACAAAATATTCTTCCACTCGTCCCGTTACTAAACACTACATCTGTTGACTAAACAATGTCATGATGACTTATATTTTCTTGACATGAGTGTCCCTCAGCTACGAGCATAGATATTATTTTCATTCTTTCTCTTCCCTCTTCCACCCTATGCCCGTTTGTGATAACATTTTTTACTTATGACGAAACATACAGCTCGCTCACTAGCCAAACAAACAAGGACAAGGGCCAATAACGTTGAATCGAGCTGTAACTTTAAGTACATTGCTCAAATCTGCTTATCTCGTTGTACCAATGCTTCATTATTATCATGTCAATGATACAATTTTTATCTCGAAAATATGCAAGAACGAGCAAAATTGAATTCAACTTTCTGTTTGAAATATCTCAAAGAATAACCTCTTAAAATGAATGACATTATCTGTGGTTCACCCTGCATAACAATAAAAATAGAACTGAAAACAGAAGAAAATGTTTCGTGCATAAGAATGCTTCCAAACAAAAATTGCAAAGGCTGAGTTTCCTGAATTTATTCACAAACAACTGAGAATTTCAAAATTTAATTATAAATTATTATGATGTACCGAAGTATATATGATATTTCCGTGCAGGAATTTTGCGTTATATGATGAAGGATGAATAGAACAGAGAAAAATTCTCTCGGCACAGGGACTCGAACTCGGGTTTTCAGCCGGAATTTGAATCCGGTGTGGCTTAGTGGTTAAAGCGTCAGCACGTAGAGCTGAAAACCGGGTTCGAGTCCCGGTGCCAGAGAGAATTTTTTTCTGTTCTATCCATCCTTCATCATAATGATAACGTAGAATTCCTGCACGGAAATATCATATGTACTTCGGTACATCATAATAATATGATATGCGTAAGTAATCATTTAATGATTCAAGACGGCGCTCATCCCGTCGGATCCCGGCCACTTAGTCACTCGTAATGAGTGCACCTCTGTACATAGTGCGTTGGACATAGTGGCACTGTCACATATTCTGTGACACAGGCCACCAAAGGGAAAACTGAACTGAGAGGTAGAACTTAAACTGACGGGATTCGATCCGGCATCGGAACTGGGATCCGGTGTGTCTCAGTGCATAAAGCGTCAGCACGTAGAGATAAAAACCAGGGTTCGAGTCCTGGTACCGGAGAGAATTTTTTTCTGTTCCATCCATCCTTTATCATTTAATTACAAACTTGTTGAAAGTAGCAAATCGGCAAGTCAATATTTTGGGTGATGACTATTACATACAACTACTTCACGCTTACAATGACGATCTACATGGCATCGCAATTATGAAATAGTAATATGCGTTACAAGAGCGGTATGTTGAAGTTTTCATGTTCGAGGAAAAGTTTTAAGCGAAACGTAGTTGAGCTTTTTTAATTTCCGAGAATTGAAAGAAAACATACCGCTCGTGCATCGTACATTATTTTGTGCGAAGATCGTTTATTACATACCTGAAAGAGGAATTTCTAATTAGTTGCAATGAAATCTCCATCTTGGTTTCTGTTCAATGACGGCAAATTTGCAAAACAAAAATATCTATCTTCAACATTGTTGATTTAAAATGTTTTCTGTGTTTACTATACTCCAGCAGGCCGTGATATAAGTCTGTCTTCCCCCCCCCCACCAGTCTATGATGAGTCTGGAATCTTGTTGATTTTTTCACGGCTTCCTTAATGTTACTTGCATCACGAATGCAGTAACTTTAGTGGAGCTGTAGAGTTTACTTAATTTTTGCAAATATTTAAAACAATAATTAAGAGTGCAATTTAGGTGAAATTGCAGTGGTAAGTTTCCAATTTATAATTATTGCTATATTGAACGTCTCTAAAAATAATATGTTAAAAGCCTAAAGCAGTAAAATCAATATGCCACTTAAGCGGTAAGAAGAGGGAAATTGTGTGTGTTAGGTTAGGAATACTGAATGTGGAATTTTAGACTTTCCGCGGATTGGTTTTGTGCGGAAACCAAACAAATACGCACGATCTCGCACAAATTAATTTGTGCTAGTGACTTCTTTCTGGAAACCATGAGCAAGCTCAGGACAATGTATTTCCATAGATGACAATGCAAAGACTTGGAAGTTACTCTACACGTCCAGACAATACTGAATGCTAGAATTCGAATCGAGATCCGAGACAATAACCGTCCAGCTTTAACTTATGGGTAGAAGAAATAGAAGCAGGCAGGCACTTGTTCCAGCGTGCAGTTATGTGGGCAGCATGTTTGCTTGAAGTCGGTGTATCTATAAAGACAGTGCGCTGCGCTGCACTGAATAATCAATTAGCTGACCGAGAGTGGCTGAAGGAAACTGTAATTTGCATGAAGAAAGTTCAGTAAATGGGAGACCTGTCAACGTGCATTCACACAGAAACAAACTCGCTACTCAGTGCAACAACGACATACAACTCATGCACCAATTACAGCGTAACAGGATAATGTAAACAAGCCTAAGGAACGATGAATTAAAATATTTTTGTAACAGTCAGTATCCAGAAAATGATATCTGGAAAATAAAAAGAAATAACTTATTCTTTCGTCCAACTATTACCGTAACTTTGATCCAAGTACGACGCCCTTAAGGACATATAGGCCTATAGTCGTACTGGAACACCGCCAGGTATGGACTGATTGACAAAACTTGTTTCTTCTGACACCTATCACTTCCCCAATTTTCTAACAAACCCATATGAACATACTGAATACGTATATGTAGGAAATTCCTCTCCGATTGTCATTCAGCTAATGACTACAAGAATGGGGATATTTAAATGGAGCTCTGTCTCGTCTCATTTAAAGACAAGCACAGTGTTACCCAATTGACGGAAATTCTACGATGTGTACATTAAAATATAGGCCTAGTACCTAACATGCTTAAGAGTCGGTCTTGAGGAAGTAGTAGTAGTAGTAGTAGTAGTAGTAGTAGTAGTAGTAGTAGTAGTAGTAGTAGTGGTAGTAGTGGTGGTGGTGGTGGTGGTGGTGGTGGTGGCGGCGGCAGCAGCAGGAGTAGCAGTAGCAGTAGGAGCAGCAGCAGCAGTAGCAATAGCAGTAGCAGCAGCAGTAGCAGGAGTAGCAGTAGCAGTAGCAGTAGCAGTAGCAGCAGCAGCAGTAGCAGTAGTAGTAGTAGTAGTAGTAGTAGTAGTAGTAGTAGTAGTAGTAGTAGTAGGTTTATTTTGCCTGGCAGAGTTAAGGCCATGAGGCCTTCTCTTCCACTCAACCAGGTTTCAATAATATACATGAGATACAAATTTGATAAAAAAAACACAAAAGAAAATACTTTAGAAATTACATAAAATATAGTAGGAAATTACAATAGATAAGATCAGTTACATAATATAAAATTACAAATGGTCAAGATCAGTTACATAATATATAAAATAAAGTAGAAAATTACACATAATCAAAATCAGTTACATAACATAAGGGGAATACACACATACACACACACACACACACACACAATTTATAAGACCTAAAATGCCCGTGACAAATTGGATGATTAATTTACTTGAGATATATTATTCAGTTAATATAGTAATTGGAGAATACATATGGGTGACAAGACATAAATGTTGATTAGCAAAATCCTACTAAATGGCATACAAACACAAATGATTAAGTAATATATGAAGATAATAAAAAAAGAAAAGAGAAAAAAAAGAAGAAGAAGAGAGAGGAGAAAAAAAATAACTTGGTCATTTAAGACTATTTAGAAACTTCCGCAAGAGTCTAGTTCTGTTCATTAAAGACATTTCTAAGTAGAGTGTACTTAAAAGATTTTAGACTTTTAGACTACTTAGAAATGTCTTTAATGAACAGAGTTTAGAGAGAACTTAAGGTGTGAATACTGTAGTAGTAGTAGTAGTAGTAGTAGTAGTAGTAGTAGTAGTAGTAGTAGTAGTAGTAGTAGTAGTAGTAGTAGTAGTAGTAGTAATAATAATAATAATAATAATAATAATATCATCATCATTATTATGTCCACCACTGTGGGGTAACGGTTAGCAAGCCTGACCATGAAACGAGAGGACCCGGGTTCAAATCCTGCTTGGGACAAGTTACCTGGTTGAGGTTCTTTCCAGGGTTTTCCCTCAACCCATTAAGAGTAAATGCAGGATAACTTTCGGCGTTGGACATCCGACTCATTTCGCTGGTATTATTACCCCTTCATCTCATTCAGACGCTAGATAACCACAGCAATTGATAAAGCGTCGTAAAATAACCAATTAAAAATAATAATTTATCAGACAGATCTTGACAAACACAACAAGACAGGGTGGAAGAGGACTGATGCACCAAAAGTTAAGACGTGATTCTACATGTTAAATATAACAAAACTTTTATTACACTTTTCCTTCGATGAAGCACAGTTAAGCAGGAAAAGAAAAATAGTCTTTGCCCAATGTTTGTAGCGCTCATTGCGGCAACGGCCCGAGAGAAATGTCTGATTGCTATACAAGCAGATAGGTAAAAATAATATGAATAGTTAGTGTCTCGAGTCCTTTTTTTTTTTTTTTTTTTTTTTTGCAAAATTAACCGTTTAGCCATGAATTTAAATTGAATAATTGCGAAAATCGTTAAAATAAATTTTGCAACGCAGCGCACTGTCGCGTGTCTCCTACCGAGCACAGCAGAGATGGAGGAGAAGGTAAGAGATCGGTGGCCGCTCTTGCTAGAGGTATTGCAGTAGCAGTGATGACGCCTAATGTTTCATAGAAAAATAACGATTTCCTCTAAAACGATGAATATTAGAAAAAAAATTACTTAGATTTTTCAAATATTTCCTCACGAACTGTTACCAATCTCATTTTGGTGCAGAGGTTACCTTCCACCCTGTATACTATCCGGATGTTGCTGAGTTCAATAAAATCGACGAAAGTAAAGAAACGTTTTTTCATCTAGTTGTATTTCAGTTAAGGTTTAGTATAATCATATAGCCGATAGCTTATACAATAGTTTCTTACAAGCCATTGATAATTTAGTCAGCAATGAAAATTTATCAGCTCAACGATTACAATACGAGATTTTACTAAATAAAGCTTAACACACGCTTATACCGGAAACATAAATGTAAACTATACGCCACTCTCCGTTTAACTACTCTTTCAAAAGGATTTATTACTTCAGGAGGAGTGCAAATAAAGGTCAACAGTACAAGTAATTCAATACACCTTGCCAATCCGCACCGCAAATCGCTAATGTAAGGTACTGACAGGCCAATCAACTATATCTAGACAAACTTGCAGCCTTAAAATGTCTGTGACGTTGTCTAACCTCCATCCGGTGAAATCAGATCTTTAAGTTGCACGGACTGTTATTTCGTCGCTTGTATTTATTTCGTAGTTTACGGAAAAGTTAAAGTAAAGGTAGTGAATAACTTCCATTCAAATTTGTATACTTTATCATGCTGAAGTTATAATTAAAGCTGACTTAACAAATAAAATAAATCATTCATGATGTTTTTGACAGGGAGTTAAATTATCTTCTTTCTGTTCATCGAACTTCTAGCATATGCGGACGAAAAGATCTCACAGAAAGAATTCAATCGGCTCTGGAGGAAATTTTGATGTCCTGGAACCGACTGCTACGAAGATGGGGATAAAAATAAATCACGAGAAAAGTAAATGCATGTGTAACGGACAATTGTATTAAAGTAGCTATTAATCGGGAATTTGAAGTTTCATGTAGTCCACAATTTTACCTTGTGAAGGTCAATGATTATACCCCAGGTCAGTTGAAATAAAGAAAAATGTCTCGGGGAATAAATAGACATACTGTTTTGTGTTACGAAAGAGTTAAAAGCAAAGTACTATAGTATATGAAACTTTAATAAAACCAGTACATATGATCTGAAACTTGAGCCGAAACAAAGATAAATGAGAAGATTAACAATGTATTTGAAAGGGAAAATTTAGAACCATTTTAGTATCAGATAATATGAGTACGTGAAAAGTAGCCAATTATACAGGGTGTAAGGAGTTTAATCTCGTCCTCTTCTATAAAGAAGTACCATTTTTAAACAAATTTCTGTGTGATTTTCGAAACGGGGTAAGAGACTCCTAGTTTCTAATAATCGTTGAGAAATCGCTGCAAAAGTTCGCCGATTAGGTAACCTTCATTGCGGAAAACATTGACGGTACATCTTCTTCCCTCACTTGAATTACGACGACTTTCTCTATAAATTAATAACATATGATATTTCTAAACTGTGAATGACATTGTAAGTTTTTTATCGAATACCTGGTACCGAACTGTCATTTGCTCGGCAGTAGACTTATGGACAGGGAGCTTGAACTCAGCTAACATGTACTGTACGTACGTCTGTGCAGAGTACTGCCTGCTGGACACGTTGCCACGTCTCTCACGCCAGAATATTAACAAATTTAAGCATGCAATTTTATTTAATTTCACGAAAACGTAATACAACACACAAATATGTATTTAAACTAATATTAACTCTTTGCTAGATATACCAACTGATGTAATTGTTTTCGTAATTTTACTAACGATATGAGCAGTATAACGCGAATAAAATAAGAGAAGAAATATTTTTTGTGGAAAACTATCAAGTTTTGACCCTATGTTGTATGAACATTTTTGATCCTATAGACCGTCCTCGACGACTGTGAAAAGGACGGCACTTACCCCTTACACTCTATATATAATGATCTTTACGAACTATAGAAAGGGCGGATTTATATAAAGGTACAATAATTAAAACGGACCGGATATGAAATACGAAATGTCAAAGTGTAGGTCTAATCTACCCATCTAAAGAATTCTCACTGCAACATTAGAAGGCAGAAGGTCGAACGGAAGACCTAAGCTCAGATGAGCAGATGGAAAGATTAACGATATAAAATTCCTGAGTAAATCTAATTAGAAGTTTTATCAAATGGTAGAGTAGCCTGGCGGGAGCTTCAGAGGAAGGTTACAGCACAAAATGAGCTGTGGCTATGGTAATGGTGGTGGTCGTGAAAAATGAAAAGGAAGTACAGTTTTTTAGATTCTCACGGAAATAAACTTTTACATCTACAGAAACGTTGAAAACAATAAATTATATAATAAATTGTTGCATGCTGTCTATCCTCCCTTCCGATCTAAACAATTTACTATAATAAGTAAGTATATTAGTATTCCATTTTATTGAGTCGAAATAATAGGCGTACCATGTGGCGAGGTATTCAAACTGAACTCCCTGAAAATGTTTTTAAATTTTACATAATAAAAAGCGACTATTACAAAAAGTGATTTTTGAAGACAAATTAATGTTGTTTATCTACCATTTTTTAAAAGTTGTTTAATTAATGATGCTATATCAACTACTCGGTTATTTATCGTCGATGGAATTTATGATAGCGATATGATATTTGGTAAGATGAGACCTATGATTTTCCATAGATTACCTGACATTCGCCTTATGGTTGAGAAAGCCTCGAAAAAAAAACCCAACCAGGTAACAGCCCAAGCGGGAATCGAAACCACTCCCGAGAGCAACTTCGGATCGGCAGGCAAGCGCTTCAGCCGACTGAGCTATGCCGGTAGCTGTTACCTACGATACAGAGCAGACGAGAAAAGAGGCAATCTACAATGTGGGACTGAGCTTACCCGCCCTGGTCGAATGGAAATATCATAGGGGAAACTGAGAGTGGGGAAGTAGTCGAACTAATAAGAGGTGATAAGAGGTCTGACCATTCAGCTACCGCAGTAGTTAATACAAATACTGTGGACGTTATCAATTCGGAAACTGGCGAATAGGGGCGTGAACTAAAAGTAAGGAGGTTCTGTCTTATTCAGATGACTATTATAATAGACCTGATGGAAAAGCAAGATCAGTAGTTATGATTACGTTAAACATAAAGACAGTAACATAAGTAGCATAACCCCTAATATGGCTCAACGCTAACGTTGGGACTATAAGCCAAGGGGCCGGGTTCAAATCCCGTCTACCCTGAATTTATGACTTATGTTGGGGAAGCCCGTGGTCCAAGCAACATAGGGTTCTCTCTGGATACTGCGATACCTCTGTGACATTCCAACAATTATCCATCAGCATTCATTACGAACTGTTTTCAGAACATGGAAGGAGTTATAGTAGGAGGAAGAAGAATAAAGTGTATAAGATTTGCTGATGATATGGAGGTGTTAGCAGAAGAGGAAATTATACTAAGGGATATGCTACTGGAGCTAAATGATAGCTGTGAACAGTATGAGATGAAGATAAATCCAAACAAGACGAAGACCATGGTCATAGGAAGAAAAATACAGAACATAAACTTGCGAATTCTCAATGAGGCAGTAGAGCAAGTGGACAGGTTCAAATACTTGGGTGCACTATAAGCAGTAACATGAGCTGCAGCCAGGAAGTCAAAAGTATAGCAATGGCCAAGGAAGCTTTTAATAGAAAAAGGAGCATCTTTTGCGGACCTCTGGAAAAAGAACTGAGGAAGAGACTATTAAGGTACTTTGTGTGGAGTGTGGCATTGTATGGGGCAGAAATATGGACATTACGACGAAATGAAGAGAAACGAATAGAAGCATTTAAATGTGGATATGGAGAAGAATGGAACGTGTGAAATGGACAGACAGAATAAGAAATGAAATTGTGTTGGAAAGAGTGGGTGAAGAAAGAATGATGCTGAAACTGATCAGAAAGAGAAAAAGGACCTGGTTGGATCACTGGCTGAGAAGAAACTGCCTACTGAAGGATGCACTGGAAGGAAGGGTGAACGGGAGAAGAGTTCAGGGCATAAGAACATATAAGATGATAGACGACATTAAGATATGTGGATCATATGAGGAGACAAAGAGGAAGGCAGAACACAGGAAAGAATGGAGAATGCCGGGTTAGCAGTGAAAGACCTGCCCTTGGGCAGAACACAATGAATGAATTAATTAATTCATTAAGAGTGTAATATGAACCCACCGCCTGTGGCGCATTCTGGATGGTCTCTGACAAACCAAGTGGTCTGCAATTCTCGGCATTAGTGACATCTAAGCCCGCTTACAGGGTCAGGGTGAACAACGACAAGTTAAGGGCTCTGCCGTTGGACACACACACACACACACACACACACACAAAATAAAATAAAAACACAAGCAGAGTTCTAACATTTTTATTTGCAAAATATTGAACATGTACAGCCATTTTGCGATCGTACAGCAGTGATTAGTTTTCTTGTCGCTTTTTGTGTTAATCTGTCATTACCTAAGACGCACGACATGCACAGTTATCTGATAATATTCATTCATAGTTTTCTGTTCAAGAGCAGGTCTTTCATTCCAAACCCAGAATTTTCCAATCTTCTCTATTTTCCGCCTTCTTTTTAGTCTCCGCATACGATCTATATATCTTAATGTTGTCTATCATTTGATATTTTCATCCGCCCGAACTTTTCTCCCGTTCACCATTACTTCCAGTGCATCCTTCAGCAGACAGTTTCTTCATAGGCACTGACCCAGCCAATCTCTTTTATCTCTTCCTGATCAGTTTGAGCATTATTCTTTCTTCGTCCACTCTCTCTAGCACAGCTTCGTTTCTTATTGTCTGCCCATTTCATACGCTTCATTCTCCTCCATATCCGCATTTCAAATACTTCTAGTCGCTTGTCTTCACTTTGTCGTAATGTCCATGTTTCTGGGGGGGGAGACATTTTCTCATGAAATTTCGGCCAGTGTATGGGACCGGTGCCCACCAAGCATCGTGATGCACTTGGGGAGCTACGATAGGCAGCCAGCTGTAACGGCTGGGAGGATCATCGTGCTAACCACACGATACCTCCATTCTGCTTGGATGATCGTCCATCTCTGCTTCGGCATGTGGGCGTGAGGTCAGCAGCATGCTGGTCGGTCTAGGCCCTTCGCGGGCTGTAGCGCCATGGATTATTATTATTATTATTATTATTATTATTATTATTATTATTATTATTATTATTATTATTATTATTATTATTATTATATAATTCCACACTCCGCATAAAGCACTTCACTAGTCTCTTCCTTACTTCTTCCACAGAATCGCAAAAGATGTTCATTTTTCTATTAAAAGCTTCTTTTTCCATTGCTACCCTACTTCTTATTTCCTGGCAGCAGCTCATGTTACTACTTATAGTACATATTAGTATTTCAAGCTGTCCACTTGTTCCATTGTCTCATTTCCAATTCGCAAGTTTATCTTCAGTTTTCTCCCGACAACCATGGTCTTTGTCTTGTTTGCATCTTTCGTCATCCCATACTACTCGCAGCTTCATTTAGCTCCAGTAGCATGTCCCTTAGTATCGTCTCCTCTTCTGCTAACAACGCCATAAGTTATCAGCAAATCTTATGCACTTTATTCTTCTTCCTCCTACTATCACCCCTCGCATGTTCTGAAAAAAGTTCTTCACTAAATCTTCCAAGTAGATGTTGAAGAGGGTAAGTGATAAAGGGCATCCTTGTCATATTCCTCTTCGTATTCCACTTTCATTTGACATTTCTCCTATCCTGACTTACAAATTAGACTCTTTGTTTCATATAAAGGTTACTGAATAGCGTCCTCTCTTTCCAATCCACACCTATTCTCTTCAGGATCCCCAGACGTTCATTCCAATACATACTGTGTCAAAAGCCCTTTCTAGGTCAACACACTTCTTTATTTTATGCTACAGCTTAGTGCCTTATAATTCATTGGGTCCAGAAACAATATTGCACAACGAAAAGTTAAATTTGTTCTGATCAAATTTCTGCACATTTAAAGGACAAAGTAAAATTCTTTCAATCATTTATCATCATAATACACTGCTCTCTTAAATTGGCTGAGCATATTGGGAATTAAACAATGGCTTTTCCAAAACGCGCTATGCAATGTTTCATATAAAACAAATATTTCGAAAATGAAGCAAAAACTGGCAAAAATTTATTGAACTTTTTTGTTTGAAATATCTCAAAGAATAACCCCTGAAATTAATAATACTACTTACGGTTCAGCCTCTATTATTTTACCGAAAGCAATACTAATTATACGTGTACTGTATAGGTCAACCCGTACGGCTCTCAGCATCAATAAAATAATCCTTAATGAACAGCAATTATGTAGAAATAGGCTGCTTACCAATTCTGAGTTCACAATCAAGTTAACATTGCCATGCAAACATACGGAGAACTTCATCACAGAAACAGGTCAGTACGCTAATAATAGCGTAGCAACAAGTGAACTGTCCGACCTCACTATTAAAACAAACAGCTGCATTCCTGAATAAGATTTCAAGCAAGGTCATGCAAACATGTTTTGAATTACAGGAAGGACTCAAAATAACCCGGAACTAATTCGAATTCCGGAACCCAAATGAAAAATATCAAGAGTTATTTCCAATATTTATCAGCTGACGAGACAGAAATGAACCACATGAGTTGATTCCCGCTTGGACTGATTGCCTGGTTGGGTTTTTCCCAAGGTTTTCCCAAATTGAAAGACCTTAGATCAGTGGTCGACAGTACTCGCTGAAATGAGTAACGGGTAAGAAGTGTAACTCATCGGAATATGCACCGTCGTGCAGAAGGAGGGAGGGAGAAAGCATACCCGCCAGCAGCTACGAGCGTGCATTTCTTATCCGCGGGTAGGAGACGCTAGCCCGAGAGTGCATTTGTTGATGACCGCTGCCATCACCAGTACCATAAATTATAAACAAATGATAGTTGATGCAGCGTCATTAAATATTAAAAATCTGCCCGAGCGGAATCATAACCGTGACGGAGCACAAACCCAGCTTGAGTAATCCGTAAACCACGAGATGCTTTAAATATCTGGGTTTATTCAATCCTTACAAATCCAGAACTGCCAAACTATGCTACGCCTCTTAACAGAAAAAAATAAACAAGTAAAACTACAGTGGATTCCTGGCCATTGCAATATATATGGAAATGACCAGGCCGACATATTGGCTAAAAAAAGGCGCCCGGATAACCCAAACAAGAAGCTTACGCTCGAGATATTAAGAGCAGAACACAAGAGAAACACTGGCAAAGGGACATCTTAGAAATACCAGATAGGCCAAGAAATGAAGCAGTCGCAAAGTTCCGCTTATGCAATGGGCATGACTACCTAGCTCAACACTCCCATCGTTTTGGCTTACTACCAGACCCAAAATGTACCTGATGTGATCTAAAAGAAGATATGAACAGGGACCACCTACTTCACTGTCCAACCTTAACCAAGGTGGAAGAGTGTGACCGATACTGGGAGGCGAGGAACTTAATGAGACAACGAAGGACATTTTCTTCTCCTTTTGCATTCTATGTTTTTTTTTATTATTTTTTTTAATACTGAAGTTGTGTTTAGGTCAAAGATGTAAATCTCAGTACCTGTCATTGGAAAATAAATAAATATCTAAGTTTATTGCTAGTACAGCTTACACGTGAGCTATACAAACATTTAATAATAATTTTATTCATACAATTAGCTTCCCTTAAAATGCTTGGCCAAACACACACAAAATATAAAACTATTTCCTAATCTTTCCTGTTTCTGACATTTTGGCACGTTATCCACAACAAATGGCATTCTTCTTGTATAATGTATGGAAACATGCCTATTTTGAAAAGACGGGTCCAAAAATAAGTCTGTCAATTAAATGCGCACTTTGAAGAAAATTCCACACATTTATAATAGGAAAAACGAATAAATGTTTTTGTTCCAAGGATTCCTCACTTCAGTTTTGTGTGGAAAGAACCCTTCAGATATGGCGTCTTCTCCTGATTTCTAATATTTCAAGAAAACTATAGAAAATTAGCAATCGATTATCAATGGACACACTGGGTCGCACGTATTAACATATGTAAAATTAACTAACGACTCAGGTGTGATACGAGTCACTTAAAGTGCGCTACGTAAGCTACTTCTTTATCTCTCAAACGATTTACTTTATGTTCATTGCAAGTATTTCAAGAAACTCTGGCGAGTAGAAGCACTAGGCCTATTCTGTAGATTATTAATGCAAATCAAATACAACTAGACACATACTATACGATCTACGTATACTATTTTATTTGACACCAATTGAGGGGTGTTCTGCAATAATAAGGTATGTACACATACCTTGGTATAGTCGTCACCATTAGAAATACAAAGCAAATGCACTTATCTTGCTGTTCCATCACATAGGTGGTGAGTATGAAATGTCTTACTGCTTTACACGGCTTATAATATGACTATGTCGCAGTTTCGCTATGTAGACAGTAGAGAGCTCTAGTGTCGGTGCAGATGTTCACTCACTGAAGGGAGCAGACAGTACTTTCTGAAGCTTTTCGAAGATATGGCCTACATAGGTCAGAAGCACTGAATTCTGAATGTTATGAATCCGAGCTGGAATACTAACTGATGTTATAAAATATTCCTTCGTAAAGTGATCAAATCAATGTGAAGAAAATGTTTTGGAAGCAATACTGCAATAATACTCATAAGATGATGCCATTGTTTTTGGATATATCTTGATTTTGAGAAGTCACATTTTTTTCCCCCACTACCTAAAAGTACTGGGATATACAAGAAAATACACAAGTTCTATTTTCTTATATCGTGTATTGTATACTTAACTTGTATTGTGAAAATAAAGTTCAACTCTTAAATTATTTTATGTTCTTGTATTACATTTTAACCCATATTACATTTAGCAACCTTAGAAAGAATCTGCAATGTTCTCACGGATATTAAATAACAAGGCAAGTTGTATAGTATGACTGCAATAACAAAGCAAGTTGTATCTTATGACTGCAATAACAAAGCAAGTTGTATCTTATGACTGCAGTAACAAAGCAAGTTGTATCGTATGACTGCAACAACAAAGCAAGTTGTATCGTATGACTGCAATAACAAAGCAAGTTGTATCTTATGACTGCAATAACAAAGCAAGTTGTATCGTATGACTGCAATAACAAAGCAAGTTGTATCGTATGACTGCAATAACAAAGCAAGTTGTATCGTATGACTGCAATAACAAAGCAAGTTGTATCTTATGACTGCAATAACAAAGCAAGTTGTATCTTATGACTGCAATAACAAAGCAAGTTGTATCTTATGACTGCAATAACAAAGCAAGTTGTATGGTATGACTGCAATAACAAAGCAAGTTGTATCTTATGACTGCAAGAACAAAGCAAGTTGTATCTTATGGCTGCAATAACAAAGCAAGTTGTATCGTATGACTGCAATAACAAAGCAAGTTGTATCGTATGACTGCAATAACAAAGCAAGTTGTATCTTATGACTGCAATAACAAAGCAAGTTGTATCGTATGACTGCAATAACAAGGCAAGTTGTATAGTAGCCTATGACTGCAATAACAAAGCAAGTTGTATCTTATGACTGCAATAACAATGCAAGTTGTATCTTATGACTGCAATAACAAGACAAGTTGTATCTTATCTTATGATGCAATAACAAAGCAAGTTGTATCGTATGACTGCAATAACAAGGCAAGTTCTATAGTATGACTGCAATAACAAAGCAAGTTGTATCTTATGGCTGCAATAACAAGACAAGTTGTATCTTATCTTATGATGCAATAACAAGGCAAGTTGTATCGTATTACTGCAATAACAGGGCAAGTTGTATAGTAGCCTATGACTGCAATAACAAAGCAACTTGTATTTTAAGACTGCAGTAACAAGGCAAGTTCTATCTTATGACTGCAATAACAAGACAAGTTGTATCTTATCTTATGATGCAATAACAAGGCAAGTTGTATCGTATTACTGCAATAACAAGGCAAGTTCTATAGTATGAATGCAATAACAAAGCAAGTTGTATCTTATGGCTGCAATGACAAGGCAAGTTGTATCTTATGACTGCAATAACAAGGCAAGTTGTATCGTATGACTGCAATAACAAGGCAAGTTCTATAGTATGACTGCAATAACAAAGCAAGTTGTATCTTATGGCTGCAATGACAAGGCAAGTTGTATCTTATGACTGCAATAACAAGGCAAGTTGTATCGTATGACTGCAATAACAAGGCAAGTTCTATAGTATGACTGCAATAACAAGGCAAGTTGTATCTTATGGCTGCAATAACAAGGCAAGTTGTATAGTATGCAATAACAAAGCAAGTTGTATCTTATGGCTGCAATAACAAGGCAAGTTGTATCTTATGGCTGCAATAACAAGGCGAGTTGTATAGTATGCAATAACAAAGCAAGTTGTATCTTATGGCTGCAATAACAAGGCAAGTTGTATTGTATGACTGCAATAACAAGACAAGTTGTATCGTATGACTGCAATAACAAGGCAAGTCAGAGTACTTTACTGTTAAAGTATCAAAATAACAAATTCAATAACGAGATTTTGACGAATAATACATGGAACTTTCATATATGAACTATCAATAACACTAATTGAAAAACGCAGATTTGCAAAGGCCAATCTTTGTTAATGAAAACATTGTTACTTTTACTTACTGCCAAAACCCCACTTCTTACACATACCTTGTTATTGCAGAGCACCCCTCAATTGTAAAAATATCAAGGGGGACTCATTTGTGCGGATTTCGACTAAATCTCAATTCTGCATTATTTCTTCCTTATTTCATTTTCTTTTTCAATAAAAGGCTGTGATATCTTACGTATATATTTATCAGGTGAATTTACTGCAATGAATAGGAATAACATTCGTTTACTTAGGAGAAAATTCTATACACGGAAGGCCACAGGACATGACAAGAACTTTTTTTTTTTTTTCCGTTATCAGGAATACTTAAAATTCAACAACTTTTTTAGTAGCAGAAATGTTGAAAACGTTTCAGTGACAATTAGATATTTTTAAACTTGATATTAGTGACAATTAGATATTTTTAAACTTGATATTAGCCTATATAAAAGTACATCATTACGTCAATGGAGGTAAACGTCCTCCCTCCAATGTGAAGGTGACGAAGCGTAGTCAAGTGCCTGAATATTACACACCTTGTAAAGTGCCGTGTAATTATGCAGCCCAGCCTCTAATTAAATTACATAAACTGTCCACATACCACAGCCATTGTCTTGACGTGGATGGCAGTATTAATTATACAGTAGGTTAGTCTTCCAGCGCCCAAAAATTTAATTAGAAGCAAGGAAACATCTCTCTGAAGCTTAAAAATGACATTACAGGCATGTTGACAAACTTTTTATAATTTATAAACTACAAGTCAGATCGAGTGGGAAAAATTGATCGTGATGCTGGTATCAACAAACAGTGCATATGCTTTTTCACTACGCATATTACTCAGAAGGTAGAGGATTATTAAGAAGGAATTAGTATTAATACTATTAGGGAAATATGTGTTTCAGAGTGTATCATCTTAGAGAAAAAAATGACAGGTTGACATACACATACGTGACGTCCCCTTCGGATGATTTCGTGAGAGTTTAGATTTAGACGTGAATGAATTTCTTATGCAAGACTCTCCTTGCTTTTCCTTTGTTTTCTTTTTGTTTCTCGTGTCTATATATAGATCAAGTGTTGTAATTAGTCTATAACAAAGCTATATTCAAAGGAGAAATTAAGTGCAAATTAAACATCCTTTGCCTAGCCATGTGAACGAAGCGCTGCCCATGCTACGGGAGGTCGAGTATTTTTCTGTTTAGACCATGGGTGTCCAAACGCCTACAGAACCAGAAGATACTGCACGTCAAGCATGCTCTGCTAAGGTCAATAACTTTCCTTATAAAATAGGAAAAACGACCTTGAAGAATATGCGCTGTGGGTTGCTTACGCCAGGGGTTACCTCGTACGAGTTACAATATTGGACATCTATGATCCAGACTGTACAGTATTTGGGAAGAAATATAAGCACCTTTTTATATTAGGAATCAGTATCAGAGTAGGTACTAATGTAGAAAAGTAGTCTGATTAAACTATTTTCAGGCAGTAAACACGGAGTCCGTATATCTATCAACATTGGAAGGGAGGAGCAGCGGCAGGATGAAATTTGTGAAATGCTGCATAACTAGTAAAAAAAAACAATTTTCTTTCAGTTAATAGTGAATTAAAATTAACTTAGAACTAAGTAATGGTATTATAACATCTGATGAATTTAAGCATGGACCGTAACAACATTGTCAGCAACAAGTTGTCAAAAGTGAGATTTCAATGTAAAATTTCACTAACTTTGCCTTCTGTTTAATTTTTAATTGTTTGTGTAAAGAATAAAATTTAAAATATTTAGAATACTGTTACTGCCCATACTTAATTTATTATTAACAATGCTTAAGAACTGAAATAAAAAATAATAAATCTAGGCATTTGTATAATGACACACGAAGCCTTAACTGTTAACAATACTTAAAAAATACATTACTTATGTATGCACGACATCAGTGTCATTACTACCAGAATTTTACAAAATAAACTGAAGAATAACAAATCGAAAAATCTATGTAGTTTTTAAATAAGGAAAGTTATGTACGGTACTGTATTTAATAAAACTTTCATAATGTTTTCTGTCTTCCTGAAGCATCCATTTTAACATAAAATTTATATGTGCAGCCTTCTTTTTATTGCTCTTATATTTCAAAGAATATTTTCTTATTAAAGGAAAGATGTAGTATGTTCGATTATTTCTGATTTTCAGGGCGTTAGATTTACTACACGAAATTCAATATCATACAAATTTTACTCAAGTCCCACATTAAATATATTATGTTCTTTTCCGAACTTCAATGTTCAACTGAAATCGAAATGTTTTCTGGTTTTGTAAAAATCTCCAAAAAATCTTCAGACATAAAGTCAATCACTTCATAAGGATTTTTTTATTTTATTTTAGCCGAACAAATGAAATGAGTGGCCACAATTCACACACGCCCATAACATTTCCAATGTGTAAATGTACATAGTCAACTTCTTGAATACGAGAGTGACTTGATGTAGAAAACTTCTTTGTTAAAGTTACAAGAGTTGGGTACTGATTAATTAATTCAATCATTGCTAATGACATCATCCATTACAATGAGCAGGAAATCTCATCACCTGTACATCGCCATAATATGTAAGGCTACCAACCTGACTGCATTAAAATAAATATTTTGAGATATTATAATACACGAGATGAGAACAAAATTAATATTCTGAAAATATACATTGCTTACTTATGGCTTTTAAGGAACCCGAAGGTTCATTGCCGCCCTCACATAAGCCCGCCATCGATCCCTATCCTGTGCAAGATGAATCCAGTCCCTATTATCATATCACACCTCCCTCAAATCCATTTTAATGTTATCCTCCCATCTACGTCTCGCCCTCCTCAAAGATCTTTTTCCCTCCGGTCTCCCAACTGAAACTCTATATTCATTTCTGGATTCGCCCATATGTGCTACATGCCCTGCCCATCTCGAACGTCTGGATTTAATGTTCCTAATTATGTCAAGTGAAGAAAACAATGCATGCAGTTCTGCGTTGTGTAACTTTCTCCATTCTCCTGTAACTTCATCTCTCTTAGCCCCAAATATTTTCCTAAGAACCTTATTCTCAAACACCCTTGATCTCTGTTCCTCTCTCAAAGTGAGAGTCTAAGTTTCACAATCATACAGAACAACCGGTAAAATAACTGTTTTATAAATTATAACTTTCAAATTTTTTGACAGCAGACTAGATGATAAAAGCTTCTCAACCGAATAATAACAGGAATTTCCCATATTTATTCTGCGTTTAATTTCCTCCCGAGTGTCATTTATATTTGTCACTGTTGCTCCAAGATACTTGAATTTTTCCACCTCTTCGAAGGATAAATCTCCAATTTTTAGATCCATTTCGTACAATATTCTGGTCACGAGACATAATCATAAACTTTGTCTTTTCGGGATTTACTTCCAAACCTATCGCTTTACCTGCTTCAAGTAGAATTCCCGTGTTTTCTCTAATCGTTTGTGGATTTTCTCATATTTTCAATGCAAATTATTAACTTTTTCGATATTGAAGGGCATACAGTGATAAGCTGTTAATGTAGGCAATTCGTTCCAATGAAAAGGGTTAGACTATATGCCTGCATATGTAGATATAACTTTTTTATTTCAAACTGGAAGTACTTTTGGAGTTGTAACATTTTTTCACCGATATCTATGTAAGAAACTAAATTAGTTGTGGATATAAAAATTGCTTTAGGAGAAGAATCCGAGTCTCAGATATATTATTTGCTATATAACTCAATTTCGGTAAAAAAAAAGTGCAGATACAACCTTTTTATTTTCATATCACGATTTGTAGATATTCGCGGCTACGTAGCCTGCTAGAAGGGGATTTTAAAAATACTCACAGCTGATATTTAAAAAAGAAATATCAAA
This sequence comes from Periplaneta americana, assembly GCF_040183065.1. Classification (NCBI taxonomy): domain Eukaryota; kingdom Metazoa; phylum Arthropoda; class Insecta; order Blattodea; family Blattidae; genus Periplaneta; species Periplaneta americana. Next base: position 148,617,342 of record NC_091121.1, on the reverse strand, counting down.
CCTTGCATAATTCTGCCTTCAATTTAAATTATTTTTGACAAGAAACGTGAAAGAATACATATTTGCGACTTCGTCTGCATGAAAGTAGGCTAAAGCCGTCAAAAAAAACTTAAGTTTCTCTAATTTGTGTGTTTATTTTAAAACTCAGTTCGTTTACATAAATTTAAACTCTAAAACTTCTTATCACGCTTTTAATTCCAAGCATAACATTCCATATATTACTCGACCGAGGCCAGTGAAGTCCTGCAGCCCGGAGCGCCACTTGTACTGTTCCTGTGTTCGTATAGCGTCATCGCGATAGTTCACACTACGCCCGCGTCTCCACTCCAGTAATAATAAAAGTAACACCTATTACTTACTTACTTACTTACAAATGGCTTTTCAGGAACCCGAAGGTTCATTGCCGCCCTCACATAAGCCCGCCAGCGGTCCCTATCCTGTGCAAGATTAATCCAGTCTCTATCATCATACCCCACCTCCCTCAAATCCATTTTAATATTATCCTCCCATCTACGTCTCGGCCTCCCTAAAGGTCTTTTTCCCTCCGGTCTCCCAACTAACACTCTATATGCATTTCTGGATTCGCCCATACGTGCTACATGCCCTGCCCATCTCAAACGTCTGGATTTAATGTTCCTAATTATGTCAGGTGAAGAATACAATGCGTGCAGTTCTGTGTTGTGTAACTTTCTCCATTCTCTTGTAACTTCATCCCGCTTAGCCCCAAATATTTTCCTAAACACTTTATTCTCAAACACCCTTAACCTATGTTCCTCTCTCAGAGTGAGAGTCCAAGTTTCACAACCATACAGAAGAACCGGTAATATAACTGTTTTATAAATTCTAACTTTCAGATTTTTGGACAGCAGACTGGATGATAAGAGCTTCTCAACCGAATAATAACACGCATTTCCCATATTTATTCTGCGTTTAATTTCCTCCCGAGTGTCATTTATATTTGTTACTGTTGCTCCAAGATATTTGAATTTTTCCACCTAAAGTAACCCCTATTACAGACCATAAAGGCCCACAGGGTAATGCGAGGTTAGCAGTAGTAGTAAAGATGTCAATCATACTTGCTCGTCATCTTTACTCCCAAGTAAGTACCCCTAGTACTCATTTTTGTTACAGTTTGGGTAAACTCAGTGCGGACGAAAGTACTGGCTCAGTGAAGAAAAGCTATGGCCTCATCGGAACTCAAACGAACGACATTCCGGCTTGCAGTGCACCGGATAAACCGCGATGCTGTCGTACGACCCATTCCAGATAATAACTTATATGAAATAAGGCCTTTCAATTCTAATTTTATAATAGCTAGGGATATCGTACATTTTTTAAAAGAATTTTGGATAAATATATATAAAAACAAAATTCAAGAGAGTTTAAAATAAAATAATATAGAACTAAAAATAATATTTACTATATCCATAGCTCTGAATGATACTACAGCTTAAATTTAACTTCATGCTATTTTAGTAATCGGCATAATGGGTAAAACATCCAGGTCTCGAGTCTCAATACTAGGCTGACCAGATTTTTTATGGTCCAGCAGGGGACATCGGCAATTTAAAGAAAAACCACAAACGCTTACATAATCACTCTCCGTTGAAATGTTAAAGAAAATACATGTAACAGTAGATACAACGATAGAACTTTGCACACTAAATTTATAGAATATCTTAAAAGTTTAAATTAAATGTATAAACACACGTAACTCCTGTATTATTATAGTTACTAAGAATTCTTATTTCAGTACTGATGCATGCATGGAAGTCTTCCACATGATAGGCCTATTGTACACACTGAACTCTAACACACACATTTTAAAAGTACTTGTCTCTTTTTACGGATCTTTTCATTCCTATACAGCTTCACACTAAGTTCTTCAAATTATGAATGAAAGTTTTTTTTTTCTAAATCTAACAAAGCTTTAACTGTTTCAACTTATTTTCTGACTTTTTATCACTCCAGATTGAGTTCTCTGTGGAGAAAAGTCTTTCAACTGATGAATTACTGACTGGAAGACACATGATTAATGACACTATTTTCAGATGATTTTCAAACGGAACAAATATCTTCTTGAAATGCTGAAAAACATCATACCACTTTTCACCTGTTGGTTTGTCACAAAATCTCATTTTGAACTACTTACAAATGGACGCTGCGGCAGTTCTATCGCTTCCACGCAATGCGAATGCTAAGATGACCAAAGATAAAGATGCTATGTTCTTCTCAAAGAGTGCAGAATATCTCATACTGTGCTCGCTGGTTCTTCTGTCTGATACTGAGAAGCGTTCAGAAATGTGCATGAATCGCAGCAGTTTCATCAGAATCCTTAAATATTTGTGTAAAATTTTAGAGAGAGAGAGAGAGAGAGAGAGAGAAATAACTCGTCCGGCCTTAATTAAGGATGACCACGACGATCCGGAAATTAATAGCAAACAAATATAATCAATTAAATATGAATATTGTTATAAAAATAAAATGTAATAATTAAGCACCATTGATTATCAATTATAAAATAAAATCTTAGAAGATGACTATAAAATTATACTTATAAATAAAAGATTTTATTTAAAATTAGCATATCCTTAATTAAGGCCTTCTGAGTGGTATAAATGAAACTGTATAATCTACTACAGGGAATCTTTAAGAATTTGCGAGATGATTTTTTGAATTTCAAAAGATGATATTGATAATAGTTTTAAAAATTATATGTAAATTTTGGTAAAGAACTCCGAGCACCAAAAAATAAACCTGTCACTGACCAATTGAAGAGAGGGATGTTATACTTGGCACTAAGGTAGGGAATACAAGGTTCATAACTGGCCCTCTTTTCCTGATCAACCTGATGAGCTTGGTTTAGATCTCTCTCAAAATCAAAGCCTCTGGGGACAAAACGAGGACATTTGCTCCCCGGGGACAGCAACTCAAAACCAGGGACTGTCCTCAGAAATCGGGGACGTCTGGTCAGCCTATTCAATACAATGTTGCAAACCCTCAAAAATCATCACAAAGCAGTCACAGTGAGAACCCTAAAAATAATAATAATAATAATAATAATAATAATAATAATAATAATAATAATAATAATAATAGTAATATATACTCATTATCATCATTATGAAATGAGGAACAAAAGTAGAGATACAGACAATTGAGTTGTAGTGAGACAGGATTTCTCTTAGCAAAGAATACTACTGCATTATATATTCTTCTCTGTGTGGTAGATAATTATGATAATGAGAACAGCGAAGCCTCACCTCCTTGCGAACCTTGAGGGAGGGCCACGCCTGCCGCCGATTTCTCTGGCAGTCTGGTCGTTTTGCCAACCGAAAGTTTCACATCACTGCTGACATGCTGAATAACTCACTTGTGAAGAAGTCTATCATCGAATGGAATCAGCTTCGAATCTACGCGTTTCCCCGTGGCCAACACGCCTCCATAAAATTCAGATTTCCTCGGCAATAAGTCGATATCCTATTTAGTTTTAGACTAGGGTAAAAGTGTGGAAGTGAATGACGTTCTTTATTCTGCAACGTACGCATTATATTTTTCCATCATTCGTCTCAAATAAGTATCTACCAAAATATTCCAAGGTCTTTATGAAGCTTGCTACTTTCTCTCAAGTGCTCAAAATATGTGCAACACGATATTCCTACAATCTATCAAAGCTAATATCGACGACCCAGTTCAAAAGGCAAACAATTCAAAATTTAACGTTTTGAGAAACCTGCATTTTAAAGCTGTATGTTACTCTGAAAAAAACAAAGCATTGAAATTACTACAAATTCTGTTAATGATGTTTTATATATACTATAAGTTTCAAATTAGAGTGTGTTAATTTAATTTTTCACAGCAACATGAAGCTTTAGAATTCAGTTTCATCAAAACTTTAACCGAGTTGTTTCCCTTTTGAATTGTCCCGTTGATTACGCTTCGGTAGAAGGACAAACTATATGTCAATAACTATTTCCCCATTCTTCATTATACATCTTGATTACACAATTTTTAACACTATATCACTTCGGAAAACGTATTATTTGTCTTTCTTGTGTTAATTTCAGAACACACACACTCTTTGACTCCACATTACACTACACACACTCCCACAGGAAACAAAACAAAAGGCGCCAAGACCAGCAACAACCAGTTCTGAAGATGGCCAGTAACAGGCTGAAACATGTTAACGAGGTAGACGTAGATGGGAGGATAATATTAAAATGGATTTGAGGGAGGTGAGATATGATGGTAGAGACTGGATTAATCTTGCACAGGTTAGGGACCGATGGCGGGCTTATGTTAGGGCGGCAATGAACCTGCGGGTTCCTTAAAAGCCATTTGTAAGTAAGTAATCAGATACAACATGTTTCAAACTTGCTACTGAAAAGGTGTAAATTCATCGAAATCTTAGCCGTAATAAGGTTTGATGGTAAAACATTGAACTATTGTGAAATACCATAGCCTAGTGCAACATTAACATTGCTAGCGACATTTTTATGTAGTATTTTGGTGAATAAAACTAAATTTATGCGGTAGGAAAAGGACTATCTCTTGCCTGTACTGTGATTTGATGGATTGGACATGGACAGCACTTCTTGTATAGACGATCTGCCTGCATAAATAAATGCCTTGTTTATTTACGTAAAACGAGGAATGTCGAAACAATGTTTCACACAAATATTTCGATGACAATTACAAATCATTTGTAAGGGAACATGTTCAAATGACAAAACAGGCAAAATAATAACAGTGTCTAAAATAACAAGCCGCACCAGACAAAACATGGCTGGGTTCATTCTGTAGGTTTTAGCTAATGCTGTCTAGAATCTAAATAGCACAGCTATACCAAGACTTCTCCCTTCCCTCATGCGTTTACACCCGGACACATTCATAGCCTCAATACAAGGGCGAGTGCCAAGTGAAGAAAACAAGCCTTCTTCTGATTGAGGTTCTGGCTGATATATACACTGGCCCTATTAATCGATAGTGAACGATAATTTGTTGGTGTAAGCACCAGGGGCGTATTTTGCGGACTACCGGGGCTACCGGCGGTAGCCCAAGGAAATTACAAAAGAAAAAGTTTATAATATAACATAATGTAATAATTTTGTATTACCGTATTAGTTTTACCACAGTAATTAAAATTAAAGTAATTGTTAGATTTATATGCGCTCTCTGCTCTCGAAAGAAACAAGTTGTCAAGGCGGCATCACTGGAGAAACCGCTGCTACGAAGGGTAGCCTGTGACCGTTCCGCTCACGTCGCACAACTCCCCGTCCCCCCGCTCCCTCCTGTTCCCATCATGCACTGTAGGTGGGTGAGTTGCCGCTCTCGTGATCGGTTTCTTGGAAGGCGCGAAGCAACAATATGCTTAGTACGCTAGCTCATTAATGTGATTGTGTTCTTGCAGTGCAGTATTTTAAATTTGTGATTTTTTCGAGTGTCTAAGAGTTATATTAATTGTGAATTATTAAGTTTTTAATTTCCCAATTAAGTGATATTGTGAAAAATATGGCAGAACAAGTTTCTGGAGAGGTTTGTGTTGAAAATGACTGTGTAATAGAAGGTTTATTAAAAGTGCCTTTTAACCGTCATACATACGAGAAAGTTGAAATTGTGAAAATGGAAAGACCAACTCCTGAGTTAAATTTGTCCATGGACGTAAAAGAAAAACAGCGTGAGTACACACGCCATTTCACTTCAACATCATATGGTAAGTGGAATTGGTTGTGTGGTAGTTATAAACTGTCTAAACTATTTTGCTGGCCATGTTTGTTATTTAGCCGCGAAACTAATGTGTGGTCAAAAGAGGGGTTTTCTAATATGAACTCCCTTCGAACGGCAGTCCTAAAACACGACAAATCAAAAGCTCATATTTATAGTAGCATCAACTTTGCAAACTTTGGGAAGACAAGAATTGATTTACAGCTAGATAAGCAAAAAGTTCTACACATCAACCAACACAATGCTCTTGTGAAAAAAATCGGGAGATTTTACTGCGTCTTATTAACGCAATCTGCTTTCTAGGAAAACAAGAATTGGCTTTTCGGGGTCATAATGAGAGTGTGGAATCAGACAATAGAGGAAATTATATTGAATATTTAAGTTCCTTAAGTGAATTTGACCATTTACTGGCCAATCATCTTGAGAGTTCAATAGTATTCCGTGGTACTTCTCCCGCAATTCAGAATGACAATATTTGCTATAAGTGGGGTTATGATAAAGAACATAAAATCTGAAATAGAAGAAGCACCTTTTGTGGCCATTGTTGTTGATGAAACAAGTGACTGCTCTAATCAGAGTCAATTGTCCACTGTTTTAAGATACGTCGACAGTACTGCCAATGTTCAAGAACGGTTTATAGGATTCACAAATGTCAGTTCGGGCAAAACTGCTGCTGCTTTGTTTCAGCAAGGGGAAGGTGTTATAGCAGAATACAATGTCGGCAATAAGTTAATTGCACAGACATACGATGGTGCTTCAGTTATGGCGGGAAATATTAATGGCTTAAAAACAAAAGTTCAAGAAAAGTATCCTCAAGCACTATTTGTCCATTGTTACAGCCATGTTCTCAATTTAGTTTTGCAACAAACTACTTTATCCATTCCAGAATGCCGCATTTTTTTTCAAAACACTGTCGGGTTTAGCTGCATTTTTCTCATCATCTCCTAAAAGATCAGAAAAACTCAAGGAATTTATGAAAAAGAAACTCCCAAAAGTAGCACCAACTAGATGGAATTTTACATCTCGGCTTGTAAATACAGTAAAGTAATACAGAGAAGAACTGACTGCTTTCTTTGAAAATATCATTTGTAATGACTCTGAAGAAAACTGGGATGATGATGTAATTGTGCAGGCTCAAGGATATTTGTATTTTTTCACACAGTTTCAGAATATATTTCTTCTTGAAGTCTATGATAGAGTGTTCGCACATACAGATGTGCTCTACAATATTCTTCAGACAAAAAGTCTAGACATAGCATACTGCTTGCAAGAGGTATCAAAGTTAAAACATACTATATCCGAGTTCAGACGTAGTGGGTTTGCGTCCATATGGAGTAATATGGAAAATGAAAATTCTTCAGACAATACAATGGAACCACCATTAAAGCGAAGAAAAGGAGATGATGAATTGAAATACAGGCAGCTGTACTACAGCATACTAGATCGTATGCACATGGAAATTACTGACAGATTTTCTGATTATGGAAAGCTTCAGTTCACACATCTTCTAGATTCTCAAAAATTTTCTGCTTATAGAGAAAACTTTCCGAATGAGGCACTAAACAAATTATTTCAGTCCTATAACAGTCACTTTGATCAAGTACGTTTGAAAAATGAATTAAGTGTAATATATTCAGCAGAAGTCTTTGATTTTTCGAACAAACCTATCCATGAAATATTATCTGCCATATATGAAAACCAGCTGAACCAAGTTATTCCTGAAGTCCTTAAATTGGCAACATTAATTGTGACAATACCAGCTACGTCAGCATCGGTAGAAAGAACATTTTCTGCGTTGAAGAGAATAAAATCCTACTGTAGATCAACTCATACACAAGAACGTTTATCCGGCTTGGCACTGATGTCAATTGAAAAGTCATTTCTACAGAAACTTCGTAAGCGGCCCAACTGTAATTTCAATGACGAAGTCATCAAAGTATTTTCGTCCCAATCAAGACGTCTGGAATTCACATATAAATAGGTAATGAATTATAGGGTTTTTAAAATATATTTTGTGTAATAATAGGGTCAGTGGTAGCCCAGACCCTTAAACCAGTATACGCCACTGGTAAGCACAGTCTACTACATACAGTCGCGCAACTTCAACACTTTTTTTTTGCCAACATTCGCGATACTAGCGCCCAAGCGGCAGGCAAGGCACGGGTCATAGGATTGATACAGTCAGCACGTGCTTTTAAGGGATGCGAGATGTTGTAATAACGTCGGAATAAAGGCAATGTATGCAGTGCTGTAAATTGCAGTAACAACAAGTTTAAATCTCTGAATTTGTCGTTCTTCAGATTCCCTAAAAATCAAGAGAGGTAAGTGTATATCAGAAAATTATAAGTCAGTCATAACCAATCATCCACATTGTAGGTAGCCTACGTATTGTGTTCTATAAAATATTTATTAGTTATCAGTTACCTAATTATATGTCAGGAAGGACAGTTTAAATAGAAAGAAAGTAAATATCTGTTATAGTATATTATTTTGTTGCAGAGATCATATGTGTAAATGTGTAACCATTTCGATTTTGGATAATGTAATCTATTTACAGTTTTTAATGTAAGTAATTTCATAATTTTTGTATTCGTGGTTTTTACTATATATTTTTCAAAAGTTAAATGTTATATTGCATTCAAGTAGGGATCATGGTGTTAATTGTTCAAGAATTCATGGAGTATTGTAGTCCTTTTGCAAAATATTCATTTCTTGAATAAATCCAGACTGTGTCGATAAATTTCTGACGTGTTGCTGTAGATTCATGTGACAGACATATTAAGTTCTCAAGAAATAAAAGAGTCTTCTTAAATTTAATATAAAATAGCAATCTTCTCTGTAATAATTTGCATGACTGTTATTGGTGTTGATTTTACAGTTCCAGTGATTATTGAAAATAAAAGTACATTTTCTAAGTGAATTGAAGTTAAAATTTTTTCAACAAAATTGTGTTCATTTATTTGTTCTCACCTACGTCATATTAACAGTAAGTGCATGTAAATTACGTACTAAATAGGTAGCATAAGTTAAAATTAAGCCTATGTGTGAAAACTGGAAATGCAATGTAAAATGCGATAAACTGGCCATAAAAAATTAAACCAAAATATCAGCACTATTTGCGACTCATTAATAAAGGAAATACCGGTTCTTACGAAATAGAAAAAAATAATGAATTTTATAAATCAGTGTCTAACATATTAAGGTTTAAATCCTCCCTTTTTTATTTTCAAGTTTACCTCAGCGGTCGAGTTTACCCCAATTTGCGGTATGGAAAATAGTTAATTTCTCAGGAAATAGGGAGAGGAGTTCACCACGCGATGTACCCTACGAGATATACCCTACAATTTTGAAGCTATTAATTTTGACTCTTCTCACAGGAAATACAGAGTTCCAATGATGCATAAATATATTTAGGAATGAACTGAATTAACCGTCCACGTACGAACAATTATATTATTTCAAACCCTGATACATGATCAGGGCCATGATTCAGTTGTAAGGAGCAGAAAGAATTACGTTTATTCCCAGCTTCTGAAACTTGTAGATTAACTGCGAGTGAAATTCTTCTAGGATTCTAAAGTAAAATTAATAAGAATAATATACACTTACTGTATAGCATAAAAATGTAAAATGAATTACGCAAAACCCGTTTTCTGATGTGTTATCATATGTCGTCTGACATTTTTAACTTGTCTGCCGCTATAGGGCTACTGTCGCGCCAGCTGTCAAATGTTGGCATATTTTATACGTACGGGTTGCGCGACTGTATGTATTAGACTGTGGTGTAAGTGTGGTTTATTTAGTTATTACTTCTATGAATAGATGGCGAAGTTAATAGCCAGTGTCGCTAATTGAGGCGGTTAGAAGGAAAGGGGTGTATTGACATTTCTAAGAAAATTATTTAAGTGCATTCAGGGTAAACTAAACCATTTAAAATTTCAGTAGTAAAGGGATATATCTTTTAACCACATCGCACATTAACATTTAAATTTAAAACTTCACGGAATTTACAAATGCTTAGTAACTTTTAATCACATTTTATGGAAAATAACGTAAGTGCACTTACACTCCTTTGCTTCTGACGTCTCAATTGTACATAAATACAGGGTGTTTCCGAGGTGATGTTACAAACTTTCAGGGATGATGGCGAAGGGCACATGTATCAATTTGAGATAAGGAACCATGGTCCGGAAATGACTGAGTCGAAAGTTATAAGCAAAAATAGTCTAGTTGTGTGGAAATGGAATTGTAATTTCGCACCACGTGCCCTCCTTCCCTTAACTTTTCGAACAGTCGTGGAAAATTGATATGAGCTGGATGTCTCCTACGTGGGTACTTGTCTCGATACAATCTGTGAGCTTGTCTACTGTTCCCCTTTGGCTCATCCGTATTCGAAAATCAGGTCCGCATATTCCGCTCTCGTGTACTCCTCCATTTCACTAGGACTGATCGACTGGACACTGATACTTGTACACACACACACTACTGTCTACAGACGTGCATATCAGGACCGACCATGTCCGTTACACATTACGTTATCTGCATTGTTTTAGTGTAGTTTCCTGTCCCCATCCCTCAGACAGCGCATTGAATGGAATACTGTATGTAGACAACGTAAACAACGTCAAATGAATACAGTATGTGTAAGATGTTCAGATAAATACACATAAATAAGGTGTACAGAGAAATAAAATTATTTCATTTCCACAGAACTATTTTTGCTTGTAACTTTCGACTCGGTCATTTCCGGACCAGGGTTCCTTTTCTCAAATTGATACATGTGCCCTTCGCCATCGTTGCCAAAACGCTCACTGGAGGACAGGAATTTCTTGAGGTGAGAAGAGAGAGAGGGGAGGAGGTGGAGGGGAGAGGGAGGGGGAGGGGGAGGGGGGAGAGAGCGAGAGAGAGAGAGATGTATGTTCGGCCCATAGACCTGACAGAGCTGCCGATGAATTTCAATTGGCGCAATGCTTTGTGCATTAAAGAACTTTATCACCGACCGAACCTCGCAGGCGGCAGGAGAAGGAATAAGAGCTTCCATTTCGGACCACTGCTGCCACGCTACTGGCACCAGGCGGGACCTGTCCGGCTGGCATATGATTGATACGTCATAGATCTGTTACGCATGCGCAACTGACACGGCTAATTACGTTTACTTTCAAGGGGGAAAAATCGGGAAACTTACTTTCTGGATGCGCCTCGTACTTACAACTTAAGGGGGGAAGGAACTTACACACACAAGGATGATCACTTCACAGGACCTGTTTCCCTCTCTAAAATCGGTCTCAAAATAAAATACAACAGATTACCAGCAATGAAATGTACATAATATAAAATTAAGAAAGGAACATTTCAACTCACATTAGGACAAAATAAAAGCCATATAACTCCAATGCGAACAAAAAACAAAAAACATTTCACATTCACTTATGCCAAACAGCGAAGCTATCAGTAAACATTCCGACATCAACGGGTTTTATTGTATGTTGATGGCACAACGTGACTGCACGTTCTCCTACCTGGCGCTTCTCTTGACGCGACTACATATCGTGTCGTTATGGGCTATTAAAAATGCACCAGTCGCAGTTTACGGCTATATATTTGAACTAAACCTCTAGTTGCAAATTGTTAGCAATATTTCACTGTGACCTTCCGTCTATTTACATTCATTTATCAGACAGAGCCAGTTCAAGCCTGCACGCACAGAATAAATTTACAGGAATCAACTGAAAAAGTGAGTAGGTAATAAAGGAAAAGAGGGAAGACTGGAGAATGCTGGTATGATTGGAAAATGTTCTACAGTCGAACGTGTCTTAATTCGAACGTTTTTATTTCGAAATCGTGAACAATTCGAACTTTTCGCGCGGTCCTTTTTCTTTTCTGTATTAAAGCAATGTTAAAAAATTGTCTATAATTCGGTTTTGGATAATTGAAGACCTCCCTCGAATAACGGTGTAACCAACAAAATACTACTTTTATGTTATGAACGAAAAACATCTGATAGGCTCTTCTTAAGTCATGTAACATTATAGCTACCAGTATAATCTTGTTTGAGGGTTCATTCAATTATTAGATAATAAATAGTAACATTTCAAGTTCATAGTTTTGAAATAACAGAAATTGTTTCGAGATTACAATGGAATAAGGGTGTATCATCAATTAAAAAACAGATTAAACGTATGAAAATGAACAAAATGAAAGATTCATTATTTCTAAGGACAGTACAATCTGATGCTCATAGAACATAGGTATCACATGCTCAAAATCACTGCATAGTAGGAAAAAAACTAAAATATAAGAGAAAAGTTATGAACGAAAATGAAAGATTCTTTATTTCAAATGCAGTTCAATCTAATGTTCAGACAACATAGGCATCACATGCTCTACAAAGGAGGAAAAAAAATGTAAGAGAAAAGTTATGAACAAAAATGAAAGATTCTTTATTTTTAAGGGCAGAACAATGTAATGTTCATAGAACATAGGCCATCACATGGTCAAAATCATTGCAAAGTAGAAAAAAAAAGTAAAATGTAAGAAAAAAGGTATCAAAGTACAGCACATGTAATGACACTACTCCTTATACTGTAGTTCAGTGGTTGTCAGCACTCGCTGAAATGTGCAATGGGTACGCTGTGCCGTCCCGTGTGCACTTTCGTACAACAGGGAGAGATAGAGAGTATACCTGCTAGCAGCTACGAGAGCACTATAGTGCACTGCGTTTTCCGCGGGTAAGAGAGGCTAGCCCCAGCGTGCTCTGTGCTGACGACCACTGCTCTAGTTGGAAACAGGTAAATCCATGTAGAACTTGCGGTACTCAATATCAGTAATGAACTCACACATATGTGTGAGATCTCGCTTCTTCTCTTTTTTGATGGGTAAGGGACCTTGATACGCTGTTTCTTGTGAAATGGATACACAACCCATGACTGTAAAGTCCCATGAGATTTTCGCACATAAACGGAAAAGGGATCATTTTGTGAACATTTAAGCCACATTGCTTCTGTTATTTTAAATTATTTTTGGGATAAGTGACATTCTTGTCCAACGTATCAAAATTTTTGAAGTCCTCTGATTGCATGTAATTAACCTGGAATGGATTTGTTGGTCTTGCGGCCACTATCACTTCAACCCATTGGAATGGTACATTAACTTTTGCACTTCTTTTTTGTTTTTCTATTAGTGCGAAATGTGTCGCAGGGCAGAAAACTGTGTCCACTGCACAGAAATTTTTGCTCTACGGTAGAAAAATATCCCCACAAACCAAAATGCCTCAGAAGTGACAGCATTTTGTGATTGTTATTCTGTGACATACATCTATCCGACCACACAATAAGACTTCTTGTTTCCCTAGCAGATAAAGGTTTGAAATTTTGCATGATATAGGAAAATGAACAAGAAGCAACTTCAGAGGCTCCTCGATCTGCAACTCCCTCATGCCATAAATGCATAGTTACTTGACCAGAGCCAGCATTACTAACACAGTAGTTCTAAGTTGAGAACTGTCTCTGATAAAATACATTAGAGTGTGTTAACATAGGTGAAAACAAAACCTGCTGCATGTCTGCGCATAAGACTACGACACTATTATTTTGCCTATACTCCATTTTTTTTCATGGAGTGCAGTTTCATACATAGGACTTTGCCGACAGACCTTCTACTGCCCCCTACTAATTGGTTGTCATAAGTAAATGTCTTCCTTACTATGATAGAAATCTTGTCTTCTCTTGTTAGTAACCAATCACAACCCTCGTTTAGAAGAATTGACAGGTGCCCGTCAAATCCACGTGGAGGCAGTGTTGCCGCATCTTTTTCGAATCCCGTCAGTTTCACTGCATAATTTCGAAGGTCATCAGGATTGTGACAACTGTGTACTGTTGTGACGAGGGGACAGGATGGAATTGTCAGAGGTGATTATGTAGGAAGTCATAAATCTGTAAGTGGGTGTTCAAAGGAGCCACCGAACTGCACTCCTTGAAATAAAATAAGGTATAGCTATTTCTATGTCCTCCCTCAACACAGCGTAGGCTTGTTCTGCTTTCCTATGGTGTAAGTTTGTTTCAAATTCAATCCTTCTCGTCTCTTCAGCACTTGTAGCATTGGAAAGTTGTACAAAATATCTGTCACATTTTTGACATGTGTCTGATCGTGGAAGCCCAAATTTTAAATTGAATCTGGATCTAAACACATCTCTATATTGGTGAAGTGATACATGGGTGTCTGGATACTTTTCCTCAAACACTGAATGCATTGTCGATACATTTAAACCTGGTGGAAGGTAACTGCATATAGTTTTTTTCTGCTATAGTGACTTTCCTGAGTAGGAAATGACTGAATATGTTGAACAATCAAGACTATAGTTTAATTTGTGGTACGATGAGGGCGATTCATATCCTTACCTCTTTGATCCGTTAATGGTCCATTGTTTTTCATTTTGGCTTGCAATATTTGTATGCGTTTCGAGCTGATAGCATATACCTGAAGAAGAGTCTTTAAACACACTTGCACTCTCTTACTTCGAATGAACAGAAAATACTTGAAACTACATTGCCTACGTGAGAGATTTTCCTCTCTGTAACGTCTTCCAATGTCACACAATTCAGTGCACTGGTGAACAAGAAATGATGACTGCTCATCGTGTGTCTTATTATAATAATCCGTAAACAAGCGTAGTTTTGTGTCATGGTTGAGAAGTTTGCATCCTGCATATTTACATTTGCAAACAGTTTCCTGAAATATCAAATATACCATACAAACTTAAACTTTTCAATATACAGTATGTATAAATGAAGACCAATTTATTTCATTTTCACTTAAATTTATACAATGAAATGCATTAACATTTCAATCTCACCAACATTGCGTCTAACCTATAGAACTAATTTTCTGTATTGTAATAATAATGAGTAGAATAATGACTACATTATGCATTTGTCTGTATGTTAGGAATGACATCGGAAACTTTTGTATACAATGCGGGTATTAAAGATGAATAAAGACTTTGTAATGATGTTACATCTTTACTCCACTTACACAATTTGGAGGTTGTTTTGCACGTTTCACTATATCATTTCTTGTTGTATACTCCTTCCCATGCTCCTTTAATGATTTCCTTGCGACATCCTTCCATTCGTCAATGTTAATCTTACGTTTACGTCCTTTATTTATAGCTTTTTTATACACTGGAGTTACCACAACAGAGTAGTTGGCTGCCATCTCGACCGATGTTACATCTTTATTCCACGGACCGCTATTTTCAACTGTCTCTAGCTCATTTAATATTACGAGTATGATCTGCAGATCGCAGCATCACATAACACATCGATGTTGCGTACTGTTTCACCTATAATCCCAGTTAAGCAAAATTTGATGTTACACCATTATTCGAGGGAGGTCTTCAATTCCAAATCAAATCCAACGAAATTCTGTTCCAAAATTACGAAAATCAGCCCTGAGTATAGCATCGCCTTGTCTTCAGTTGAAGAAGGGCCAGAATACCACCAGAAAACGTTGTCTACAATCGCCCAGATCATGCAGGAAAGTCGCTACAATAAAATGTGCGTGAAACAATTCTTCAAACGCTTAATAAATTCGAAGAACTCTGAATGAATCAAAGATTACATACTATAAATCAAAGAAAAATGACACGCTTTAAAAGAAAAAACTTCGAATATCCTGTATTTTGACAGTGACGTACAGATACGAAATTAAAAAATGGGTCGAGTCTTGCTTGGGTAGCAGTCCTCGTCTATGTAAGCAACAAGCTCCGCAAGACTGTCCACAAGTAGCATATGTATGGTTTTTCTGAATCGACGTGTGCGAAGTGAGACACAAAGCCGGACTACAAGAGAGATAGTGAGTGGTTTCTATGAGCGTATTCCGAATCTCACTGGTGAGCAATCCGATGGCATCACGGTGTTCCGAATTCCACCGATGACGTCATTGATGCTCCACCGGTGTCGCACCGGTGCCATCAACTTGCAGAGGTGGTGGCAGTCTCCATCAGCCACCATCAGTGAATCTGATTGGTTCTTGTATAGGGCGGGAATTAGCAGACGAATGACATCGTGCACTGTTGTGTCATGGCGGTGTGTTCTGCTTTAGTTCTGCTGTATTGTTTGTAATGAGCACAACGTAAAAACAATATGTTAATGGCTTATGAGCGAACATGTCAACGGGCCAGTTATTACTACCGGTTCAAGAAATAAGTTGTTTATGATCTCTTTTCTTTGAACGAGATGGCAGTACGAAAATTTCGCAAAATTTTGCTAGCGTAGCACAGATAACCACTTACACGGTCGCCATGACAGCATCAATTCTTCCAGCAGTTTTGTTCCTTATTTTCGTTGCAACGTGACGTCATTGATCCCACCGGACCGGTGAGATTCGGAATACGCTGTATAGCTGCGAGAGCCTTGCATGCGTCGGTTCAGAAAAACCAAGGCTTTAGGCGCTTTACTGCATATGCGCAATGCGCTGTATCTGGAATTTAGTAAAATAAGGTGGCCCAAATTCTATTTCTAGATCTGTACAAAATCGTAAATAAATAGTTATTTTGGAAAACGTATTATATGTCTTTCACGTGTTAAATTTTGTTACCTTGTTAACATGTTTCGGCCTGCTATTAGTCATCATCAGAACTGGTTGCTGCTGGTCTTGGCGCCTTTTGTTTTGTTTCCTGTGGGGGTGTGTTTGTATAGTGTAATGTGAAATCAGAGAGTGAGTGTTCTGAAATTGAGTTGTGTGTTGAGAATTTCATTTGGATGTGTTTTTGTGTGTTTGTATATTTCGTATTGTTCTAATGTGTTTAGTTTCTGGCTTTTTGGTTGGATGTGTAACATAAAATTGAACACGTGAAAAACATAATACGTTTTCCAAAGTAATATAGTGTTGAAAGTTGTTTACACAAGATGTATAATGAAAAAAAATTATGTTTTTAGTATATTGCACTGATTTATATACA
This sequence comes from Periplaneta americana, assembly GCF_040183065.1. Classification (NCBI taxonomy): domain Eukaryota; kingdom Metazoa; phylum Arthropoda; class Insecta; order Blattodea; family Blattidae; genus Periplaneta; species Periplaneta americana. The sequence goes on along the minus strand of NC_091121.1, from coordinate 148,600,655 downwards.
AGAGGTTCCAGTACAATTCCAAAGGGAATTCCATAAATTTAGTCGGTTGATTTGGGCCGTTTCTCTTCAAAATCATTACTATATTTCAATCAACATTTCTCTGGCATGCCACCGGCGTGACTCAGTCGGTTAAGGAGCTTGCCTGCCGGTCTGAAGTTGCGTTCGGACGCGGGTTCGATCCCCGCTTGGGCTGATTACCTGGTTGGGTTTTTTCCGAGGTTTTCCGCAACCGTAATGTGAATACAAGGTAATCTATGGCGAATCCTTGGCCTCATCTCGCCAAATATCATCTCGCTATCACCAATCTCATCGACGCTAAATAACCTAGCAGTTGATACAGCGTCGTTAAATAACCGAATAAAATAAAAAAAAATTCTCTGGCGTAGAAAGTAAGAAAACAATTGAAACCGTCTAATTAGATTTTTTAATGGTCTCTTCAACTTTGAATTAAAACATTTTTACTGTGTATTAATTTAATTTAATTCTGAAAGTTCTCAATAATTTTATACTGCACTCGGGATCCTATTATATAATCCTTAATCGTGAGAAACAGACAACCCTTATCAAATGTACGGAAATTTCACTCCCCATGGTCAATCCTCCTCTTCTCACTGCCAGTCTTTCTTACTGCCTGCTTGACTGCCTTTCTTTCTTCCTAATAATGCTTGTTATTCTTCCTTTCCAATAATATGAGTCATTCTTTCTTTCTAATAATATTTATTCTTCCTTTCCAATAATACGTGTCATTCGTCTCTCTCTCTCTCTCTCTCTCTCTCTTTTTTTTTTTTTTTTTTTTTTTTGCAGAGTTTCTTTCATATTCCTTTACTCTCGTTACATAGGCCTACACTTCTCAACTTCTGTCTCCTTACTTCCGTCCTTTGTCTTTTACCTGTCCTTTTGTCTCCATTTCTCGCATCTTTGTATTTTTCTTTCCCTCTTCACTGTTTCTATTTCTCTTCCTTTATGCGATGTACAACGTTAACTACAATATCAGATGTGTTTTGACAGTCTTCATGCATTCTGCATGCACTATCGTCGAGTCATTTTTGTGACCTCACCGTTTAATATAAATCACGTAGTCCCTGTGGCAGTGACAAGCACGAAGTCTACAACACAACATTGGACAATGAGAGTCATGGTCCAGCGCTTTATCACTGCCGATAAGAGTACATACCTTTACTGCAAACAACACTGACAGTAACTTAGCAAATATAACATTCAAAATAAATCATACTACAGCCTTTAATAAGTATACTAATGTGCATATTAAAAACTAACAAAGAACACTTTTTGAAATCAACGTCATCAGTAAATAACATTCGGCCGAGATTAGCATTACTTAAAGCACATACATGTAATTTGTAGCTGAAGTTAAAATGAATATGCATCAGTTACAGCTCCGCCTCTTTTAACGCAACTTCAATTCATAACATATGAATATTGTTAGAAGTGTTCGCACATATATCAAAAGCACATTAAACGTCATATCTATCCATTTCAATGAATATACACACAGTAATATTAATAAATATGCTGAAAATATTATCGCCAGTGGACAATTACAACACACAGTATCTCCGGACTTCACAATAACAAACAATTAACGGCCGGAACTGACAATCCTAAGTGAATGAGTCCATCGATCAAATTCATATCCGGTTAAATGAAACATCCTTACTTTGGTTTTCCCACGATTCCTTCTTTTTGATAAATTACCATTCAGTTTAGTCACAACAAACTAATCACTTCTCAACCAGTATAATAAATATAAAAATGTCACTGTCCACTCTCTTCAGAATACTTATTATAGGGGGTGGATGTTGATCACCTAAAAATCTACTTAAAATGATCATTAAAATGCCCTTAAACTAAAGGAAAAATGACATAAAATTAAAAGAAAATGACATTTAAATATTACTCAACGTACTCGCATCACAACTTCTTAAAAATTAGTCACCTTGTTTCAATAACTGCCTTGCAAATCTCGGAGAGAGGAGGCAACTTCCTGGAATTTGGCTAAGATAAACGAAAAGAAAATCCAACAAAATGAAGGTTTTAAGGGAAAACTATATATTTTTAATGAGGGTTTACAATGTGTTTCAATCAGGGGTGGTCAATTTCAGTGTCTTCATTCTCCGTCTCCTCCTTCCGCACTTCACTTTTGTTACCAGATCTTCCAGATGAGGGAGTGTGAATGACAAAACAAATTGTGGGCGCAGCGTGCATTCTTGCAATCTTTGTAGTAAAAATACTGCCTACTACAGTAGACATACCTTCCGAATGTTGAGGACACAACGTCCTGTCCAGGACATGATGAAAGTTTCCTCCCTTTCAAATATAAATTCTAAAGACACCCTCGTACCAACAAAAGAACAGTAGCGGTCAAAGTCCTCATTTAAACTAAGCTGTCAAGCATTTTGTATTTCTTACGTTATGTGAAGTGAAGCCTTCAGTGGAATGAGGGATGGATTTTAGAATCTGTTCCAAACTATAAAACTGAAACTTCACTGTTATTCACTTATTCAGTAGGTAATTTTACTACTGACCTATTTGGTTAGGAAATGATTTAACAGACCTATCGGTAAAGAAGAAAGTAAAATGCATTCAAAATGATCTTCAAAGTATTAAAAAGACCAAAAAATGTCGAAAAAAAAATATAAAAATGACATATTAGTTCAAAAACTTCAACTGCAATATAAGAAATTACTTATTTACGTTGATATTAACATAGAACAAATAGTAATAGAGGATAAAATAATTGAGCAAGTGAGTAGTTTCAATTATTTGGGTTGCAACGTATCCTATTGCAAAAATAACTATGTTAACAACAAAATAAATAAATTCCAGAGAATGTACGGTACAATAAAAAAGAACTTTAGCCCGGAGACACTAAAAGAGACCCAACTAAAATTCTATAAAGTAATGGCAGTCTCTGTTCTTATGTATGGCAGTGAAAGCTGGGCATTGACTCGATCAGAAAGAAGAAGGATAGAGGATGCAGAGATGAGATTTCTGAGATCAGTGGCAGGATACATTCTATTGGACCAGAAAAGAAGCACAGATATAAGGACGGAACTGGGAATTTTCAACTTAAAGGACAGATTATTAAGACAAAAGAAAAACTGGAAAGAACATATATTAAGGATGAATGAAGACAGATCCCCTCCCCCCAAAAATACTGAACTACAGACCGGAAGGAAGGAGGAATGTCGGAAGACCCCGCAATAGATGGGAGGACACTTTCCAAGAGGAAGGAACAGGCCACCAGGCCTAAACCTTGAAGATGATGATGATGATGATTAACATAGAACAAATTTATATATTAATAGGCATCGTCCTAATGTGAAAAATAAGAAGATGACTTTTCATCAACATCCGACCCCTACTTATTACATAAAGTTATCATTTCTCCTCACGAATTCAGACTTTTTGTATGTTTCGATCTCCAAATTCAATCTACACTCTCTTAGAACTTTTCCCGTTCATTTCCATTTAAGAATATGTAACAACATTTTGTGGGGACTCTTTCCTCACTCATTCAACTTGTAGCCAGTTTCTATATTAATATGTTTATAAATTATATCTACAACAGAAATAACCTAAAGATTGTACGGAATTCATATTTCATCTTTGCTGAGTACAGTCTGGTTTCCATCTTTTTTTTTTTTTGTATGCACAAACAGACCAGAGTTTCAAAAAAAGGTTTACAAAATAAACATTTCACAGGAGAAATGAACTTAAAAAAAAAAAAAAGATATTCACATGCCAATTTAATGCATAATCAGAAATTGGAACAAACTCCATTGGCAGCTAACACATCCCAGAAAGCTAGAAATACTTCCTGCTACACGAAGATGTTTTCCAGGTGATCTTGAACACTGTATTGCATTGCTTTTACAAAATATATGTGATTTACCTCATATTATATTATTCCTTGGCTGGATATAATTAGGGTCTATGTCACGACTATTATAAAAACAGTCCAATGCTGTAATTATAGCCTGTATTGTTCATAGCCTGCGTTGGTTTGTCATCATGCGAGAGAATACAATACATTAAAAACTGGTAAACTGGTCATCTACTACCTAAACACAACTCTGCGTATTTTCCAGCAGTTTTCAAATTACATTTTAAAACGAGCGAACTGGAATGTTTTCAGGATCATTAAAAGTAAAAAAAGGCGATGCGGGTACGCAGAGCTGGTATTGGTCATAACAAATCATTAAGAGCTACTGATCTCACATTTTTTAATTACGTCCTCTGCTACGATTTTAAAAATACCATGTTTTTCACATCTACTCGATTCCCTACTCATTTATTATTTCGTAACGAGCATTCGCCTTTAATTTAACACTGCATAAATTTTTTATTCTTACTTATAACTGGGATATTTCATACCAAAAAGAAACCTTTTAAACGCTTTACTTTTTCGAGTTCTGGAAATAGTATTTCCTTCAGAAAATACCTTACGCTATCCTGCCATTTATTTTCCATTTCCTTTCAGAAGACAATGTTTACTCACTTCCGATGGCTTTTAAGGAACTCGCAAGTTAATTGCCGCCCTCACATAAGCCCGACATCGATCCCTGTCCTGTGCAAGATTAATCCAGTCTCTATCATCATATCCTACCTCCCTCAAATCCATTTTATTATCCTCCCATCTACGTCTCGGCCTCCCCAAAGATCTTTTTCCCTCCGGTCTCCCAACTAACACTCTACATGCATGTGTAGATTCATCCAACAGTGCTACATGCCCTGCCCATCTCAAACGTCTGGATTTAATGTTCCTAATTATGTCAGGTGATGAAAACAATGCGTGCAGTTCTGCATTGTGTAACTTCCTCCATTCTCCTGTAACTTCATCCCTCCTAAGAACATTATTCCCAACATTCTTAATCTCTGTTCCTCTCTCGAAGTGAGAGTCCAAGTTTCACAACTATACAGAACAACCGGTGGGCCTAATATAATTGTTTTATAAATTCTAACCTTCAGAATTTTTTGACAGCAGACTAGATGACAAAAACTTCTCAACCGAATAGTAACACGCATTTTCCATATTTATTCTGCGTTTAATTTCCTCCCGAGTGTCATTTATATATGTTATTATTCCTCCAAGATATTTTAATTTTTCAACGTCTTCGATGGATAAATCTCCTATTTCTATGTTTCCATTTCGTACGATATTCTGGTCACGAGACATAATCATATACTTTGTCTTTTCGGGATTTACTTCCAAACCTATCGCTCATAAGTAATAGTAGTAGTAGTAGTAGTAGTAGTAGTAGTAGTAGTAGTAGTAGTAGTAGTAGTAATAATAATAATAATAATAATAATAATAATAATAATAATAATAATAATAATAATAATAATACCGTATATACCACATCTTGGAAAGTTTCAAACTTAAACTTCAATTCCTCACGGGAAATTGAATATCCATTGTGCTTGTGCTAATGTATGTGCAGGCACGAACAACAAAGCATTCTTCAGAGTCTAGAACGTGCTTCAACCCTCCATTTAGGCAGCTCGTGACGCGATGGCCAGTTCCGTCCAAACCGGAAGGATTAACAATCAGTTTCAATAGACCGAATATTCCGTGAATGGAACACACTCGCCAAACACGGCGGCAGGTCAAGGCTTGCACGTGTGTTCTGTGCCGACGCGCTCGAGCTGGAGAGCTTTCTGAAATTGTTTCTATGTGGAATTTTTAACTGCTCTACAAAATGTTCCAGGGCCACAACTTAAATCAATGGTTGCAGCGGGGAGGAATTGACAGAGTTACAGAAGTAAAATGAATAGAGTTCGGACATTACCCTTTCTGCGTCTATGCTGGTGTTCAATGATATCTGACGTACACTTTTCTGATCGTGTAAGCGAATTTTCTAACCACGGGATACGTCACGACCAAAGATACATAACAAACTGACAGACTTTGAAATAATTCCGCTAGTTCTCAATAGGTAACACTATTAGCTATTGGGACGATTAATATTTGAGGAGAAAAATTCGCTACGGCGCCGGGAATTGAACCCGGGTCCTTGGTTCTACGTACCAAGCGCTCTGACCACTGAGCTACGCCGAATTCAATCCACAGCACTGGATCGAATTCTTCTCCTTCAATGTTTCTCTTTATGGCCTGACTCCAAGTTAGGCACATATGTTGACGTATATGTCCAATTTCAACTGCCATTATAGTAGGAGCGCACTCAGCTGAATGACTTATTTGGCCGGGATTCCGCAGATAAGTGCACAGCAATCTGTACAGACATATGCACTGCCGGAGCGAATTTTTCTCCTCAAATATTAATTGTCAATATTACAGATATTATTCTGTATGACAAATTAATAAATCTATAATATTATTGGGACGACTGAAGTGTTAGGAAATGGTGATGTAGATGAAGTATAAATTATTCTCAAAATTGGCAGTATCAGCGGTTTCTCGCTAAACCTAGTAATTTTTACAATCGCTAGAGGAGGATGAAAATTTTAAGTCTATAACACGGGTAGCTTATATATATATTTTTTTTAACTATTGCCGATACCGACTATTATAATAACGTGATACCAGAATTACAATATAATAAAATTATGCAGCTGCACACTTTCCTTTTACTCTCGCCACGACAGCAACAATGCTATACCAAAGCAATATCAGACTTCCACAAGGTGTTCAAGAACAAACTTCAGAAAAGATTTACCAACAAGTGTTTTAAAAACAAATTTCACAGTAAAATGAAAATGAAAAAGAAAAAAGGAAGAGAAAGAGAAAGAAAATGCCGCCCCCCCCCTGGAAATTGCCGTCCTAGGCAACTGCCTAGATTGAAATTGGTATGTTAAGTTTATTACCGTCTTTTTTAGCTTATCTGAATACAATGAGAATTACGTTCCCAATTTTAAAACAAAACATTTTCGACATTAAAAATGCCATCATCAGATCATAAGGTTAAAATACGATAAATATCAAAATATGAACACTTAATAACTTGGTGTTCATATATTGATTGTATATTTTACTTAGGTATAATTATTGATAATCAATTAAAATGAAATAATCATATTCATTATATTTGTAATAGATTACGTAAAACATTATGCTACTTTGTTATTCTAAGAAATATTTTGTCAATTAACTGTTTACGTGTAATTTATTTAGCATTATTTCAGTCTATATTTATGTATAGTATTATAGGTTGGGGTGGAACTTATAAATCCAACCTTTATCCGTTAATTTTACTACAGAAAAAAGTATTACAATTTGTTTAAAAAAGCAGAAAGATTACCCAACTGAATTGTTGTTTAAACATTTCAAAGTTTTCAACATTAAACAAATATATTTTATTTTATTAAAATATTTTCATAGAAATTTTAATAACTTTGAAAGGTATATACATAAATATAGAACTAAAAATATGAATTCTCTGCGTCTGTCTGAACCAAAATGTAAAACCAATGCAGTTTTTTAGGGCCTATCATAGCATGAGTCAAGGTCCCAGATTATTAAACAAATTTTATTCCAATAATATTTCAACCACGAATCCTCTCCATATTAATAAAAAATATATATAAAAATTTGTATTGGATTTATAGTTTGGGTTTAAACATATTAAACACTATTTAATCTGTATTCACTCTCAATTTTAATTTTATTTTTGTCTGTATTGGAATCCCCTCCTGAGCACGAGTCTTACTCATTCAGGAGTGGGCTAGTTTATCTTTCATTGTATTTATTAAGTTGTATTCATTTCAAACTTACTAGCAATAAAAATAAATAAATAAATATATTTGCTTACTAGCATGAACAAATTTAATAGTCATGTTTGCAGGAGCCGATAAGCTGAATAATAAAATTTCAATTTCATTATTCAGCTTATTGGCTTCTACAAACATGACTATTAAAACTGCCTTGATTGCCTATGCCTAAATCCGGCACTGGTCGGGATCGCAGTAAGACGGATGAAGAAACATGAAATCACACCTCGACATAGTGATGGAAGGTCTATGTAAGTGAGAGAACAATAAGAAGGCTGGAGGAGACTCTTCATCTCTAGTGGGCCAGGCAAGAATCCCTTGCTCATTATATCAACACTAGGCAGGCAGCAAGTTTTCCCGTCAAGACCAGGTTAGGACAGAGAGGCTTGGCTAGGCTTTGACGTGAGCTGGCTGACACGTTTTATGCTCGGTTTGGCCCATTTTGCGCCCTTACATGCAATGATTGTCCAAATTCGACAGGTGGCCTAGGTGGCATTCGTGAATCCGACGCTGACAGGTGGCCCACCCTGCCTCAGCCCCTGATAGAGCCACGTGCTCTTCCTATATCAACAATACTACCCCGAAGACTTCACCCCAACCTATTTTTACCATTGCGGATGAGAGATGAAATGAGGGAAGTGAAAAGTTTTGATGGAATCATAGAGGGAAATGGGAGTACCCCGAGAAAAACCATCTGCAACATATGCTTTGTCCACCACAAATTCCATCACGACCTGATCGGGGATCGAACCCTGCCGCCTGGATGGAAAGATACCGCTCTAGCACTAGCCACAAACGCGGCAGCACAGAGGGCACTAGTATCACAGTCTAGTATATACAGTCACGAAGCTCAATACGTAGGAAATATGCATCCATAAATACTGTAGTTGCTAACCATTAGGATCGCTACGATCGCCTCATCACAGACAATGCTAAATAGTACCTGCACAGTCTATTGTTCTTAGTACCCTCAACAACTCAAGCTTCGTGACTGTATATACTAGACTGTGCTAGTATACTATTTATTCTCTTTTTTGACGAGTTGAGATTCGGTCTAATATCACTTGAAGGGAAGGAAAGGACTGGAGAGGATATTCACTTGTGTGAGGCCGCTAATGCTCCTCTGTTCAAACATGATGTTGATTAGACGTGATGTTGAGCGAAGTTGAGCTGCCACTGTTCAAAAGTCAGTAAGGTATCCTTGCCTGGTCCTCAACAAATGAGGTTCTGCCTCCTCCAGTCTTCTTTTTAATTTTCTCTTACCGACACAGAAATTTCATCACTATGTCGAGTTGATTTTGTGTTCCTATAGAAATCATATTGTAATCCAGTTGAACTTTAAGTCCAGATACCGACAGTATCTAACAAATATTTACTTTTCTGATACCTGTACCAAGTCTTGTAGAAAAAAAAGTAGGTCAAGTTCTCTGAAATCTTACTCTCTGAATGGTAAGAATAATGACACCAAGCACCAAAAGAGCATACTGCACACTTCGCCCAAATTTCACAACTTCTCTGAATTAAAAAAAATAATAAAGCATAGGGTAAAGGTTGGTAAATTGTGATATGAGTAATATTGTGATAGTTCTTTTGAAGAATTTATTACAATTTTACTGAGAGAGGAAGATCGGTTTTTTGCATCACGTATTAAGGGAATGTTCGTGGACAAGTTGCTGCACAAAACCGGTCCTTCTCTCGCTCAGTAAAATTGTAATAAATTCTCAAAAAGAACTATCACAATATTACCAACTTTTACCCTATAACATTAAATTTAAAACCGGATGAAAAGCCAAAACAATTTTACAACTCTATCACAACACCAAATAAATATGGCCTGGTTTAACGAACTCATTGATTGGTCATAAACTTTAATGTTAGAAGCACAACAGTTGCTGCCAGGGCTTGAAAAAAGCACTCGCTAGCTCGTCTGTGACGAGTAAACATTTTTACTTGATAAGTGAAAAAATTCTGATTTGTTAACTCTGCTATTGTACGTAGTTCGACCACGCTGACTAGTGAAATAAAATTGTTGCCTGCCTGGTGAGCAACCATAAAATTTTAAAGCCCAGATTAATGCACAGAAAAGTCAGATTCATATGCGAGGGGGATGGGGTGGGGTGGGGGAGAGTCATAAACGAACCTTCAACAAGGAAAATCCCTCAAGAGGTAGAAGAAAATATAGCTCTGAACAGAAAAATCTGTTAGCACAGAAGGGAAATACTTATTTGGTAATTCGGTAGAAAACGTCAGGTCAATATGACGGACATCAATGACATCATCGATGATCAGTGACAGGTTAGGTTTTGATTTATTGAGGTTTTTGGTTTGCCTTGCATACCAAAAGCCTGAATAAACGAAACCTAACCAGTCACTGATCCTCGATGATATCTGCCATATTCACCAACGTTTTCTACCGAATTACCAAATATTTTAACAAGATTTCACATTCATTGTACATAATAACATGTCACGTAGTTTTGAGGATTTTTTTCCGGTCACTGTAGTAGCTATAATAATATCTTTCTAACGAGTCTTTATTAAACACGAATATACAGAATTTTCAGCCATTTATTATTTAGGAGCATCTTCTGCGGACCTCTAGAAAAAGAACTATACTTGTTTTTTCTGAAAGATGGGACATGACAGCAGCGTTGCGATCGGAAAACAACTGAATGTCACATAACGTGGTTGGCCTGTTGCTATGGTAACAACGATTGAGTTGCCAAACTTACCATTCCCATGTGGCGAGTGCTTAATAGTTCTCTTGGAGAAATTTATTGTGCATACAATGTTAGCATTAGTACGTTTCGTGTTTGATTCTCTGTCGATTTTTGTATTGTTTTCTTACCTTCGCGTCAATTGTCAACGAATGTTTTAACGTCAGCCATCTTAACGTCAATGCTAGCTTCCATTACCTGGCAGCATTGTAGTCCATATTGGCAACATAGCACTGTAGTTCCCAGTTTAGCCGCTTAACTGTCATGTCCTATCTTTCAAAAAAAAAAGAAAAAAAAAAGAAGAAGAAGAGAATAATGAACTGCTTTGTGTGGAGTGTATCATTGTAAGGGCAGAAACGTGGCCATTAGGCCTACGACGAAGTGAAGAGAAGCGAATAGAAGCATTTGAAATGTGGATATGAAGAAGAAAGAAGCGTGTGAAATGGACAGAGAGAATAATAAATGAATGTGTTGGAAAGAGTGCGTGAAGAAAGAATGATACTGAAACTGATCAGGAAGAGAAAAAGAAATAATTATTGGTTGGGTAACTGGCTGAGAAGAAACTGCCTAAAGAAGGATGCACACTAGAAAGAATGGTGAACGGGAGAAGAGTTCGGAGCAGAAGGAGATATCAGATGATGGATGACATTTCTCGCTTTTTCTCTTATATCGAATTATGCACACTTCATCCCCCTTTTATTTATTCGTCCGTTTTCATACTCTCTCTCGCTATCATAATAATAATACTCGATCACAACGCGATAACACGCTAGAAATTCCACTTCACACATCATCTCTGTATTCCTCATCTTTCACTGTTGTTACCTCTCGACACCGGAACTCTCTGCCGCCTGAAGTCAAGGGCTGCCGAACATTGAAATCTTTCAAATCCAAGTTAGAAAATTATCTTATGACGAGTTGCCAAACTAACTTACTATTATGACAAGTGTATTGCATGTTTCCACGTATTCACATTTGTTTTATGTTCTAGTGATATTTAACTTATTTTATCTTTTTGTTTTCATATTTCCCGATAATGGTATATCTACAATGTGATAACTTGAGCACCGGTATATATAATCATAATTTTCCTTACTATGTGTACCTAAAAATATTGTATTCATTGCATTCATTGTATGCTTTGTACTTATTTTATTATTATTATTATTATTATTATTATTATTATCATTATTACTATTATTATTATCATTATTATTATTATTATCAATCATTGTTTTATTTTTTATACTTTGTATGTCTCATTTATTTTGATCTGCTGTTCATATTTTATTATATTTTTTCCTTTCTTTCTGTATGTTATATATTATGTCAGATTTCTACTTACTTGTTGTTTACATTATAGGCCTATTATCTTATTCAGTTTCGTGTGTAAAATTGCAGTGTACTTTGTAAATTTGTAGTGTTTTTTGTAACGCAGTTTTACTCCTGGTTGAGTGTTAGAGAAGGCCGTATGGCCTTAACTCTGCCAGGCTAAATAAACCATTATTATTATTATTATTAAGATATATGGGAGATAAAGAAGAAGGCAGAAAATAGGAAAGATTGGAGAATACTGGGTTTGCAGTGAGCGACCTGGGCAGAAAACAATGAATGAATGGTGATGGGAAACGAGAAACTCCCGAGAAAAATCCCTCACGTCAACTTTGTCCACCACAAATTCCTTCATTACCCAGCAGGAGATTGAACCCGGGTCGCCATAATGGAAAGCAGAGGAGCTAACCACTCGACCACGGGCGACGTGAAACATCATTAAAGTCTATGATTTGGAATTGTCAACCGATCGACCGTTCAGGCTAATAAGCCACAATGCAGACCACACATTCTGTAGTCAGTCACTAAACCCACAATGTCAGTCAATAAAACCAATGCGGGGAGGAGATCATCTTCAGTGACCCACAATAGTAGTAGGCCTATTTTTCGTAAAAGACGAGTATTTTACCTGGATCAAAAATACAATAAAATATAGCAAAAATTAATGTTTTACCTTGGCCCAAAATAAAAATGTAGTATTTTCCCTCAATATTTGTGCTACAACGGTGTAAGTACACATTACCGTGGCTCACTGAAGCTGTCCCTATGTAAACATTAGGCCTATTTCGTCAATACAGCATACATAATATTCAAAACACAAAACCCAGGACACCCAAGACTCAACAGCATTCAGAAAAAGAGAAGAAAATGTACAACAACTATTTCCACGCTACATTAGAAGTGCTACGATGTTCTGTCACTGACGAGGAGTATAGACAATGATTTATGAACTACAGTACGTGTATATAATATTTTTGTTTTCGGACATGACATTTCACGCTCCAATATCCTTTGTTCATCCGATGGCCCTGGTTCAACGCATTCATGTTTCCGGGTATCTGCAGTGCGATAAATGTTAATAGACTTCATATAGGTACCTCATGTTACTATATTTTGCATATGTCGTAATAAAATATAAAGTACGTAATGATTTAATCGGTTGAAGACGGCCATATTACGTAAATTATAGGTTCATGGTAGTGAAGGTTGGAGGGAATACCTATCTTTAAGACACACCAACATTCTTAAGTTCACAATTTACTCCTGACAGTCGCACGCCTCTTGTTACCAGTCTAGATACCTACCTAAACGTAACATATTTCTGAAATGTAGGCCTAGTATATTACCACCATATGTTGACATAAAACGAAAATGTTTGTCGGTGCTAATAAAAAATTCTAACCGGTTATGATTCCTTCTGTAATCTAACGCCTACCACGAATGTAATGTTAAATTTATAGAATAGTATACATGGGACCTTAATATATACACCTATAGTAAAACTGCTAAACTATTTTTCAATTCCTGAAGAGCAGACACGGTCTGATCATCCTAACATCTTCTTTTACATTAGCTATACAATTTTCCCGCGGAGATTTATTAGAGTTACAAGCATTGCATAAACATTCCCAACTTCAACAAATGCCTGCAAGAGTCGTGGTCAAGAACGACGAAGTTAAATCATCTGTGACAGTTAAGAAAGGGTTCAATATGATTTAACTTACCGAAAAAATCCTCCCAACTGAGTGAGCCATCTGAATCCCATCCCTCTCCAGTAGCCATCGCTTTGGTGGCCACTTGTACAGAGGTCATGCTTCGAACAGTGTCATTTGTTGATGAACGTCAGCAGGTCACACAAAACACATACCACTTTGTCACATTTCAATAACATTGACAGTCCTTACTATCACAAGCACGATTATTAAAGAATTCAAACAAAGATGTCAACACATTACAACACAAGTTTCCAAGACTGACGCCCGCCACACACAACAACATGCGTAAAGAATAACAATCAGTCACACGATATGAGTTTCCAAGGCCTCCGTCCTCATCCCGTCGCAACCATTCACTTGACTGGCGATCATTACAGCACCACTGCTGCGGAGCGCACCGACCGTGGAGCCATCTAGTGGTTCCAGCGCCAAAAGACGTCAGGCTTGCCAACATTCTCTGCTGAAGAGATGTCTTGAATGTTTTTCTTAACTTATTTTACCAAATACATCTCAAGTAAACCGAATTTTTTAGAAAGAATATTCTACTGTACACGTAACCTATCGCTCTTCATACCAAATGTTATACAGTTACACATATCTATGGAATAGCGAGTGTCGAATTTCCATTACACATACAAAACACCGTTTCTCAACAATAGATGACGCTATGGATTCATCGGTTATTTCGGTGAAGTGCAGGCGGGTTTATATTTTATCATCCCTCTCATAATTAATTTTATGTGTTATTGACAGTAAATTACTAGTTATAAAGTTATTTGTAATTGCCATAATTTACTGTTATAGTAGTTATTATGTAAAAATAGTGATTCTCTGGAATTTGATTTAAAATTCACACTCATTTCTGAATAGGACATCTATAAAGCAAGAAGAAGAAGATAAATAAGATGATGAAGAAGAAGAAGAATAAATTCATCCCGCTAGCGCATACGTCAATAATCTTATCCCTTCCATCGATGCAACAATGAACTAGTTTGGAACGTCATTACTAGCATGAAAGTGACGAGATCAAGCTATTTACAACATTATTAAGTTCTTCAAGTAGTGCAATAGCAATAAATTATCACATTAGCACAATAAGGAGTTAAAGCTGCGATCTTCCTATATAAATCGAAATGATAGCCGTCCAATTCTTGGCTTTTAAATACCGGCATCCTAATCAATTCAAACGAACAAAAAAGAAAATGTAAATTAATGTTTAAAAAATACATAATGAAATTAAAAAAATATATATATTCTGCGACAAGATGTGGTAGCTATCAAAACGATAAAAATTTGTTGAAAATAAATAATATACATTGAATATTATAAAGATGAATAGAGATGGTGATTGATGATGTTCAATGAAGATTTTAAAATGGTTGCCACTTAATGATTAGATAAAATATAAATAATTATACACTAAGATAATTAGCACTTTGCGTTAACGATCACGTATTAAGTGTAGAAACTGAAATTAACTTTAGAGGAAAAAAAATTTAAAATTTAATTGCATTGGCAATAAAATGTTAAAAGAAATACTGCAAAGAAAATACAAACTTAATGCTATTGTGAGAAAAACTAATAAATTAAGGGAATAAATAAC
The DNA here is from genome assembly GCF_040183065.1 of Periplaneta americana. Lineage (NCBI taxonomy): Eukaryota > Metazoa > Arthropoda > Insecta > Blattodea > Blattidae > Periplaneta > Periplaneta americana. The sequence continues at coordinate 148,585,536 of NC_091121.1, read as the reverse complement.
AATATTAAACAGACTAATGATTAGTGTAATATTATGTTACTAGGTCAGGCGATGTATACAATGGAGGGGAAAAGAAACTGGCCACCCTATTTCATTATCTCCTGGCTTTGTTGTTTCATGAGTGATGTATTATTGGTGTCGTTTATGAAGTTACGAGGTTCAAACCACTCTTCGGACAACTGACAAAACAACAATAATTGAATAAATTAGATATTTCAATTACCTAGGCTGTTAGAATTGCCAGATCCAGAAGCGAAGTTACTTACTGGACTTGCACAAATACCCCATTAGGGGCATTACGTGACGACTATTTGTGTGTGCAATTGTGAGGGGGCAGAGGGACACCGAACCATCTGCTCCGGATGAAAGAAAGCCTTGCTTCGCTCTTTGGTAAACCTAGAATGACATGCTGCTAATGTCGAAAGAGATGCTTAGCGACTTTGTTCATGGAGGTGGTGGCTTTTTAGCCGCCCAGATCAGCACGAGCCATTCGCGCGTAAGCAACGTTGCCTATTAATAGTTGTAATAAACAACGTTGCCTATTAATAGTGTAATATTAAAACTCAGTCGCTGTTAGTCATGGTAAATATAATGTGCGCGAAGACAAATATTGTGACCAGGAAGAATATAACACGTATGACCTAAGTCGCGTGAAAAGCATTATAATGTTCTCATCTCTTAATAGGAATGGGGATGTGATGCTGATAACTTCTCAAGTTTTAAATATAAACGATAGATGTATAATTCACAACTTATGATCTATCTAGCTGACTTTATTATTCCTGGAAAGACATGTAGAAATACAAATGCGGTAAGAAATGTAGAAATACAAATGTCCAATAATTGGGGCTAATTGAATAGGTTGCTTTATTAATGTATGCATGTTCTGTAACATTTAGCCTACCTACTTTATCTTCTACATATTTAAATATTTGTTTTTCATAATGGTGGCTACATTGATGTTAGTTATTCACTCATATAAAGACAGTTGTGTAGACCAGGGTTACTCAAACTATGGTCCGCGGACCACCTGTGGTCCTCGAGTTCTACTCTTGTGGTCCTTCGAAAAAGACAGAAGAAAAAATAAAATTCAAACGAATTGCGTATATCACACTATAGCTGAAAATCTCAGAGTTTGGAAATGACACATGGCAATCGCCTTTCACTTTTTCTCCCAGTATTAATATTTCATGAAATTTCTTACCTTACCCGTCTACCCACTTCCCACTCTACTCTCAGCAACAAAAGAGGGATTAATAAAGCACTATGAACTATGAACATGGCGTTTCTCGCCATCTTTTCCCTGCACATCTGGCGCCGCGCCTGTAGCCCAGCCAGGGACAACCCGAATTCATAACAGAGGACCAAAGTACCGAACCTTTTCATGTATTGATGATTTTCTTAATACTTTTGCCGACATCCAGTATGCACATTGAAATGGGCACGTACTGTACCAATAACAGAACGTGCCAAATTGCATTTTTACTTGTTGAAAATCGAGCATGTTTCTGCATTAATTTTTTAATTTGTTTTTCCAGATGACGATATAAGAAATTTTAGACTCTGCCTATTTTAAAATCCGACAGGTTTACTTTTTACACTTGCGTGTTTCGTCTCTAAGTGCCGTTTCAATTTAGCGGGTTTCATACACTCATTTGAAAGCTCTTCGTAACAAACAACGCACCGAGGTTTTGGTTCACTCTCATTGCCACACGAAATAAATCCAAGTTCCAAATAACTCTTGCCATACGAAAGTATTTTTTCTTTGAATAGCTACCACTAGAACTAGATATTTTTTAATGGCAATATAATTAATATATTTCTCTACACATAGCTTCTGAACTATTAGCACTGCCTAAATGAAGCGTATCATCATGTTCCTTTCTTTTCTAAGATCCGGATCGAAGCCAGTTTTCCATTATTTATATTGGGAACTATTTAACAGAGACATGGACAACTACTGCGTGTACCACAGAAGCAGGATTTCAAGCAACTAACTGCTAACAGGCAAGCGATGAATCAACAATGCACAGAATTTGTTGCAAGTTATTTGTGATTGGCTACAAAAAATAAAATTAAAAAAGTATTATAATTAATTATATTAAATTTTAAAATAAAAGTACACTGATATTAAAATATGCTACAAAAATTATAAATTTGCTTTCGAAGGGAACAAGAGTAAGGTGGTCCGCGGAACACTTCTGACTTAAAAAAGTGGTCCCCACTTCAAAAACGTTTGAGGAACGCTGGTGTAGACCAATTTACCGACAGAGTCGATGCCCAAGGTGTGCCATAGGGGACTGTCTACGCTACACCAGCATGAGGTGAGATGATGGAGATTTGTTGGGATGCCACAGAGGAACCACAGCCCTCGGAGAAGATCCCCGTGGACCACGGGCTTGCCCAACACGTCAAAAACCAAGGTTACACTGTGAATCGAACCCGAATATGGAGGATTATGAATCTAGCGCTTTAGCCACTGACCATCGTGGCGGCTAACTTTACATATTTAGTTATGTACAGTACGTAGAATCCGGTTCCAAAGCCGAAGGTCATGGTTTCGATTCCTGATGGCGTCATAGATCTTCCTAATTGACATCATCCTTCTGGTTGTATTAACGGCCTGGGATCGACTAAGCCTCTAACAGAAACGAGTTACCAGAGAGTTATCCTGAGGGGTACACGAGGGAAGCACGCAGGATTGACTACTAATGGCGATTGTCTGCAAAGGGGAGTCTTAGCCTCCCCCTATACTACGATCCTCCACGGCCTGTAATAGGGTAACTTACATTCTTAACACTAGAATCAGCCACCGGCGTAGCTCAGGCTGTAACGCTTTGCCTGCTGTTCCTGGGCTGCGATCGGGCGTGGGTCGATTCCCACTTGGGCTGATTACTTGTTTGGGGGTTTTCCTGAGATTTCCCCAATAGTAAAGTGAATGTCAGATAATCCCATGACGAATTCTCGGCATCATCTCGCCATCACCAATTCCATCGACTCTATATAACCTTGTAGTTGATAAAGCGTCTTAAATAACCGAATAAAATTTTATATATATATATATATATATATATATATATATATATATAGATTTCGTAGTTTATTTTTATTGGGTTATTTTAAGACGCTGTATCAATATCTCAGGTTATTTAGCGTCTGAATGAAATGAAGGTGATAAAGCCGGTGAAATGAGTCCGGGGTCCAGCACCGAAAGTTACCCAGCATTTGCTCATATTGGGTTTTCTCTCAACCCAATACGAGCAAATGCTGGGTAACTTTCGGTGCTGGACCCCGGACTCATTTCATCGGCATTATCACCTTCATCTCATTCAGACGCTAAATAACCTAAGCTGTTGAAAAAGCGTCGTAAAATAACCTACTAAAATTATTATTATTATTATTATTATTATTATTATTATTATTATTGTTATTATTTTCATCATTATTATTATTTCTACAGTACTTTAACGAAAGCATTTTCTTAGCAGTGGTGGTGGTAATGTAGTAGTAGTAGTAGTAGTAGTAGTAGTAGTAGTAGTATTAACAACAATAGTAGTAATAGTAGTAGTAACAGCAATATTAGTAGTAGTAGTATCAGCAGTAGTAGTAGTATTAGTAACAACAGTAGTAGTAGTAGTAGTAACAGCAATATTAGTAGTAGTAGTAGCAGCAGTAACAACAATATTCGTAGTAGTAGTAGTAGTAGTAGTAGTAGTAACAACAATATTAGTAGTAGTAGTAACAGCAATATTAGTAGTAGTAGTAACAGCAATATTAGTAGTAGTAACAGCAATATTAGTAGTAGTAACAGCAATATTAGTAGTAGTAGTAGCAGCAGTAGTAGCAGTAGCAGCAGCAGTAACAACAATATTAGTAGTAGTAGTAGTAGTAACAGCAATATTAGTAGTAGTAACAGCAATATTAGTAGTAGTAGTAGTAGTAGCAGTAGTAGCAGTAGCAGCAATATTAGTAGTAATAATAGTAGTAGTAGTAGTAGTAGTAGTAGTAGTAGCAGTAATAGGCGTAGTAGTAGTAGTAGTAGTAGTAGTAACAGCAATATTAGTAGTAGTAGTAGCAACAGTAACAACAATATTAGTAGTAGTAGTAACAACAATATTAGTAGTAGTAGTAGTAACAGCAATATTAGTAGTAGTAGTAGCAGCAGTAACAACAATATTAGTAGTAGTAGTAACAACAATATTAGTAGTAGTAGTAACAGCAATATTAGTAGTAGTAGTAGCAGCAGTAGTAGCAGTAACAGCAATATTAGTAGTAGTAGTAGTAGCAGTAATAGGCGTAGTAGTAGTAACAGCAATATTAGTAGTAGTAGTAGCAGCAGTAACAACAATATTAGTAGTAGTAGTAATAACAACAATATTAGTAGTAGTAGTAGTAGTAACAGCAATATTACTAGTAGTAGCAGCAGTAACAACAATATTAGTAGTAGCAGCAGTAAAAACAATATTAGTAGTAGTAGTAGTAGTAGTAGTAGTAACAACAATATTAGTAGTAGTAGTAGTAGTAGTAACAGCAATATTAGTAGTAGTAGTAGCAGCAGTAACAACAATATTAGTAGTAGTAGTAACAACAATATTAGTAGTAGTAGTAACAGCAATATTAGTACTAGTAGTAGCAGCAGTAACAACAATATTAGTAGTAGTAGTAGTAGTAGTAGTAGTAGTAGTAGTAGTAGTAGTAATAACAGCAATATTAGTAGTAGTAGTAGCAGCAGTAACAACAATATTAGTAGTAGTAGTAGCAGCAGTAACAACAATATTAGTAGTAGTAGTAGTAGTAACAACAATATTAGTAGTAGTAGTAGTAGTAACAGCAATATTAGTAGTAGTAACAGCAATATTAGTAGTAGTAGTAGTAGCAGTAGTAGCAGTAGCAGCAGCAGTAACAGCAATATTAGTAGTAGTAGTAGTAGTAGCAGTAATAGGCGTAGTAGTAGTAGTAACAGCAATATTAGTAGTAGTAGTAGCAGCAGTAACAACAATATTAGTAGTAGTAGTAACAACAATATTAGTAGTAGTAGTAGTAGTAACAGCAATATTAGTAGTAGTAGTAGTAGTAGCAGCAGTAACAACAATATTAGTAGTAGTAGTAGTAGTAGTAGTAGTAACAGCAATATTAGTAGTAGTAGTAGCAGCAGTAACAACAATATTAGTAGTAGTAGTAGTAGTAACAACAATATTAGTAGTAGTAGTAACAGCAATATTAGTAGTAGTAGCAGCAGTAACAACAATATTAGTAGTAGTAGTAACAACAATATTAGTAGTAGTAGTAGTAGTAACAGCAATATTAGTAGTAGTAACAGCAATATTAGTAGTAGTAACAGCAATATTAGTAGTAGTAGTAGTAGTAGTAGTAGCAGTAGCAGCAGCAGTAACAGCAATGTTAGTAGTAGTAGTAGTAGTAGTAGTAGTAGTAGTAGTAGTAGTAGCAGTAATAGGCGTAGTAGTAGTAGTAACAGCAATATTAGTAGTAGTAGCAGCAGTAGTAGGCCTAGTAGTAGTAGTAGTAGTGGTAGTAGTAGTAGTAGTAGTAGTAGTAGTAGTAGTAGTAGTAGTAGTAGTAGTAGTAGTAGTAGTAGTAGTAGTAGTAGTAGTATTTTGTTCATTGTGAATGAGAAATTGCCAACAATTTTTGCCCCGAATCCTTTATCAAGGACATGTCTCTTTTACGTATCGTAAATTTATGATGCAGGGTCCACACCTTTATTTCAGTCCTTACCTAAACCATGTTCAGCAATTTATTGACCTTTCAAATCTATTGCCCTTATCCGAATCCAAACCCGAGAACCTGGAAACCAACACTGACATGATAACCAGAACTTGAGAAGACCGCTTCAAGTGGATAAGTGGATGGTGGGAAGTTCCTGCATTTATGATTAAAATCATAGGTATTAAGATGTTTTAATATCTTTGTGGGACGCGTTTCGTTTAAAACCAATGGCCTAAGTGAATCTGGCTGAAGTTAAAAGTTGTCTTCCCTCTTCTGCAAAACAAACATTTCTGGTGACGCCCATGATGACGACACAAGTTGGCGAAGAGATTTCAGCGTGATGGTACAATACAGATGCAGTCAGTGACTTTTACTTGTTATTAGACCGAGAATCTCGGAACGAAGCAAAGCGAACTCCACCTCCATAATATTCGCCAGAGACAATGGACTTTATTTCGTAAGAAAACGTAATTTAAACTATTTCACTGTAACGGGACAAGAATTGATAAGACACATTTCTGAGGTACGGCGTCATGCAAATCAGGTGCAACGGCAAAAATTCTGCAATGCAAATCGTTGTTTCATTGCTCTCTGCCTCTCAACACCTACACAATGCAATCACTATCAGGGTAACAGTGACTTATGTGAAACTGGGATAGTTATGTTACTTTTAGACTAACTTAGGGAATATTAATTAAACTTACTGTAGGTTTTCGAGTTGAATTTGTTCATAACACTCTGGAACTTGTGAAATAATTAGGCCCTATACTCTTTGACGATGTTATGTTTTTCCCTACATCGTCAAGAATGTGGTCACTTTTATTGACAATCCCTTTTAGAGCTCTAAGAAAGACTATTTTGCGATGATAGGCTAGCTACTAAAATATCATCTTGTGATAAAAATGATAACTGTGAGGATAATGGTAATATATTAGTAGCGATGTTAATATGTTTTATTATTACTTACTTATGGATTTTAGAGAACCCGGAGGTTCATTGCTGCCCTCACATAAGCCCGCCATCGGTCCCTATCATGAGCAAGATTAATCCAGTCTCTATCATCATATCCCACCTCTCTCAAATCCATTTTAATATTATCCTCCCATCTACGTCTCGGCCTCCCCAAAGGTCTTTTTCCCTCCGGCCTCCCAACTAACACTCTATATGCATTTCTGGATTCACCCATATGTGCTATATGCCCTGTCCATCTCAAACGTCTGGATTTAATGCTTCTAATTATGTCAGGTGAAGAATATAATGCGTGCAGTTCTGCGTTTGTAACTTTCTCCGTTCTCCTGTAACTTCATCCCTCTTATCCCAAAATATTTTTCTAAGAACCTTATTCTCAAACACCCTTAGCCTCTGTTCCTCTCTCAAAGTGAGAGTCCAAGTTTCACAACCATATAGAACAATTGGTAATATAACTGTTTTATAAATTCTAACTTTCAGTTTTTTTGAGAGCATACTGGATGACAAAAGCTTCTCAATCGAATAATAACAAGCATTTTCCATATTTAATCTACGTTTAATTTCCTCCCGAGTATCGTTTAGTTGCTCCAAGATATTTGAAGAAGTTGTTTACAATAAACTGAAATTTACAGTAGATAATATTTTATAATAATTAAAATTTGCAGTAAAATAAAAAAAAAAGAGATAAAAAATAAACTAGACTGAGAAAATTCAACTGTAACTTGAATTGAAGTACAAGTGTCGCCGTACAAGCTGCAGAGAACCCTTCAAAGCTATTATAGAAATTTCCTTAATTGTTGTTATTGAGACTCCAAACTTATGACAGAATGAGACGAATTGTTTTCTTATGGTCCCTCTAGCGCACACCATTAATCCGATGACTTCTATATCCCTGAGATTATATGATGTTTTGTAATATGGGACAGTTGGTTCATAAATTGCCCTTTTCTCTAGACTAACCTCCTCGGGTTGATTCTGATGCGTCTCGAATCTGATGGTCGGATCCAAAATATAACTTTTTATCTCTCCAAGTTTAAATGTTATAATATCAATACGCCAAAGACTTCCGGTATCCGCTATTCCATGGACTTCTTCATAGGTATTGTAGCCATTGGACTTAAGGCAAGTTGTGATCACAGACCTGATCTTGTGACCTGTTACGAAGAATTTCACCAAATGAGCATAAGCCCAAGACATGAGTCAAAGTTTCAACCTCACTGTGGCATCGCCTACAGTGGTTATTGTCTTGAGTTCTGCCTGGAACAGCTCGAACAGGAGCAACATTACCGGTCATCTTTAGCGCATCTCTTCACTCGGAGCTAGAAAGGACTGTATGATGTCTGACCCATCTGTTTACGGGTGTGAAGTTTTGATACATGCTGAGCCCTTTACCTCTTTGTGGCAGTTGACACCATTTATTAAATTCTTCAGAGCACAAAATTTTCCTGAGTTTCCTTGAGTCAATTAGACTTCTTTTGTTCTTAACTTTACAGCTTACTCGAATACCTCTACCCTTGTCCCAACGGATAAGACATCATACCAGACTCGACGGTTGGTTCGGTGGGGGTGGATGGATAGGAAACCAATGAAGAAGTTTCCTCGAGTCGTGACAACAGCTCGGGGGGGGGGGATCTTGGCCTGGAGGCTGCTGGGGGCGACGCTGGGTCTTTTTACGAGTTAGGGTGTGGATAAGGGCGCCCACTTCTCATGACTGCTACCTTAACGTGGTTGACTAACAAAAGACAACGATTAATACTGTATTTATATCTCCCTCCATATAATCACCACTATATAAAATAATTAAAGAAGAAATAAAATATACAATTCCCATAAATATTAAAGATATCCAATCAAATAAAAATTAAATTCAGAAATGTTATTATATTATCCATATAGTTATCTTCGTTTGTTCTATCGCCTCTTTTCTGGTATCAATTTTTGTCTCCAGCACATATTATAGCGGAGTAATAGAAGTTCGTGGACATTTTTAGATGGAACTCTTAATAATTTGGCTTTACATAGTCTATTCCAGGCGTTTTAAATTTTTAGAATTAAAGTAAGCAGAAGTGGGGAAGCCCTTCACGAATCGCTGAAATAGTAGGTCTATAAGACAGTGATTGTTAGAATACGGTAGTCTTGCATTTGAAGTTCAGTCCTTGTCAGGTATGGGTTACGGTTTGTCAACTCAAAGGGAAATATTATTCAGATAGAGAACATGAGAATGAAATCTCACAGCCAGTTCCCATCGTCGGTTTCTTTCAGATAAAAGCAAAGTAAACACATTATTTTATCTATTTATTTATTTACTCTGGTGTACCTAGTTAAGACCATCAGGCCTTCTCTTCCACACCACCAGAAATGCAATACAACTACACATTAATAGGCTACTGTTTCTAATATCATGTAAGTGTTTAGACCCTAAGACAAGATGTAGTCATATTGAAAATCACCGACTTTATCAACACTAGGCTTTTCCATAAGTAACCCTAAGGCAGAGACATGCACAATGGCCCAGCACATGGGCTGATTCCGCACTGCAAAGCACTGGACTTCACAGTATCGCACGAAATAAGCCCGTGACGTCACCACACTGGCCGGGCCGGGGTGCTTCCGTAGCGGTTTGTGCGGTGGCCGATATCAAGGCATCGAGTCTCCTCTTCTATCAGTTACTTATTAATTGAGTTTGCGTGGGCTTGTGCTTGCGTGTACGGTTTGATCATCGATCAGCTACTGTTTCAAACATTTTTGTTTTAGTTTTTTATTTGTTTTTCAAGATAAGTCCAAATAATGGTGCATCGCAAAGAAAATATGGTCTCTGTGATGAATGTTTTCCGGACTGAGATGTCGTGGTCTACTGGTAGAAAGGCAGACCCGGGAAACCTTCATCACAGACACCGGCAGTGAAAACATACATTCTAAAATACAGTCTCTCTCTCTAGAGAAAAAGTAGTGAAGGATAAAATCTCTGCTAGAGAGTTTAAAACAACAGAGTCGAATGGAAGTTGAAAAAGTACCATAGGGACAGTTTTTAAATCTGTGTTCGACAGCAGTGGAAAATAATTTAATTTTTTACATTGTTCGGTATGCGAGGAACTGTATACTCATGCCATACGCCAAGCGAAAGCACAACCAATGCGCGCAAGCGGAAAAGCAGCAGAATGCAGCCAACTAGTGGGTTGATGTCAGTGCAGTGTTGATCAATGCGGTGGGTTACGGTGGGCTTCGAAGCTCAGTACGACAGGCTAGGAAGCGGCAGTGTTGGTCTTGGATGGGCTGACGCATACGGACTGGAAGTGCTGAGCTGTGATCTACAGTGCATTACTCTGTTTTGAGGACGGATCTGTTATCATCAAAGACTGAACAGGTCTCTCCAGTTCAATGAATCTAAAATACAGTCAGAAATATAACTATGAATTAATATGAACAACTGTAACGCAGGATCCATAAGACAATCACACGCAATAGCTAATAGTATGGCCACAGTCTAGTATATATATATATATATATATATATATATATATATATATATATATATATAGTCATGAAGCTCAATACGTAGGAAATATGCATCCATAGATAGTTGCTAACCACTAGGATCGCTACTATCGCCTCATTACAGACAATGGGAAATAGTAGGAGCACAGTCTATTGTTCCTAGTACCCTCAACAACTCAAGCTTCGTGGCTGTATATACTAGACTGGTATGGCATTGTGAAATTGGTTAAAGTGTGTTTGATGGAACTCAGAAGTTATAATACAAGTATGAAAAATTAACATCTTCATTATTACTACACATTCTCGTGTAAAAAAAATGTGAAAGTGTATGCATTTGCTTAACAATAATTAATGAAGCGAGTTCACGTTTCAGTATTCGTTTAGTACATTATATTTGTTCCAGTATGGTTCATAATCGATTTTGAACTGCTTGCTCATGCGCAGTATCTCAATGTGCGTTCCAACAAGACTTTTACCGGTTCTGAACTCCAGCTCACTGTTCCAACGTGCTTTGAAACTCGTTCGAAACGAGTGATATTGGTTCTCGATTAAGAGAAATTTTGAACTGCTGATGCATGTGCGGATAGCTTAATCTGAGGTTGAGGTTAAAATGGTTGGAGACTGGGCTGGTTAAAATAAAAAAAATAGTCAATCATGAGCGATTTTGAAAGTGATAGTGGCATATTTTATGACGAATTAAGTTCGGAATATTAATATAATTTTAATATGAGAAGAAACTCCGAAGGCGTGAAAGAACAGTTCAAAAAATGTCCCAACAACGTAAAATCCCGAACTAGTTCTGAGGACGTACTCAACTAGCGCAAGCGTCGAAAGATATTCGGTATTAGTTCGTAACGCGTTCTGAATTACTTGCTGGAACAGACATATTATTACACTTTATTTATGATTTTTTTATTCGCCAAAAATCGTTATAGGCTATAATTTATGTGAGATGTAAAAGAATGGTAATTAATTAATTTCTTTGAATAAAACTGAAGAAATTGATTTTTAATGACGAATAACTATTAGAAATAAAACAATAGGCCTAATAAAAAATTAAACATTAGGGCAAGCGCAAAATTTGTGATATGTATGATCTACGGATCTTTAAGGCAATAAATATGTGAAATAAGGAGAATAATTTATGGAAATGCTACATCATACATTATGATCAAATTTTATAAAATAGTTTTAACTCCTTACTGACACCTGCAATTGTTAAGATGACACTTATAGGACCAGCTCTTTGTTATTCATTGAAATATCATGAACAAAGCCCACATATCAGAAATAATGTGCATCTGAATTGTCTAAGTTACATTTCTGAACGAGAAAAAGAGTGAACAGGAAAAAACATATATTAAGGAATCATGTGGATTCAATATGTACGAGTATTATTCAATTGAAAACCTACAAGAAGGAAAAAGATATCGTCTAAGGAGACGATGGACTATACTTAATCCCTTCATGACCGAACAGGCCCTTTGTGTAACATTTGTTTATATTGACATTATTATTATTATTATTATTATTATTATTATTATTATTATTATTATTATTATTATTATATACAGTAATATGTACAGACTATCAGTGTTCATTAGGCCCACTTGATAGGTTATATTATAGTATGAATTGCTCTTCAAAAGTACTAGGGTTTCAGCCCGCCTTGGGGATATCTCCAGTCGAAGATTTGTCCTGCAGCAGAAAATATTTAAAACAATAGTACCTATGTCGTTGCCTGCTAGAACTAAGTGAAATATGTGAGCTCTGTTCGAACGTTTGAATTGACCAGTAACGGCTACGGTTAACCGAGTAATTCAGGTGCTCCGCTGCCAAGACATTAAAGACCCGGTCAAACAGAACGCGGACTGCCCGCGCGGACGGGAGGATCGCAGTCCGCCACGGACTGAGGAAGTCAAACAACGCGGACAGTGCAGGACGAACCAGTGTGGCAACAATTGTTGCCAAGTGCAGCAGTCATCGTATTTTCTCGATTTGTTTCTAAATTTGTTTGAAATTGTACTTTTACATTCGTTTTTTCTCCTGGATTAATTAACATGACCAGCAGATCCTCAGAAGAAGAAGAATTGCTTCTTCTGTTCGCTTTGAGCCGTTCATCAAAGCGGAAAAGGAAAAGTAAGTGGGTGCATGAAATAAATGATAAAGAGAGGAACTAGGCGAGTTTCACAGACTGTGTAATGAACTGAATTCATTTGAAGACCGTTTTTAAGACTATTTTCGAATGTCTAAACAACAGTTTGAGGAATTACATAGCTTTATAGAACCAAAAATATTGAAAATGACAACAAACTGGAGGAGACCGATTGGAACGCAGGAAAGACTAGCGATCTGCTTGAGGTAAACAAAAGACTTTCGTTGGTATTTTAAACTGTATTTATTACTAATCATCTGAAAAATAAGTATGAATATAGAAAAGAAAACACGACTCAGAAAACAGTATTATTTCGTAGACAAAATTACTATTGAGAAGTACTGTTATTTCCCTCTTGCAGTTTATTTACGAGCTGCAGTACGTTTTCGTACAAATCTTTTGCAGAAGAAACAATAGTCGCAAAGAACCTAATGACATCGGAGGTGTGGTAGCTACCTCCAGGTCAGTATCATTAATTTCATTGGAAGGATTATGTATATATAATTAGGATTATCTGACCACGATGAGTTGACTGAAAGAAAGGAGACGACGGAGGTGGAGTCTGGATGCCGCGTATCATATAAATGCGCATATTCCCGCACAAATTCAATTAATTTTTCCGTTTCATCGGCCATATTCTACGAGATGTCCGCCGCGAACTCTGTGCAAAACTCAACTCCCTATCAGTCCGCCGCGAACCAGACTAGACAGGAGTGGATCAGGACAGCACGTTTGCACATCTCCTTTTTATGTTAGGTTAGGTTCTTTTCAAACTGAAATGACGAGTGAAGCGTAGTACAGTTAAAATTACTCTAACCTAACCTAACCTAACCTAACCTAACCTAACCTAACCTAACCTTTTTATGTTAAGTTAGGTTAGGTTAGAGTAATTTTAACTGTACGTTTCACTCGTCATTTCAGTTTGAAAAGAACCTAACCTAACATAAAAAGGAGATGTGCAAACGTGCTGTCCTGATCCACTCCTGACTAGACCGCGGCTTTGGGCCGCGCGCTGTTTGACTAGGATGATGCATTCTAACGTAATGCAGAGTTCGCGGCGGACGGTCCGCCAAGTCTGCGTTCTGTTTGACCGGGCCTTAAACCGCTAGAGTTACTCAACAGTTCAATTCGCTCCGTCCCCAGCTCTAGCTAGGATGGCATAAAGAATAATACGAAACCGAAGAATTCACGTTAACTACAGGCAATTATAAAACATCCATTTTGTATACCGTAAAACAGTATCGTTTATTTGTAAATTTAAAGAATAGTCTAATGAACATGTAATTAAATCTAAATGTTAATCTAATATATGCGACTGCATTTCATTGACGAATGTTGCGGGCTACGAAATAATCACGTGGACCGGATCCTTCCCATCTGAATTAAAGTAAAGAACTCCAGTTCCAAAGTGAATTGAACTTCTCTTATTTAACATGCATGTTCAGAAAATGTACTGAATTCCTTAGTGAATACTGAACCCGGAAGCTTCGTCTTATCATAAGGATTTCAGACATAACGAACTATGCTAATAGTAGACTGCCTCTGCAAACATTAGTAATGTTCTCTAAATATTTGTACGAATCTGAAATGAGAATGCACTGTACTGTATTGTACATATTCCTAGCAGAATAAAATGAGAGAGAATAGACTCACCAAAACAATTTTCGGTGTGTAGCTGTTATCAGGGGCTCCTTACATACTTGTCTACCAATTCCATTCCGGTATAGATAATTACCATAGAGGGGAAATAACTTCAATGCTGCCTTTTTGTAATGTATAGTGCAGGCTGGCTACAAATATAAAGTATTTGATAACTAAGCCATAGGAATTTTATATAATATAGCAATAGTTATAATTCATAGTTTTTGCCCAAATACAGATCTTTCACTGCAAACCCAGCATTCTCCAATCTTTCCTATTTTTCACCTTCCTCTTAGTCTCCGCATAAGATCCAAATATCTTAATGTTGTCTATCTTCTGATATCTTCTTCTGCTCCGAATCTTCTACCGTTCACCATTCTTTCCAGTTAATATTCAGTAGGCAGTTTCTTCTTAGCTAGTGATCCAGCCATTTTTTTTCTCTTCCTGATAAGTTTCAGAATTATTATTTCTTCACCCACTCTTTCCAACACAGCTTTATTTCTTATTCTGTTTGTCCATTACACACTCTCCATTCTTTTCCATACCCACATTTCAAATCATTCTAGTCATTACTATTCACTTCGTCATTCATGTTTTGCCCCCCCCATACAACGTCACACTCCACACAAAGCACTTCACTAGTCTCTTCCTTAACTTAATTCTTTTTTCAGAGGTCTGCAGAAGATGATTCTTTTTCTATTAAAAGCTTCCTTTGCCATTGCTATCCTCCTTTTGACTTCCTGACAGCAGCTCATGTTACTACTTATAACGCACCCCAAGTTTTTGAAGATGTCCACTTGTTCTCTTGCTTCATTTCAAATTCGCACGTTTATCTCCTTTATTTTTCTCTCGATGACAATGGTCGTCATCTTGTTAGCATTTATCGTCACCCCATACTGCTCACAGCTGTCATTTAGCTTCAGTAGAATATTCCTCAGTATTATCTCTTTTGCTAACAACGACATATCATCACCAAATCTTACACACTTTATTCATCTTCCTCCTACTATCACCTCTCCCATGTTGTGAAAACAGTTCTTCACCAAATCCTTTAACTAGAGGTTGAACAACATAATTGATAAAGGGCTTCCTTGTACTCCTCTCCCTATTCCATTTCCCTCTGTCATTTATTCTTCTTCTGTTTTGTGAAGGATTTTAGATAAGGTAGCAAATAGCCATAGTAGCTGACGCGCTCTTTTTAAAGCCAACTAACTAACTAACTAACTAACTAACTAACTAACTAACTAACTAACTAACTAACTAACCTAACTAACTAATTAACTAACTTTGTTCTTCTACTCTGACTAAGTTGTTTTTCAAATAAAAATACTCAATAGCCTTCTCTTGTTCCAATCCATACATATTTTTTCAGGTTCCCCATAAATTAATTTTATTCAAATTTATTCTGTCAAAATGTATTTTCCAAGTGCACAAATATGGGCTCTACATTTCTTTTTTTCCCCTCTCTCTCTCTCTCTCTCTCTCTCTAGA
The DNA here is from genome assembly GCF_040183065.1 of Periplaneta americana. Taxonomy (NCBI): domain Eukaryota; kingdom Metazoa; phylum Arthropoda; class Insecta; order Blattodea; family Blattidae; genus Periplaneta; species Periplaneta americana. The sequence goes on along the minus strand of NC_091121.1, from coordinate 148,570,058 downwards.
TGTTTTGTAGATTGTTCTCAGCAGCCCAATTACATCTCTTCCTGAAGCCAAACTGCTCTTCTTCCAAATTAGAATATAAGCGTCGATTCAGTATTCGCAGGAGAATCTTCGCCGAGTGCGACATCAACTCAGTGCATTTGTTGGCATCATTTTTCTGCGGTATTGGCAGTAACACTATCTCCGTGAAATTTTCATGCAAATCGCCTTTCCCATACATTTCGTTGCATGATGGTAGGATTTCTTCTTGTCTTCACCCTGGTATTTCACTAATTCAATGGGGATACCATCAACTCCTATTGATTTCTCATTTTTCATTCACTTAAGTGCTAGCTCAATCTCTTCTCTGAGAATAAAATAGGCTATCTTTTTTCGTCTTCTGATACGGTTGCTTCATCTTCTACAGCTAAGTTACCTGGACAATTCCCTGTCTCATACATCTGTTCTAAATATTTCGTCCACTTGTTCCATATTCGTTGTTCATTATTTCATTGACGATTTATTTACATTTGTTTCATTCACTGTTCCTTCACCTTATCAGTTTCTCTTGTTAGTTCGTTCTTTAGTTTCTTGTAGTTTCTTCTACCAGTATCTTCTTCTTTGTTTATGTTTTTCCATTTTCTCTTTTCCTCCATCTTGTCCAACATTTTCCCTGTGACCTAAGATTTCTTAATACTCACACCATCTCTGTACCCTATTATTTCTTCTGCTATTATATGTATACAACTTTTTAGATGAGACCAGTACTTATTACTGTTTTCAGGTGTGAATTCTAATTTAGCGGCTTTCTCTTGAAAATTTGATGCAAATTTTCTTCTTTTCTCTCATTCTTCAGTTTTTCCACGTCAAATTTCTTCGTTACATATCTTTCTCTTATCTTCTTTAGACAATATCTACTTCTCCTATCAGTAGAACATGATCTGAGTTAATATCCGCTCCTGGTAGTGTCTTTGCATTTCTTAAGCAATTCGGAGTTTTTCTTGCACCAATATAGGCTATAGTCTCACCACCTCATTCTAGTGCCGAGGTCATGGAAAGCATGGGGCTCTACCTCCATGCACCCCAAGTGCCTTCGTGGCATGTTACGGGGATACCTTTTTTTATCTTTTACCAGTATATAGTCTATCTGGAATCTCTTGTCGTCCCTTGGAGATGTCCACGTGTATCGTCTTCTTTTATGTTGTTGGAATAATGAATTTTCAAGAATCTTTGCATTCTTTTTGCAAAAATTCATCAAAGATTCTCCTCTGGCATTTCTTTTTCCCAATCCATATTTTCTCCGTATGTTCCTTTTCCTACTACTGTGTTGCAGTAGCCCATTAGGATTGCGCATGCTCCCTTCTCCTCTTCTATTTTGTCACAATTTTCTTTCACTTCCTCGCCTGCTAATCCACTATGTGTCATGTAAATTTACACTAAGTCTATAAAATATAATAACAAAAATTACATTTGGTCTACTAAAATTAATCGAGATAAAAAGTATGGCAAGGAAATACTGAAATAGAACATAACAGACGGACTATAAATGAACCAAACTTAAAAAAAAATGCGTACATTATTACACTTAATATAATATACTATGTAATAGATATCATACTATTCCTTTTAAGGTTAAGAAAATACCATTTAAAATTAGTTTATGTGTATATTCATTCATTCATACGACTGCATATCTTTCATCACTCCCGACTCAAACCGATGACATCACAACTGGTAGCCGGCTTCGAGATCGCGAAGGCAGTGTTGCATCTCATTGTGACAGGTGACGAGACCTGATACAGTAGCATCCAGTTTGAGCCACACTTCCATGGGTCTAGCAGGCAATGGGAAAGTACCGGATCCGTTCAGCCTAAAAAGCTCAAGTTGCAAGGAAATGTAGGGAAAGCCATTGGCAACATCAATTTGTAGTCTACCTACAACACATTCTTCTTCGTTTGCACGTTTTTCCGTACAACTTTCTTGTTTTTTTTCTTTTCGATCATGTCCATCGTTTCTTCAACAACGTACACATGGTGCATTATGCAAGCGAGTTCAATGGCAACAACCAACAATGCTATAATTAAATATTTTACTAAGAAACGATAACGTGATAATATGACGTTTGATATCATGGTTTATGAAGAAAGGGGTTCTGTGATAACAATGATGTATTGAATATTATTGCATGGCAAATCGTTTTATAATGTTAACTTTATGACACAAGTTATGCCGTTATAATAGAAGTCATGACGTTTTAGTTGGCATGGTAATATTTTACGGATCTGATATTATAGACCTAATAATGTGGCATATTATGCACTGTTTTCACTGACGATAAAGACTGTTTATGCAATCCTAGTATTAAAACGGGCTTGTTATGACTATAAATTGTGTACAATTGGCCTAATTCTGGCACTAATGCCAGAAAATGTTATCTAGCAACTAGTATTCCATGACGTCATCACAGCCTTCACAACATAATTTTATACAATATACCTGTAAGAAAAAGCTTCAAAACAACAACAAAATAACATTGTCTTAGAAACGGTTACTTAGCAAATAGCAACCATGTAATATATTACGTCATATCCAGTACTCATGCCTCTACTAAGTCATTACATTACATGTTGTAAATTTATAATATTTTTTTTACATATCTTAATGTTAGAATGGCGTAAAACGTTGTATGTAACAAGTGTATAATCTTCATTCGTGAAAAAATTATGCACAAATTCTCTTATATTGTGACATTAAGTTTTGCGTATCTTTGTAGAATTGGAGTCAAGTGTTTTAAATCGAATATTTCTGTGCCGAAATATTGGGAGTTTCGAATAATTCCTCTGCTAGAAAATACACTCTGTTCTATTAGTCATGATGGGCTTTCAGAGGATTATATTTTTTGAATGAATAGATGTAGAAATATAATATTAGTGTCAGATGAAAATAAAACTCTCAAAGTTTTCGTCTGTAAGTTTGAGGCACTGGAGAAACAAAAGACGGTAACAATCGAACAAAAGCAATAATTTTCATTTTTACAATTGATTATACAAGATGGATGTCCAAAGGAAAGTGCAACTTGTTTTTTTTTTTTTTTGGCTGGCAATACTTCCATTTGTGACTTGTGTACGACGTAGCGTACCGGTACCTACTTAACGAAGAACCACTACACATTAACTTTAGGGCTGTTACGCTCATGCTCAATGAAATAAAATGGCGGTTCATTTGCCCATATTCTTACAATTGTTCAAAGCTTTATGAACTGTTGTTTTCTGAAGTCCTAATTATCGGGCACATTTACGAACTGATTTCTTTGAATTCTGAACAAATGCTCTTCGAATAGCTTCTACAGTTTCATCATTTGTCGATGGTTTTCCAGTGCGCTTTTTCTCCAATAGACTTCCACCAGCCTCTTCTTTACTGTCTATCCCAACGACGAATTTTATTATCGTGTGATGGTTTTTCGTTAAATACGCGTACACGAGAGACAGATTCAAATTTTGCCAGCCACAAAACACATTGAACTTTCTTTGAACATCCAAATATTTAATTGTAACAATTAAAATGTTTGTATTTGTTCGTTTGTTACCGTCTTTTGTTTCCTTCGATGTCTCAAATTTACAAACGAAAAGTTTGAGAGTTTTATTTTCATCTGGCACCAATATTATATTTCTACCTATATTTTGGGTGACCAGATTCACATCAATAGAAAAGAGGACACAAAGCTTTAAAAAGGACATTGTTCGAAAAAAGAGGACAGAAAATATGTACTTCGATTTAGACTTTGCCTGTATTGCATCAAATCTATTTTCTTACAAAATATTTACAGTACAGATTTAGGCTTATATCATACTTAAAAGTATGTTAATATTACAAAAATAATTATGATAAAACTTAATAATAATGCTTTTACAGTTAGCTACATATGAAAGTCAAGGAAACTGTAATTATTAAAGAGGATAGAAAATATCTACCCTCTTTAAATTTAGGCTTAGGTCTATAATTATACTTAAAATTATGGCAATATCTATTTTATACTTATGATAAAACTTAATAAAATAAAATGATTTTACAGTTAACTACATATGAAAGCCAAAGGAACTATAATTATTATCAAAATACATAAAAAGACCGCACAAAATGCGAAATTAATATTACTTCGTATGCAAAGAGAATTATGATCGTTATGATCGGAGATTGAAACTTTAGCACACGTCTTGGGATTCTATGAACAGGGATTGCTCTTGAGGAACTCTAGACATCATCTTATAAGATCCAAAATTGCTGCCGCATTAAGAAATACGGACTGGACAGTAGAAGAAGAAATCTCCTGTCTAGCTGAAAATGGGTCAACGAGACGAGTAGATATTTTGGCGTACAATGCTGACACTAAACAGGGCATCATTGTGGATCCCACAATACGTTTTGAAGTAGGATGTCATCAGTCAGCCGAGGTCCACCTTGAGAAGAAGTCGATCTATGAGCCTACAGTCAACTATTTCAAGCTGAAATATGCCTTAATTCACGTTGAGGTATTCGGCTTGCTCATAGGTGCTCGAGGGACTATACCAGCTTTTTTCGAAGAATTTCAGCGGCAGTTTGCTCTGCCAACATCTTTGAGGGATGACATTGTGATAATTGTGTTAAAAAATCCTGTCAAATCCTAATTAATCACATGGTGCCACATTAATAGCAATTGCAATTTTTCACGCCCTTTTCTTTGTTTCCCTTCTTTAAAATTTAATATCTACGTTTACATATGTATATTAATTTTTTTTAGGATATACCGAGTCCGTAAGGGCTACCCTCAATGGGGGGCAGTTCAATATTATTTATTTTTTCTGTCGATGGTGCTATTCAAATATCTTGGAGCAACAGTAACAAATATAAATGACACTCGGGAGGAAATTAAACACAGAATAAATATGGGAAATGCCTGTTATTATTCGGTTGAGAAGCTCTTATCATCCAGTCTGCTGTCCAAAAATCTGAAAGTTAGAATTTATAAAACAGTTATATTACCGGTTGTTCTGTATGGTTGTGAAACTTGGACTCTCACTCTGAGAGAGGAACATAGGTTAAGGGTGTTTGAGAATAAGGTGCTTAGGAAAATATATGGGGCTAAGCGGGATGAAGTTACAGGAGAATGGAGAAAGTTACAAAACACAGAACTGCACGCATTGTATTCTTCACCTGACATAATTAGGAACTTAAAATCCAGACTTTTGAGATGGGCAGGGCATGTAGCACATATGGGCGAATCCAGAAATGCATATAGAGTGTTAGTTGGGAGACCGGAGGGAAAAAGACCTTTAGGGAGGCCGAGACGTAGATGGGAGGATAATATTAAAATGGATTTGAGGGAGGTGGGATATGATGATAGAGACTGGATTAATCTTGCACAGGATAGGGACCGCTGGCGGGCTTATGTGAGGGCGGCAATGAACCTTCAGGTTCCTTAAAAGCCATTTGTAAGTAAGTAAGTAAGTAAGTAAGTCGATGGTGCTGCCACTTACAGGAAAATTACTTGAAAAAGGCGTCAAATCAAATAATTTCAAAATCTCAGACATACAAATTATGAAAGGGAAGACATTTCTTGATTTTTTTTAAATCCACCCGGACAAAGGCAAAAAAGGAGGGCATGTCCGGACAAAAGAGGACGTCTGATCACCCTACCTATATTCATTAAAAAAATATATAATCATCTGAAACCCCACCATAACTTTTGGGACACAGTGTGTTATAGGGCATAGGTCTATACTCACTCTGTTGACTTGCCACATCCGTTAAATAGAGTTTTGACATTTTAACATTGTTGTTGTTTAGTTAACTGTCCGAAGACAGGTCTGAACCTCACAAGTGATACTAACAAGGCACCACTTATGAGGCAACTAGGCCAAGAGATAATGGGGTAGGGTGGTCAGTTCCTTTCTCCCTACATTGCATATATCGCCGATTAGCTTATTTTAGAACTTCTCAACTTTTTAACTGACATCTTTCAAGTTATTGTTTTTATGTCATTTTTGCTCGTTGCAGGGTAGCCGTCCCACTCTCTAGATCAAGAAATCTGTCGTGCGGAACTGGGCGATACTCTAGTGAGAGAAAGAGAGCTTACAGCAGGCTCCAGCCGCATTCAAATGACTAACAATTTGCGTTGTGCATTCCAGTGTTACTGTGTGAAACGTCTTGTGACAGTTGCCAGGTCTCAAATCAATGGAGATGAGAAACACGAACTGCATGCCTAACCAGCCCTGAGAAGTGCCCGCCCACTCCGCCTCAATTCCGGCAACATGATGTATTTCAACACACCAACAAATCGGCCGCATTATTTCTCCTGTATTCTGTTATTCTTCATTCTAATGTTGCTTGATATGAGACCCTGTCTGTGCACTGACTAATGTGCGTCTTGTGATTCACTCCTGATGACGTTATGCATTTCCTAAGGCTCGATAAATACTTAATATAATCGCCCGCCATTTTGGCTCTTTCGTTGCACACGAGGACGTTATTTGCAGCTAAATTATTTGCTAAATTACAGTGCGTTTGATTTATTATCATAGGAGCTACGACATAATAATCTTTAACGGTGTCGCAGATAGATTCCTCGTCTGTTAGCTCGGCAACGAAAGAACAAAAATGGCGAACGATACTACGTACCTAGACTTTATAGAGCCTTCACGTCCTAAGTTGTAAGCAAAGAGGAGGAGTCACGCCGGGAATAACAGCGTCGCGACTATAGACATCGGATTTTTAGGCACTAAAAATTGCAGTTTTAGATGCCAAAAATAAGCTCAAAATTTAATAAATTAAACTCTATTTTAGTTGTTGTTGTTTTTTAGTCAACTGTCTGAAAACAGATCTGAACCCCACAAGTGACCAATCAATCAATAAATCAATCGTTTATTAAAGCCATGATCTACAGTTTGTTGCAATAGACATTAGGGATGGGAGGTTATTCGAAAATAATCGGTTATACTGGTGACAGACTACAGTCGCTAATCGCGATTAGCTCCGATCGCGATTACCGAAAATGTGGTGACACACTAGGTCACGCTTGGTCCCGTCTGGTCAACAGCTGAATTACCATAGAGGACACAATTTTCTCTATGTACATACGTATACGTTTGTTTCCCTCCTGGACAACACCTAAAGTTCATACTTTCTTTTTATGTTTGTTCATTGTTTTTTTTTCCTTTTTTTTTTTTTTTTTTTTTTTGTAGTTTCTTGCAGGTTGGTATGGGAATTTATTTCTTAAAATAATTATATGCTTTACAATGTAAACTGATACAATTTATATCATTACTATTTATATTAGTTTGAAAAGAGATTTTATAACCTATACAATTTATATCCTCATGCCAAAAATTTATATTATTTTGTAATAAAAAATATTTTTAAAATGAACCCTAATCTCAACGTAATGGAGACTGAAATTGAAAATCTGAAAAAGAAACCAGTTCCAGTTTGTAATCCATTATTTATTGAAATGAAACATTTCAGCAGCCTTCTATTGCTCTCTCTCTCTCTCTCTCTCTCTCTCTCTCTATATATATATATATATATATATATATATATATATATATATGAAATATGAATAGTTCGTGTGTCATTTGTTAATATATTTCTTTTCGATTTTCTCACATCTGCATTAAATTTCTCCACTACGTCTAATAGTAGCCAAATTCATTTTCTAGCCATTAATTTTAGTTTCTATTTCATATAATACAATGGAAGAGGTAAAAAAATTCCACAGCAGAAGCTATCACGACTTCCTAAATAATATAAATCAAGGTGATTCGAAACCAAAGATTACTAAAATGTTACTTTTGTCCATTGGGGCGTGCCTCATTGCGATTATCTTATTCTGGAAACAGGATTAAGCTCCTGATCGCGATCGGGACGGTGAAACACTACAAACCCGATCACGATTAGGTCGATAATCGCGATTAGTGACTGTAGTCTGTCACCAGTATTATATCGGTTAACCGGTTATTTTTAAATTAATTTAACCGGTTATTTTTCGGTTATTATTATTTGAAATTTTAAAGTTATCAAATTATTCAGGAAAATAAATTGAGAGATTATTTAAAATAGAAATCAAACAACACTTAGCAATCAACTGTAAACCAACCAGAAGATAGGTGAAAGAATGGCATTACATGCTGAAGATCATCAATGACGTCCCTGATCAAAATACGAGTACAAATAATAAGAGGTTATGAAAGTGAATTTAGTTAATTACTTTACTCACATTAGAGTCATGGCAAGATAAATAAAAAAAATAACAAAAATGCATAATTTTTATAATAATAATCTCGATTATGAAACTTTTTGACGGGCAATTTAGTCTCCTATAACCAATAGATATTGATGTCAAAATTTCTCGCCGTTTGAAATGCTTCAATACCCGCAGATATATTATAAGTCAATCAGAGAAAATCGGCGATTAAGATGGGTATAGATTATTGATATTAAATCTAAATCTCATTTCATTTTGCCATGTATGGACAGATGAAGTAAGTAAAATAGTAACCCATACCCATCTAGGAATGGCCTACGAGACATTTATTTGTTTACAGAATTGAGTGCATTAGAGTACAAAATAATAAAAATAAACGATGTTCGACTGACATTAAATTTGAGGTAGATTTAAAATACAATTGATTCGATGAATATTTAAAAAAATAATCTGTCGTCCGATTATCGAGGAAAATAACTGGTAAACCGGAAAGCAAAAATAACCGGTAATTAACCGGTTAACGGTATGAAAATAACCGGTTATCAATATAACCGGTTATTTCTGCCCATCCCTAATAAACATAAAATATACTAAAATACAAGAGATATGAAATAATATTTGACATAAAATATAAAAACAGAATGAATACAACAATACAAATAAAATAGTCTAATAATACTGGAATTAAATATAACAATGACCAATACTAATAATAATCGTAATATACAGAGCAATGCAGATTATAAATTTAGAATACATTTACAGTGAAGTCGAGAAATTCACTAATACTATAGAATGGATGGTTGATTAACCAGTTATACAAAATAGATTTAAATTGTATAATATAATGTGCATCATGTGCATTTTGTGGTAACTTATTAAAGATTGTTATAGCAATAGGATTGAACCATTTTTTTGGATTTAATTTAACTCTAGGTTCTGAAAGATAATAATTGGTGGGTTCAGAGCTATAGTGGGCTAAGCGCTATTTATTAAAAACGAAGAAAGCGAGGGTTGAAGTTAAGTAAAAACCATAGTTTAATGAAGACTAACATATCATTTAGTTTTAATGTGCGTACTTCATATTACTTGCTACAATATATTATGTTTCATTGAATTATGGTAATTACTTCATTTTAACCCTGAAGCAGTAATTAGGAGAGGGAGAGACCGATTTAATAGCGAAGTTATATCTCCATATTTTTTGTTACATGTATTCGCGGGGAGGTTCTAGCGACTTGGGTTAGAGTTATTTTCCCACGCAAGTTTCGTCTCCTTGAGTCACTTGTCAGAATCGGACAGATTTACGGCCACCTTGTGCGGGGTTTTGTATATAGAGACTCGTTGAGGCGTAAAATCCTAAAGTTGGACAAGACCCGTGGGAAAGCTATTGCAAGCCCAGGATTTTCCAAAAGGACGAGTATTCTCGAAAGATCTACAAACTAATTTGATGTTGTGGGAAGTCCAAAGTCTAAATTTAGAGATGACATATTTCGCGCCCTTGTTTTCTACGGTTTTAGCAAATGGCGCTTGGCCCACTATGGTTCTGAACCCTTCAATTGTACTTTGTATTATAGTGGTGAACTTCTGTTTTAGGGTGATAAGTATTAAGGTTTTTCTTAATTTTCATTAGACTATGGTATATATATATATAAATTTATGACAGTTAAATTTTTTTCTTGAACAAATAGTGGTCTACAGTGAGCGTCAAACATGACACCACTCATGAGGCAACTAAGCTAGAAGACAATGGGATAGGGTGGCCAGTTCCTTTCCCCCTCTATTGCATACATCGCTGATTAGCTACATATTCCACTAATCAGACTTCAGATATATACAAACAATTGTTCTTCCTTTGACACATATCATTAAGTGAGATGTACTGCCTGATAATAGATGTACATATCAGCCAAAACCCCAATCAGAGGTATTTATTTTAGTAAAACTAAGCATTTTAGGCATATATGATCAAGACTTCAAACCTATTTATTTCACTGAAATTATACCCTAAAATAAATAAAACATGATACAAAAAGTATATTTAAGAAATGGAGGCAGACAACTGTATATTACGAGTATATAAACGCAGCTGCACAAATTTAATATAATGAAAACAATTAAATAATTATTACACATGTTAAGTTATTGAAGTTCAGTTCCATGCTCACTCTTTTGCATAATATTATCTGCATAGTAAATCACCAGAATTTTTTCTAAATTCTCCACACTTAATATTTATCTTTTGTCAGTGAGAATTATTTTGAAAGAAGAAAAGCTTCTTTCAACTGAAACAGATATGAGAGGAGCAAATTTTAAATTAGCTACAGTAGAAACATCAATACCTACTGGAATATTTACATTTTCTCCCCATTATTACTTTTGATACTTTTTCCAACAATGAAAATCCTACATTCTTATTTAGTACATTGTCCCACTTTTAACTTTTTCCCCAGTTTCATCCAAAGCACAATATAATGTTCACTTGGACATTCTTTATTATTGCTATTTGGCTACAAAGAGGTTGTTTTTTACGTTCTAACTGTTCAATGCTTGCAGATATGAATGAAAAGTTTGATGTTATGTAGGCAATTTTTTTTTCAACTGACGGGTCATACAGACAGTCTTCCATTGCTTTCACACACACTGCAGTATCGGATTCAGTTAATTATTCATTAATTGTGATCATTTCTGCCGTATTTCTATCACAAACTGCGATTACTTGGTTCGAACAACAAAAATCTCAATGACCCTAAATATTTTAATTATCGAAATTTAAAAGCTTAAAGTGACTCAATTGCACCAGCTCAAAATACTGCGTTGAAGCGGACGATGCATGTGTGGTTTCTTCCTTATAATTAGGAAATGTCCTGAGACTTAACGAAAAATGACTAGAATAGAAGACTGCAGTGTGAAAACATGCAAATTTAGCACAAGGCCTTCTGCGATTTTCATATTTCTGAACAAATACGTGACGAATGGTCTATTTCAAAGATAAATTAAAATTAAGACTGAAAAACATTTTAAAATATCAAAATAGATCTTTAGCTTTGATTTTTAGTAAGTCCTTTAAATAAAAATATTTGGGCAGTCAATACAAACGAAATAGGCCTACTTATGCAAAAAAAAAAATAACATTAAAGAAACTTAATATTAAATTAATTTTGAAAGAAGAATACTTGAGAGTGAAAAAATTGAAAGTACAATTTGGATAATACATATTTTATACAACAATTATGTCATACTCTATGTAGGCCTATAGTAATACTACAGAGCGGTCAGATTATCTTTCGGCCGGTGGAGCGCTGGAGCTGACGCAGCATGCTTGAGCCTGGCTCTCGGGATACGGTTCCGCTTATTTTTGCGTATATTATGTAAAGCATGCAAACAATTATAATTTATTGCGTAATGAGAGCTAGCCTATGTTATGAGAGTTGCTCAAAGTGATGGTCATCTTGATTTACACATGCCTGGCATCTTGTGATGAAATTCGTGTTAACACGCAAAAGTTCTCGTTCAGTAATTCTGGCAATATATGTTCTTACGAGTGTATTTATATTTCAGTTTAATTACCTGTCAAGTTTACATTTCTGCCTCTGCTAACAACAGAACAACATTTTGATAAATTAATGATCATAACTAAGGGGCGGATTCATAAGCACTAAAAACGGCAAAATATGCATGCACGTATGCATTTAAAAATCAGGATATATGAACTAAAAATAACGAAATATGCGCTGTTAAGATTGAAAAAAAAAACAATTTACTATTATTGATGGGTTTTGTGTTATACATAAGAATATTGAGACACCATTAGTTGCTAAAGTTGCGTGTTTTTCAACCCACTGTTTAAGCAGTACACTTCTGGCACATTTTTCGTTAGACATTGTTAATAAAACTAATTCAAAATTAACAATTTCCTTGCAGCTAAGCTCTTCTAAAATATAATTCACTTCACACACTATCGAAATTTCTAAGACCTGTGACTATAATAAAATTAAATATTCTGATTTACCACGTCGGCAAGCACAAAATAGAACATTTCATTTTCGTGCCTACATTATTGCTGGCAAGCGGCGAAATTCGAGTTTAGCGAGTGCAATGAAGCCTATGAACACTTCCTGTAACTCCTCCTCCAATCATATTCCAGCGTTCTAGTCACACCTGTCAAAATCTAATATATTTGCAGAGTAAACGATAAGGTGGCTTCTTGTTTTGAATAACTGTTCTTTTAATCACAACTTTCATCCATCATAACGTCCCAATATTGTACAGAGTCAGCAATGCACTTAATTAATCCATTTTTCCGATTTTTCGTATTCTTAATCTTGGTAGGCTATAAGCAACACATTGCTAAAAAAATTGCAAAATATACTGTTATATGCGCTAAAGACTGAAATACACATTAACCCCTTAAATATGTGCACTATAAAATTTTGACTTTTGGTTACAAATAACTTTAAATGAACTTAAATACGCGTCATTCAATAATTAGTGGCAACAATGTTTGTATGTGGTGCTGTCAGCAGTAAACGATGCAGGCTGATAACAATGAGAAAGAAGAGCATCTGATGTGTATTATCTGTGAGTCTGAAGACAATAATCTCATTTATAAGACATTTATAGTGAGCTTAATTTTCAGACTGTTACCTGTAGCGCTCTAAAATGTTTAGCAAATACTACCAAAGATGCTTCATTGAAATTCAGATTGCAAGAGGCAAGAATGCTCGACAGTGCCATACAGCATTACTGGAAGCTTGTGGTAGAGAGACTTCACCATGTTGTACCGTGGCTAGGGGGCGCATGCATTTCGCAGCGGGAGGAAAGATGTTCATAAAAAACGTGGAGCTGGCAGACCGTAATCGGCAAATGAATGATGTAAGAGCGCTGCTGGAAGAACACCATTGTTGGTTATGATTTTGACGGAATCCTTCTCACTCATTCAGTTCCTGTCGGAAATCGTGTGAATGGTGAATAGTACAGTTACTTTCTGGAACACTATTTACAATCAGCGGTGCGCCGTAAACGTCCAAATCTCCTGAATTCTCATCCTATTGTGCTACATAATGGTATTCGTTCTGACATAGCTGCTGCCCTTGTGGTTAATTTACTTGGCAGATGGAACTGGGGAATTCTGAAGTATCCTCCATACTCTCCAGATACGAGTCCATGTGATTTTGACCTTTTCCCGAAAATGGAATTACCACTTAGAGGAGTTCGCTTTAGAACCAGACAGGCAATTATAGCAGCAGTAGAGCAGTCTGTTGGAAGATTAGTACAACAAGACGCTGTAGACGATTTCCGTCGTCTCCCTGAGGTGTGGAGGACATTCTTCATGCTGGAAGAGATTACTTCTGAGTATTGCAACAATGTGACTGTTCCAAAAATGTTTTCTTTGTTGTTAATTAAAATGTTGCCACTATAGTCGCGACGCTGTTATTCCTGGCGTGACTCCTCTTTGCTTACGTCTTAGGAAGTGAAGGCTCTATAAAGTCTAGGTAGGTAGTATCGTTCGCCATTTTTGTTCTTTCGTTGCCGAGCTACCAGATGAGGGATCTATTTGCCACACCGTTAAACATTATCATGTCGTAGCTCCTATTATAATAAATCAAACGCACTGTAATTGAGCAAATAATTGAGCGGCAAATAATATCCTTGTGTGGTTTCTGCGAACGCCAACGAAAGAGCCACAATGGCGGGCGATTATATTAAGTATTTATCCAGCCTTCGGAAATGCATAACGTCTTCATCAGCGAATCACGAGATGCACATGTTTAAATGTAGCCGACCTGCAACGTGATTGGCTGCCGGAAATTAGAGCGACGGGACTATAATTATTGAATGGCCCACGTATAATGATAGCATATGATTTGCAAACTAAGGAATAAAACATGCAAATATGCTAAAATCCTTCCCCTTTCATGACGATTTACTTAGTATTGTGGAAAGATTTAAACATATATACTTGGCAAGATTCTTGTTCCACGAACATACGCATAATTGACTGTGCTCTTCATTTAGAAAACATCATTTCACTCAAACACTGGAACACATCCAACTTGTGGATAAGTTTCATTCAAACGAATGAACAAAAACCTTAATAAACAAAGCGAGAAAGTTAGTGGGCAGGAACTACTTTCATAAAAGATTGAAATTATGCAGGATTTACGTGAAATTTATACGAGATACTCCGTCTCATCGCGGAATGTGAGAGTGTACATTTCATAGGTCACTGCTCCTGTTGTAATTCAGCTTTTGGTTACAATCCAACGTTATTGTGAAATCACATAATATTACGCTTGGAAATTGGTCAACACTTCAACGAGACAATGATTGCGTCAATAATTAAAAGCTAAATTAATAGTATGAAGAAAAGTAATAATGCCCTTCTCAAAAGTTGGGTCACTTAAACTATATCACCTTCATATTAGTCAATGGGATCTTACAGAGATATAGTGAACAGGGCGAAAGTTGACTGCTTGACACAAATGTTACTTTGTTATTTTTTGCGTCTCTGTAGTTACAATTTTGTTAACTGAAGCATTGATACTGCTACAAGAATTTTGAAGTTTCAAGCCATGGTTGTATAATTAAATTTTAGGATACTGCTAGTCCAATTCTATTCTGAAAGCAATATGAGTCTTTCTCTGTCTTAGAACTTTTGGAGAAGATCAGCGTGAAAAGCCAGAAAAGATAAATCTCGAAATACTAGAATACGGTAAATTATGCAGGTCGAGAGGAACATTTTAGAAACAATAGGTGAAAAATGTTTCAGATCGTATGGGCTTTTAAAACGGATGCCAGAGAACAGATACCGAGGAACTTTTCCGTCAAAAGCAAGTTTTACTCTTTATCACAGAAATATTATTTGAGGGCCACTCCGAAAGTATGCACCAAACTTTTAACTTACTTACATATGGCTTTTAAGGTCCTCACGTAAGTCCGCCATCGGTCCCTATCCTGTGCAAAATTAATCCTTAACACAATTTTTAATTCACAACTATGCTAATTACATAGTTCATAGAGACATATTTTAGGAAGGAGATGCTACTTTTTTCACATAATTTTCATCCCTTACAATAGCCATACGTCATCTATGATCAAGAGGAAGTTTACCTGCTCTGTAATAGTAACCATTGGCACATTTCACGAGCTTCCACCACCACAATCTATCGGCTTGTTATCTGTTCACTGTCCATGTTTTGGCACCATATAACAAAGTACTATGTACCAATGATATTAATTTTCTGGCTCTATGTAAAATATTCCTACCTCATAAAATGGAGTTTATCATACCAATAATTCTGCATATCGTCAATTGAGAGGTTCGGGAGTAAAAAATGGTAAGTGACGTTCTATTGATTAGAAGTTATAGGTAGACAAACATTTCTACATGCATCAGTTTGTATATTTACCAGGAAAGTAAAATATGTATACCTCTGCGATATGTTGGGATGTTGGAAAACTAACTACTGCATTAGACGCAGAATGTAAGTATTCCTTCAATTACTAAATATTTTGCATTCTTCTCCGATACTGAGTCAAGATATTTAAAATATTCAACAATTATTTAAATTTCTTCTACATGTAGGCTTATGTACAATTGAGGGCTTTGCCGGAAGAAAGGCGGATAGGCCTATACGCCCTTCTTCGGGAAAACGGTTTAAAATGTAGTGAATAATTATAGTAGCGAAATTTTGTTTTGATTGTACTGTACATACCTGCAGGACAGGGCTGCGTGCGTGTATAACATTTTATTCAGGTGCGTTTTAAAATCTTAGATTGCATGTATCTCAATTCGCCATATTGACTTATACGCCCTTTTTCCGGCAAACCCCTCAATTGTTCTTCCATATAATAATAATAATAATAATAATAATAATAATAATAATAATAATAATAATAATAATAATACTTACTTACATACTTACTGGCTTTTAAGGAACCTGGAGGTTCATTGCTGTCCTCACATAAGCCCACCATTGGTCCCTATCCTGAGCAAGATTAATCCAGTCTCTATCATTTATCCCACCTCCCTCAAATCCATTTTAATATTATCTTCCCATCTACGTCTCGGCCTAACCAAAGGTAATAATAATAATAATAATAATAATAATAATAATAATAATAATAATAATAATAATACCAATAATAATAAAAGGCCTAATAATAGTCTAATAATAATAAACTTTTTTATTAACTTCTTTACAATAACACATTAACAGCAAAAATATTGGTTCTAGGGTGTGACAAGGATCTGGACGCTTTTAGAAACTACCAGCGCGGCTCTGGCGGTAGAGCGTTTACCGGCTGATTTGTCCGAGTTGGGCTCGGGCGAGAGTTTCGATTCCAGCTTGGGCTGATTACCTGGCTGGGTTTTTTCCGAGGTTTTTTCCAACTATAAAGCGAATGTCAGGTAATCTATGGCGAATCCTCGGCCTTATCTCACCAAATATCATCGAATTCTCAGTATACAGGGTGGAAGTGAAATTACCCTGCAAATTTGCAGAGAGAATAGCTCATGTTGTATGTAACAAAACACTGTAATATCAGATTGGTGAAAAGTTTATAGTTTTTTTCCCCCCAAATATTTAACACACTCTTATTCTGTAACTATTGCGAGTAGGGTCGTGATTTTTGTCCATATTGATAGGAAATTTAATAAAGAATCATTTATCTCTCTGGCGTATTTCAATAGCGCGGACTGTTTTTATGTAAATTTAATTTAAAACCCACTAATTTCAAGCCACTGCACGATGCGAGCAGATTGCAACGTCGTAAACAGAGAGTAGCTCACCAAGCGAGACAGACCGAGTTCGTTAACCTCTTACATCTGTATTACGAGGAGGGTGTGTTAGCAGCGATGTTGCCAGACTGCTGAAACTTTCAACTTAATTTTCTGATTAATGATGCATTTAATCGCAAAACGTATCATAGGTTTTTTATTCTTTTAAATGTACCCTATCGTCCCTTTCAACCTGCAAGGTTATGTTACTTCCACTCTGTATGTTTCACATTTCAAATAAGTTGCCTTATTCTTCCAACAATTTTTTCAACATATATTCCACGTCTTCATATTGCTGCTCAATTACCACTTGGTTATCTGCAAATAATTTTAATAATGATTCATCTCCAACAGATATTTCAACTCCAAAACATTTCTGATTCAATTTAATAATACAGAAAGAGGAAGTATCCCGATAAAATATGTTCCTATACACCGTTTTGCTTAATAAAAATTTCATTTGGACTTCCTGTGATCTCAAATCTGCTCTCCAGCGTTGAAAGCCGACGTCCTAGTCTAGTTCTTGTGCAAACGGTGCACCTCATCGTCTGCTATGTATTCCGAACTTAAACCTATATGCTATACACTTAGAAGTTCGTACAGCAGTTGCGTAGGTATTTTTGCGTAGGTCAGAGAAATTAAACCTCTTTCGCAGTAACGGAACAGAGTCGTAGGCAGCGAAACACGATGACGTGGGTGTGCCCTTACCTTGCAGGAGTGGACGACATTTTCTTCGACGAGGAGAAATCGTCTGGGCCGAGACGAAGTGCGAATCTGCAAGAAAACACAGCATCACTTCACGGACTGCAATCTGCGACAATAACCCTAACAATTCGATGTCACGAACTTAAAACGCGATGTGTTAATGAAAGTAACTTTGTTTTTGTTGATATTTTCATAATTTGAGTCGGTTAAAGTCTTAACTCACTTGTTCCAAAAATGAAAATTTTCACAAATGAGGGAAAACATATTTGTAATACTTGGAGCCCATTTTCTTCACAATGAAGGTTAATAAATGAAAGAGCAATGATTAAAAATTACTATTCAGATTTGTAACCGTATTTATTTATACAGGAATAAAAGTTATTTAGCTTTAAATTATGGATCATACGAGTTTTGACAATGACCTTAGGATCATGAGTGTTCTGAGAGTACTCTGTTTGGAACATGTGAGTTTAGATAATGACCAGTTGGGATCATGTGGGCTTTGACAATAACAAATTAAAATATTACACAAAAACATCACCTCAAGCATATTTTTAAATTCAATGTAAAAGAATAGGTGTCCAATTATTAAATTCTTTAGATGAGTACATTTTACAAAATAATATAGAAAAATATAAATTGAGGATCCAGTCAGAGAGAAGGATAAGTCACAAATCTTGGAATAGGGAAATTAGGTATTCTCAGAACAGTTTGAGAAGTTATGGTGGAAATTTAAATTCCAGTGGGCTAAGCTATTGCCAGAGTTATCGCAATTATGACAACATTCTAGAGACGAGAAAAAACTAAATTTTTTTAGAAAAGCGGGTTCTCCCCCTATTTGTGTCGACCCCTCAATTTACAACCCACAAAAGCAATACTGATTATAAATTATGTAAAAACTTAAATTTCCGTTACTACGTTCCTTTATATCACAAGAGTAATATCTGCTTCCATCAATTTGCACATATGTTCAGTATTGTCCAGTTATTCACTGCATCATCAATGACATACATGTAGACCTTGAATATATTATAATTGTGATGAGACATTCGGCACTGCTTAATTTACCAATACATCAGTAGGACCCAAGCAGAATCAGAAAAGAATATTAACCTTGTTAATTTGGTCTGATTTTTTTTCGTTATTTCTGGAGCTGATATACATTTCCGTGGTCGTCCTCTCTCTCCAACCGGTAATACGTTCTCTTCTATAATTTTACGCTTACAAAATGCTCAATTACAGCCGCTAAATTCACTGATATTTATAAAAATAACAAGACACATGCAAGATACTCATCCACAACCCTATTCTACACAACAAGAAGTGGAGAAGCGGTAGGGAAATACTGATCGGCGATTGGTCGAGAAGCGTTATATAACAGAACTCACAAGATCCAGTGGATCATGAGACTTTTGAAAGAAACTGGGAAGTTTGTTGCCTGTTTACACAAGCATCATGTAAGAAATGTGAAAAATTAACCTCTGAATCGTGTTCTACGCAGATAACCGCATAGGAATATAACGGTATCTCAATTTTTCACTATTTGGAGCATGTGAGTTATGATTCTAACCTACTCATTTGATTGTCTGTTACATTTCTTTAAACACAACTGTGATTTAAGTAAGGCTTTTGACTGTGTTTCGCATGATGTTATATTAGAAAAATTACAATATTATGGTATTAGAGGTAATGAATTAAAATTATTTGTGTCTTATTTTAGTAACCGTCAGCAGTGTGTCTTCATTGATGGCAATAAATCTAAGCTCATGAATGTAAAATATGGTGTGCCTCAAGGATCAGTGTTGGGTCCTATCCTATTTTTAATAATGGTTAATGATTTGATGTGCAATGTCTCTGCTTATTCTGTGGTATTCGCTGATGACGCCACTTTCTTGACAAGTCATAGTGATATTAATGAATTGAAAACTCTTAGTAATTCCGTTTTTAATAAAGCCAAGAAATGGTTTAGTTCTAATAAATTTCTTTTAAATGAAAGTAAAACTGCATCTTTGTTGTTTGGTAGTACAGTCATGTAAAATAATAATTTTAAACTTCTTGGTATTACTGTGGACAACACACTTACTTGGACAGACCATGTTGAGTCTGTTTGTAAAAAATTATCAAGAGTAATATTTCTTCTGCGAAATTTGAAAATGAATGTTCCGAAGAATTACATTAGAGTTGTCTATTTCTCCTATTTTCATAGTATACTTTCTTATGGACTATTTTTATGGGGTAATAGTTCTCATACTAATAAGGTACTTGTGTTACAAAAAAAAAGCTATTAGAATTATAACTAATTAATCAATGAAGGCACATGCAGACCGTTATTTGTAAATGAAAAAATTATGACTGTAACATCACTGTATATTTATCAAGCCCTAAATTTCGTCAAAGAAAATTCACTTATGTTGACACATAGGAATGATGTTCATATATACAACACCAGAAACCGTGACCTTTTTGACATACCTAAGTGTAGGCTGACTAAAACAATGAATAATTATTTTATTATGTCGTTAAAAATAGCAAATAAATTTCCGAGATATCTTTTTAATCTTGAAAGGAAGTCTTTTAACAGACTTGTCTCTGGGTGGTTAATCAACAAACCATTTTATGGAATTAATGAGTTTTTTAATGTCAACGTTGTCGAGAGTTTTTTAATTAATTTTATTGTTTTGTTGTTTACTTTTTATTACTGACTTTGTCAATTGCACAATGTTGTGTGCTCTGACTGTACAATACTGAATACACTGAAATTAAAAGCGTATTAACATAAGTCTACTTGAAGGAGGAGAAGAAGGCCACTTTTCATTCTAACGACACAGTGCACTTATAATCATCTAGTTCTGAGGCTTGCTTGAGTTCTGAGCCCGGCTCAGGGTGCCCAATTCCAGAAACACGAAATCCGCTACGGAGCTGCCAAAATCCGCTATATTCCGCTACGGTTGTCGATACTGAAGAAATAAGTTTAGGTATAACAGAAAGAGATTTTATTGTGCTTTCTGACATAATTTATAGTCTTTGCTATGAAAATGAAAGTAGGGAATAATATTAAATTTATTTCATATTTATTGACAAATGCTAATAAAAAACATATTTTGTAAACAGAAATATAAGTAAGGCCTAATGATATCGAGGGCATCATGCCAGAAGGGCGTATCAACAAATCTGCAAGCTGACATTAGAGCTATTTAAATATAGAATAATTTGTTCCTATCCTTGTCTACATAACAGAGTAATTTCTTTGATTCTTTCTCATGCCCATTGTAATTCTCAAACGATTATTTTCAAGTATAAACAGGTTCTATTAAAATATTTCGATAACGCTGCATTTGTTGATACGTCCTTCTGGTATGATGTCCTCAATATAATATTTTTATTGAAACATATTTATTTTATAAAGACACGTCTGAAAGAAAGTTGCTTTACTTCTTCTTCTTCTTCTTCTTCTTCTTCTTCATCTATCCCTTGTGTCTTGCAGCGTCAGGTCCTCCACCCATTTCTTGTATCTCTCCCGGTCCAATGCCAGTCTTCTTATTTCCCGGATTTCCTTCCCTCTTCTCCTCACCACATCATTAACATATTGTAATAACCAGGCTTCGAGACTTTGGACCCGATACAATAAGTTTACTGTGCATGCACTATAGGTTGTTGACTCGCTGCAGGTAGATAGAGATGTGTTGAGGTAACAACGTTGCTATTTAGAGTAGAGTACGGTAGTATGGGGAAACACACATATTCACATTCTGAAAGTAAATATACGTTACATAATGACAATATTAAAAGAATATGAAAAGCATTTATTCCCCTGTCTTTTATAAGCATTTGTGTTTAATTATACACAGTGTTAATGATGGAAATAAGCATATAGCAATTTTAACTTTTTCATTTCTCCTATTGGTCGTCTTTAGGAAGTGCAGTTACAGTACCGGATTGCAATGTAGCCTACCTACTACAAGATACAATCTCAGTGTCTCAAACGTAAATCTTTTTCGGTTATCTGCCAAAGTTTGTACTATAGAAAGCTGCGCTCTACGTCGCTTGACGTGATAGGAGCAAAACGAAAAAACCTAACATCATTGCAATCTCTAAGAGACAATCCTTTATTCTCGGGTGACTATGTCCACTAATTTGCTGTTTATGTTACACAATGTTCCATATCCGTTATTTTTACATAAAATTGATTTCCTCTTCTATTTTACACGTTCAGTAACCGGTGTACTTGATTTCTCATTAATTCTCTGCATCATTTTCTAAATTAATTTGAGGGCTTCCGGCATCTCTTGCTCTGACTTCTCTAACCGTGTAATAGTTTCAGACACAGTTTGTATGAAAACCAAATTATTCGTCAGAACCTTCAAATCCAGAACGTTTTTCTTTGCGTATTTGTTGGCATCCATTCTACCCCTACCCACTGTACGGTTTACCACTATACTCAGTATGCCGTTATGCGGATTTCCCACTGAACTGCTGTATAGGGACCGAAGTCTCGAAGCCTGGTAATAACACACTGCTAATTTTAATTTACTTGTATTATTACAAAGTTGGAATACATGCAGGCTTAATAGCATATTCTAATCTATTTATTCACTTATAGACCCTAGAATAAAATTTATTTGTGAAGTTTCAGAGAAAATTTACAAATTTAACCCTTTAACAAGATTTTTTTTCTTTTAATTTCGCTACATTTCGGGATGATTTCGATTATCGCCGGTACGTCTCCCGAAGTCTCAAATTCCGCTACGCGTAGCGGAATTCCGCTACAGTTGAGAACACTGGTACCGCTACAGATCGTGATGCTAAGAACCAGCTCGCGACTCGCCGTAAACAATACCCAGCAGTATTTACTAGGCATGAGACAAACGCCTAGGTGTTATGCAACACGGTTGATAAAATATTCCATGGATTTCTTTATCAGACTGTGATCAGTGGAGCTCCTCCTTTTGCAGAGGTCAGACCGTTCCCTAGTAATAATTCATACAAATGTGTCAAAACAATCTTGTAGCATAATTTCTGGTGTTCTCGATATTCTGGAATGGCAAACTTTCTTACCAGGGATGGACAAAGTGAGAAAACTTATTACGCATTACTTTTTTTTTGTAAAGTTAACGGTCGATAGAAGCTAACAAAACATTGAGAGTAGCAGATACATGTAGAGGAAATAGATTTTAATTTACACCGTTAGTATTTATGTTTATGCCCCGAGTTTAAAGCTCTTTGACGCGCGAAAATTTAGGCATTTACCATACCACTTGTTCTTCTTCTTCAATTCAAAGGAGTAGGAATATGCCTGTTCCGGCTTCATAGTGTATCTGTCCCACGCTTCCAAGGTCTTCCCGTATGTCTTCTTCCTTTAGGTCTACAGGACATCATTCTTCTAGGGATTCTTTCTGGTCTCATTATATTAACATATTATGTCTATATTAACATGTTCTGATCTGTTGATACATTGCTTCCACGATAGACCCTTACATCTTTTACTTGATATGACAGTTTTTTTATTTATGATAACATAATCAGTGATTTACATCCTATTGCACTTCAAGTATACTTATGAATATTTTTTTCTAAAAAATGTACTTGTAATGTTCAATTCATTAAATACTACTGTCTTAATTTTTCTCCATTACTATTTACCGTGTCTTCTCCAAATATTCCAATCACATCTCTGATTGGTATTTTTCATACTCTTGCATTTAGATCGCCAGATATTACAAGACAGGCTAGTCACGTTTAACACTTTTTGCTGGTTGAGTGGAAGAGAAGGCCTTACGGCCTTAACTCTGCCAGCTAAAATAAATCATTATTATTATTATTATTATTATTATATATTTATTAATTTCTTTGTTTAGTTGTGCACAAAACATTTCATTGTCTTCTTTTTTGCCCTCATCAGGAGCATATACACCAATTACTGCAAGATATACTTTTGCTATTTTGAATCTGTTATAATTCTAATACTGATGTAAGTGCAAGAGTCTAATTTATTTGTCCATTTTAATCGATAATTATTGAAACCCCCCTACGATACCTTGAACATAATATATTGATAATGTAATTTTCTAATTGCTGGTGATGATCTATAGAAACGAACTATGATATGCAATGAGCTGAACTTAGTGTGTATAGTTATTGCCTGTGAAACATGTTCCCAAACTCCTAGTATAGTTTTCATTGTCTGACAGCCTTGAAGAATCCACTGGCGAAGATTTCTTTTACTTTCCACAAGTCGAATATACCAACGACTTAAGTGCCGCCACAGAAAGAAGTGCAATGGGTTGAAATCCGGTGAGTGTGGGGGCCATGCATTTTCGAATCTCGATGAGAAGTTAAGCTGCGGTCTACATTTAGACAGAAGGATTACATTTTGAACAGTTCATTCAAAGAAATCTAAACAGAATGAATCATAATAATTTAATAAATTGTAATGTTATAAAAATATATCTCAATGTTCTTTTACTTGGTTATTTAACGATGCTATATCAACTACTAGGTTATTTAGCGTCGATGAGATTGGTGATAGCGAGACGGTATTTGGCGAGATGAGGCCCAGGATTCGACATAGATTACCCGACATTCGCCTTATGATTAGGGAAAACCTCGGAAAAAACTCAACCAGGTAGCAGACTGAGCTACGCCGGTGGCTATCTCAATATTAAAAGATGCTAGATCTTCAGAGGGACATAAGCAATCAAACTGAGATGAATTTGAAAAATATTTCAGAAAGATTTTTGGCCCCATTCAAGGAAATGGCGAATTAGGAAGCATAGGGAATTAAGAAGTCTGTGTCTGGAACCAGATATTGTAGCACTAGTTAAAAGTAGAATATTGGGTTGGTTAGGACATATAATAAGAAAAGAAGAACAATCCCTGATAAAAGTTACTTGGGAAGAACTACGAGAGTTAAGGAGACCTTTGGAACGATCCAGATTCCGCTGGAACGACCAGGTGTAAAGGGATCTGGAACGAATAGGAGAAAATACAATAGGACCATGGCGGAAGATAGAGAACCTTGGAAAAAAAATTGTGGTTGAGGCCAAAACCTTCTGAAGTTTGATACGTCACAGTGATTGATTCATTGATTGATTAATCATATGAAGACGGCCAATGTATGTAGTCCAGATATGAACTTCTTTAGAATTACCGCCATGACTAGCTAAGAACTGATCATCTACACCTCACATCTGTTCTTGTACAGATTTTCCCGTACTTCTATTTAAAACCATTCACAAAGCGACGAATGTATTCGCTCATCTAACTACTCATATTGGAAGATGTGAAAATTGTTCTAATTATTACAGTTATTATAATTTAATTTCGATCATTTTCATTATTATTATCTACAAATTTTGGACTTAGATTAAAAGAATATCTGATTACTGTTACAGCAGAACCCCGATTATCCGTCACCCTATTAACAGTTTGGTGGATTCTATCTGTCATTCTCTAGCTTTTTTCTGCAGAAATATATATGAAGTACCGTATATTGTATTAGCACGTTATTTTTTCTAGAGAGTATTATTACAAGCCTTTTCCCTCACACAGTATGGTCTACTGTTCGAATTGTGGTACTGTATAACTTCTACATAAAATGTCTTCTACGAATCTGAAAAGAAATTTTTTTGTGCTAAGTATCGGGGGAAAAAGTGTAAATAATTGAGTGATTTGGGAAAGAGAAACTGTGGTTCATCTCGCAACAGAATAGGAGTTTGGAGAGTGTAAAGTATGTAAATCTACAACACGAGATCTTCACTTACCACAGGCAGCCATTACAAGGAGTTTTCTTGCCCTTCAAAAGCCGTCATTGACAATGAAACTTAAATTAGTGAACTTGTGATCCATTACCTAGCGTGTTAAATACAAGGCCATAGAGGAATTTACTAAAGTGTATTATTCACTAAATTTACAAAAATATTTCATGGTACGGATTATCCGATTTTTTCGAGTAACCGTTCAGCCCACCCCCTTCATTACCACGGATAATAAGAGGTGCTATTGTATTATAATTTCACTTTTAACATCTTCATTGTTATCTACAAACTTTGGACTTCGCCTAAGAGAATATATGAAACGTTTGACAAATCAAATTAATTTGTATAATGAACTGACCACATGTCTAATATTAGAGAAGTATTATTACCATGATTTTATTACAATTATTATGTTATTACAGTCTCTAATATCTCAGAACAATATTTTGTTTATGCAAGCGAGTATTAAGAACAGAAAAACCTTACACTTTCTGGATGAACAGACACAATAAAATACTCATATTAATAATAATAATAATAATAATAATAATAATAATAATAATAATAATAATGGTTTATTTTCGCTAGCAGAGTTAAGGCCATAAGGCCTTCTCTTCCACTCAACCAGCCTTAATCAATATAATACATATTTAAATTACGAATATTTACACTACACTTAAAAGGTTCTCCAGCAATATTCTTCAGTTAAGTTTTAACGACTAGTAGACTACATATTTATTTAAATTTAGATAAACCTATAAGGTAAAGTAGTAACTTAATTTATGAGCTAATTTAATTCAATCAATTATAATTAATTTGAGATTTGAGATAGCTAGTAAAATAATGAATAGAAACAATGAATCAGGGTAATGAACAGATACATTAATCATCATTATCATAATCTGCTTCCGGGTATTGGTCCTATTTTCTTTTCTGTCCTAATTCACACATGAATGTTATGAGCCAGTGCTAAGAAGTCTAGGAGAAAAGACTCAAAAAAGAACAAATCTATTTCGATAAGAAAGAATATGACAAGCAGATTACGTGGTTCTCACACCCAGTCTCTCTGAAAGGGAGAGGCATATCGGTTTCCTTTCTCGAGAATCGCACAGGAGTCAGACGGAATGTGAATAAAAATCAAGACAAATCTCTCACCAGTTGTCATGTGTGAACTTGCGATCTTGTTCACACGCACATTAGCAATGTAGACAGGCGAATGTCAGCTTGAAGTTACAAAGAAATATTAATGCACTTGCAAATACCAACATAACCTAATCATGTCACGCCAACACAGCAGCAGCATCACATTGTTTCTTGAAACCATCATAGCGCATGCAGATATTCATAATTTGGCGGATCCCAAGCTGATGTCCGCTCACGAAACATCCCCAAAGTGCCCCTACTACAGACTATGGAGATTCACAGGGTAAACTCCCTTCTTAGAAACAATCGGCATTTATAACAGTACGGATGTCAGTCCAACGTCTCGTCGCCTTCAGCCCCCAGTCTCCCCACCATTTAAGGAAAACTCCCCAGTGCAGTAGAATCTTTATTATCCGTGGTAATGAAGAGAGTGAAGTGAATGATTTATCGGAAAATATCAGATAATCTGTACCTAAAATATTTTCGTAAATTAATCACAGTAGTGGCAAAAAAACCGGACCGACCATTGTAGCTGATTTCAGAGCCTTGTTCACTCAGAGCACGATAGACGACTTTCGTGGTTCGAATCCTGCCTAGGAAGGAATTTTTTTTTTGTTCCTTATTCAAATTTATTCCCAATACTTTTCTGTTGCTGGTAAAATTCATGTTCTGGGAATAATAACTTAATTAAGTAGTAAAATATCACTGCAATCGCTCTGAGTGAACAAGGCTCTGAAATCAGCTACAAGGGTTGGAGTGTTCTTTTTTTGCCACTACTGTACATAATACTTATAGTTTCATAATTTCCTCCGTGGTGTTGTGTTTAACACGCTAGATAGTGGATCGGAGGTTCACTAATTTAAGTCTGGTTGTCGGCGATGCATTTTTAAGGGCAAGGAAATTTTTTGTAATGGCTATGTGCAGAAAGATAGGAATAATGTAGGTTTCGTGTTGTGGATTTACATACTTTATACGCTTTATTCTTTTTATTAAATCGCACACAGTTGTAAAACCAATCTCGTATTCTGATGCGAGGTGAGTTACAGTACAGTACAGAAGAAAGAAAGAGACAGTGGGATAATCTGTCGATCGGTTAATAGGGTAACGGATAATCGGGGCTCTACTGCACTGATTTGTATTAGAGACTGGGTCGACTCCAGGACATAGTGCAGGATTAGGTCAATAGGAAAAAATCCATTACTTCATCGGCAATTGAACCCGTCGGCCGTCGGCTTTGTAATGTAGTCTTAACCACTATGCTACCGCCAGCCCTCGTATGTATCTACATTTATAAATACGTACCGTATATATATGTGTGTGTGTACGCACGCATGCATGTATGCATGTGCTGTATGTATGCATATTTATGCAGGCTATGTATGTATGCTTGCATGGCGTATTTGTGTATGACAAACTTTGCGCTGTACCTGCTCACTAGAGAATCGTACATACTTTACCTACAAAGAAATTGTTAAGTTGTGTATGCAATAGATGTAATCATCTCATGTCCGAAAATGACTTCATCTTACTTTAACGACATCTGTGTTATTAAATCTATTTGATTATTATTTTTTTTTAGAAAAAAGTTATGGAACGCTTAAATCATGTCCTAGAATTAAGGACTTCATTCCATTAACAAAATATTCTTTGTCATTCCTTAATTCACTGCAAGAGTTTCGTCACTACGATATTACAGATTAAAAGACAAAATATAACTTCATAAATTTATTCAGTTTTCTTTAGACGTTCCATAAATTTGTCTCATATCTCAATGTATCCTTAACATATTATACAAATATAACTATCAGTTAAATTTGTTAATACTCTTAACTTCTATGATAAAATGTCTAGCTTTCAATAATCAGGTATTCTTGTCGTACTTTAATTTTTATTGTAATTGTAATTGTAAATTTAATATTAATTGTAATTTTATTGTTCATGTTATAGTTGTAATCCCCTGGTAGAGGGGCAGAGAAGGCCTGACGGCCTTATCTCTACCAGGTTAAATAAATAAATACTAAATAATACTAAATACATAGAACTGGACATCATCTATTACAAGGTTTTTTCAATTCCCTCTCACATTTAAACTATAGTTTTTGTCACCTTTAAAAAGTTGTTGTTTAGTCAACTGTCTGAAGACAGATCTGAACCTCACAAATGATACCAAGAAGGCACCACTTATGAGACAACCAGGCCAGGAGATAATAGGGTAGGGTGGCCAGTTCCTTTCCCCCTCCATTGCATACATTGCCGACTAGCTACATATTACACTAGTCAGACTTCAGATGTAGACAAACGATTGTTCTTCCTCTGACACATATTGTTAAGCGAGATGTACTGCCTGATAATAATACACATTTTAAAACATTGTATACAAATTCAGTGTTTGTTATTATATCCATTAACGTAACGAAATCACGAGTCGCAAAGCTGTGTTGCCATATCGTACTTATTTTTATGTTCCATATATTTAATTAGTTAAGCACGTGGGTAATGAAGAATTGACAGCATAGCTTTATTGAGAGGAGCTTGTATATAGTACATGGTATTTTGTTTGCGCTTTCTTCAGGGTCAACTTGATAAGCAGCACACAACTTAAAGCTTTTCATAATGTGATAATGGCGGCAACTATATATTCATATTTTGATATAAGTCTTCAAGTCCTAGGACAGCAACATTACAATCAGGACATGTTTTGTAACTAAACGTTATTATCAGGGAACGGATTTATATGGACTAAAAATATATGAAATATGTAAATATATATGTAGTTATTTTTACCAAAATATGGAATTAAATATGGATTTTTACCAAAATATGGAATTAAATATGGACTTAAAATTATAAAAAAATGACTATGTACGTTAAATATTGGTACATTTTAATCAAACTAAACAAAAAATATAATGGACGTACCTTATCTTCCAATGTAGTTTCAACAAAACACAATTTTTATTGTCTGTTACCATAACAATAGGTTACAAACATTTCTTTCAAGTGCTGAAAAGTGAATCTTCTTCTATTGTCTCTGAGGATAGATTTATACTGACTAAAAGAGCGTTCGACGTCACAAGAAGTAACTGGTACATAATTCAATTTCACAATGTCTGCTGGGGATAAGTCCAAGTTAATCTTCACTGTTGATTCACCACTCATCACAGCAACAACCTTTTGTAGTTCTTCATATCCAGGGTTTTTTGAAAGTACAGTGTCCACCTTAGCTCTTACTGCATCTGCAACTTTACCTCTACCACGATTCAGTTGTTCCACAGTACTATTTATAATTTCAAAACTTTCAGATAGTGAAAGGTGCCCATTTTGGAGACTTTTGAGCGTTTTTATGATGCATGAAAATGTATGCTGAATGTGAGCTAAGTCATTCTTCACACTTATGTCACAGGTAACTGTTTTCGCAGTATCAATTGAGACTGCATCTTCAGAGTCCAATGCAAGGAGAACATTGTTAATAGAGTCTATATGTTCGGCATAATATTCAACTGCTTCTAGCCATGTACCCCATCTAGTTAAAATTGGCTTTGGTGGCAATGGAATTTCAGGGTACATTTCTTTCAACACGTTAACTCTACTGGGAGCTTTGAGAAATACTTTTTTCACTGATGAAATCAACAAATCTACTTTAGGGAAATTGTCTCTGACCACTTCTGCCACACGATGAAATGCATGCGCCACATAAGTAAAATGAGTCAATTTAGGATATACAACAGATAATGCTTGTCCAGCTTTGACCATATAAGGGGCAGCATCGCTAATAAAGAATAACACATTATCGTACATAATACCCTTTGGCCACAGGATACCCATAGCTTCGTTGAACAGTTTAACTATAGTTTTGTTATTGCACTTTTCTAGAACATCACAATGTAAAAGAATTCGTTCAGAATATTGTTCACTTAACAAACCGATAACTACATTACCAACAAGTCTACCTTCTTTGTCGGGAAGTCTCATCAATGGAAACCCAAATTGAACTATCTTTAATTTCATCTCTTATCTTCTGTATTGTCTCATCGTAGATGGATGGAGCATACGTCTTCCTAAGTGTTGACTCATCCGGGATTGTATGTTGAGTATATTTTTCAAGGAATTCCCTGAAGACCTTATTCTTTAGTTTGTAGAGAGGAATATCAGCAGAGATGAGAGAACGGCACAGGTCGATGTTAAACTCAGATCTTACATTCGATGTTGTTGGTTGTGTTAAAAACAATTGTCTCTGCTTGGAATTTAGTTGTTTGTTGGCCTGATGTTTACTAGTTGTAATGTGTTGTTGCACCAGGAACTTTTGTGTAGATGATACTGCACACTGACACAAATTACAAAATAATATTTTATTGTCAGTTGATAAACCATCTTCTTTAAATTCTGAAATGTAACTTGTTAGTTTTGATTTTAAATTGACTGAATGACGTACTTTTGGCATATTTACCGTCTTTATAGTATGATTTACAAAACTGAACCTATGTGTACTCTGACTGGCATTTAACTGTTGAGCTGCACAACTGAAGTCTGTTAAAAATTTTAAATTAAATTAATACAGTTTTGTAACTTACTTTCCCATTGTTGATAGGACTGCTAATTTTCAAATAACTCTGATGTTAAAGGAATTACTGAACATGTGTTTAAATCTCTATTGTTGAAATGTATTTTTAAAAGTTAATGGAATTTTGTTTTGTTTTATTGTTAAACCTAATATAATATGGACTGTTTTATATGAAATATGGAAAATATATGGAAATTAACGAAAATATGTACTACACTCTAAAATATGGAAAAATATGGAAAATAAAAGTAGGATTTTTCAACCCTACACATTGTGAAACATAAAGATAATGCAAAATATAAATTATATTAGCTTTATAAGTAAATATGTATTTACATATAAATCCTTTCCCTGGTTATTATATTAGATCCTTGACAAATGTGTAAAATTTGTGGGAGACAGACTTGCTACAGAGCTTATTTACTCTGCGTGTTCTGTTATATTATCCTCATTCCACTATCACCCACAATCCCCGATGCAAATCAAGGCAGTCGCTGAATAAGTACCGTAATAGCGACAATGTGCGATAAACGAAGTGTCTGCGAGTTCCTGCTTTCAGTCACATAGCCCCTTCACTTTGTTACTCTTTACAAAACGCATTTACAGAAGCTGAATGTATAATCTCCAATATTTCTGTAGAATTGCAATTGAAATGGCTTGAGTAACATAATAATATCCCTCAACTGGTATTGCTTTTTAAATGTACGTTAACGGTATCTATCCATATGGGTCTATATTGACCCATAGATACCAGTTGAGGGATATTAAGATTCCACGCCATGTACACGCTTCAACCATTTCGAGAACCATAACTGACAATTTAATTTGAAATTCAGATATATGGCACAAACACGTGGACTAGAATTATTAGGAAATATGAACTGCAGTTTACAACCTCATTCATCTGGAGAGTTACTGAACGCTCTCGGACTTCAAATAGGCCACACCCTTCAATGTAGGTGTGAAAACACAACAGGACACCAACAAACGGCTATAATGTTTATTTCAATTGCTGGTCCATTCGAGGAAATGCAAGCGAGGACAACAGTGATGTACATAAAGTAGTTACTACGTATGGGCAGTGTTAAGTAGTACAGACGAGTAAACAAAATCACTGGGAACCTGACGGCAGCAGCAAATGGCTTGGACTCTTTTGTAGAGGAAGACATAAGTTACAAGGATTTGGAAAGGATGGAATAAATGCGCCAACACAACTGATTCTTGATCCTGTGGGAGTGGTATTCAACATAACCAACTACAGACGTGGGATGGTGCGTTGACAGTTCAAGCACTGGACATAAACAAATGCATTCATACAGTGTCGTGCATACGCAGAAAGAAAATGAATATAACGAAGGACAAAAGCAGCGGGACAGGAAAGAAGGTAAGAAAGAAACTAAAGACAATGATAGGGAGGTAAGAAGAAAAGAAAATAAAAGAAAAAAGGAGCAGCAGGAAATTAAGCACGGAGGAAAGGAAGTAGAACATAGAAGAACAAAAAGGAAGACGAACTAGAAGGAGAGAAAGACCGATGAGAGGAATGATGAGTAATGGAAAGAGGAAAAGAATGAAGAAGGAAAGGAAAGAAGAGATTAATAAGAGAAAAACGAAAGGAATGAAGGAACGGGATGAACAGATGAATAAAAGAGGAACGGTAAAAGAGAGGAATGAAGAAGAAAATGGAAGAAGTGAGGAATGAAGAAGGAATGGAATGAAGATTGAGCTGAAGGAAGAGGGGAATGAAACAGGAACTGAAAGAAGGGGAATGAAGCAGGAACTGAAAGAAGGGAGGAATTAAGAACTGAAAGAATAGAGGAATGAAGAAGGAATGGAATGGAGATTGAGCTGAAGGAAGAGGGGAATGAAGCAGGAACTGAAAGAAGGGGAATGAAGGAGGAACTGAAAGAAGGGAGGAATTATGAACTGAAAGAAGAGAGGAATGAAGAAGGAATGGAATGGAGATTGAGCTGAAGGAAGAGGGGAATGAAGCAGGAACTGAAAGAAGGGAGGAATGAAGAAGGAACTGAAATAAGAGAGGAATGGAATGGAGATTGAACTGAAGGAAGAGGGGAATGAAGCAGGAACTGAAAGAAGGGATGAATGAAGAAGGAACTGAAATAAGAGGGGAATGAATAAGGAACTGAAATAAGAGGGGAATGAATAAGGAACTGAAATAAGAGAGGAATGAAGAAGGAACTGAAATAAGAGAGGAATGAAGAAGGAATGGAATGGAGATTGAGCTGAAGGAAGAGGGGAATGAAGCAGGAACTGAAAGAAGGGAGGAATGAAGAAGGAACTGAAATAAGAGAGGAATGAAGAAGGAATGGAATGGAGATTGAGCTGAAGGAAGGGGGGAATGAAGCCAGGAACTGAAAGAAGGGAGGAATTAAGAACTGAAAGAAGAGAGGAATGAAGAAGAAGCTGAAATAAAAGAGGAATGAAGAAGGAACTGAAATAAGAGAGGAATGAAGAAGGAATGGAATGGAGATTGAGCTGAAGGAAGAGGGGAATGAAGCAGGAACTGAAAGAAGGGAGGAATTAAGAACTGAAAGAAGAAAGGAATGAAGAAGGAATGGAATGGAGATTAAGCTGAAGGAAGAGGGGAATGAAGCAGGGACTGAAAGAAGGGAGGAATTAAGAACTGAAAGAAGAGCGGAATGAAGAAGAAGCTGAAATAAAAGAGGAATGAAGAGGGAACTGAAATAAGAGAGGAATGAAGAAGGAATGGAATGGAGATTGAGCTGAAGGAAGAGGGGAATGAAGCAGGAACTGAAAGAAGGGAGGAATTAAGAACTGAAAGAAGAGAGGAATGAAGAAGAAACTGAAATAAAAGAGGAATGAAGAAGGAACTGAAATAGGAGAGGAATGAATAAGTAACTCAAATAAGAGAGGAATATTGCTCAAATATATTATGCCTTTCTAAAACTTATGCCTTTTTAAAACTTTTGTCTTTTTCAAACATTATTGTGCCTTTTTTTTTACGTTTTTATTGTATTTTTTGCCTGCCTATATTAACTGTTATAAATGCCTAAACTTCCGGGCTCTACTTATGAAGTTCCAATCAGCCTTCGGACTGCTGAACTAAACACACATCCACACATGCACACAGACACATACACTCATACACACACATTTCATTGTAACGTGCAAACACCTACGAAAAATTCCAACGAGTTGGAGAAAGTAGTCACTCCGAACTTACAGAATCGCAAAGAGGTGACGACGTCTACGGCTGCAGAAGAAAGAGACGGGATAATAACAATAATTAGTCATTTACAACAGGAAGTCAATCAGCGAGTAGACTGGATGACGGACGCACCGGACCAGAAAACTCGTGGCCCGGCCATGCAGAGTGTCTCCTGAAGCCAATTTCCGCTCGTATGTTCGTGGAACAGTTCACCAGCACACAACGGAATTGAGTTAGTTTATTTCACATGAAACATATTATGTTACCTGGATCTCACTTAGAAAAGAATCTGCAGAATTGAGCAAGTAAGTGCGTCTGTGCAAGTCAGCAGGAACCGCAGAGAGATCGTTCATTGTATGTCCGAGGGTAATGCTTTCTTACATCAACAGTGCGGTAATATATTTTCAAAGACATCATCTAACCACACTAGTGTGCCATTTTCAGAGGTTTTGGTTCCTTTCGTCTCTCTCTTTCTATATTTCTGCTCTCCTTGCTAGGTAAAATTATTTGTATCATTTGAAATTTTGAAGCCCATTCCGAAAGTAACACGTTAATGCATGATATTATCGCGATTTTGATTTCCATGACAATAGTATCTTTGCATACTTTGTCATTGTTTTGGTTGGTTATTTAACGACGCTGTATCAACTACTCGGTTATTTAGCGTCGATGGGATTGGTGATAGCGAGATGATATTTGGTGAGAGGAGACCGAGGATTCGCCATAGATTACCTGACATCCGCCTTACTGTTGGGGAAAACCTCGAAAAGCCAACTAGATAATCAACTCAAGCGGGAATCGAACCCGCACTCGAGCGCTACTCATACTTTGTCATGTAAAATTTCTTGCTGTATGATTTATTGTATTACATCGACACTTTGTGCGTCTTAAACCATGCTTAGCAGGACCGCAAATTTTATATTGGCTATTTCGTTTATATGATGTCATTCCATTTTCGGCCAATAAAGTGTAATGAAATTTTTAATTCCAACCGATCGATCATACATCGCGATAATTTCTGCAGCTCGATCTATCACTATCAATATGGTCGTTCTTTTGTATTTTCAGCTTCGAAAGCCAGATACACGGTCGGGGGAATCATCGTGCTCACCACACGTTACCTCCGTACTAGTTGGATGATCGTTGTCCTCTGCTGAGGTATGTGGACGTGAGGCCAGTAGTCGGCTAGTCGGTCTTAGCTTAGCCCTTCATGGTCTGTCGCTCCACTGATTGAAAAAAAAAAAGTCATCGGGGAGCCGCTAGAACCATTTGTGTCGTTTACTGGGAAAACGTCATCGCGGAAAGTATGGGACGAAAATGGTTTTCCCGTTTCAAAGAGGGCCATTTTGATATGATACGTTTAGGAAGAAGGCCGAATTGTTATACAGTAAGGATGTACAAACGCTTTAATTCACTATGATCTTTGTCAATCAACTCGGGAATTGACAAATATGATGAATCGTGACCAAACAACCATTGTACGACGTTTGCATTCTATGGTAAAAGTTAAAAAGTTGGGAATATGGCTACCGGCATCGTACGGTTTTAACGAAAACAACAAAAATCAAAGTCTTACTATTATGCTTCTTTGCTTGCTCGTCATCGTCTAGTTCTACAACAGCAATCGTTGTTGTACCAAATTGTTACTGGTGGCGAAAAATAGTGACTTTACATCAACATCAAAAACAGAAATTAATGACTGGTCTCAACATTAAAGCCTAGATCATATATACCCAGATTGCTCGGCGTTATAGGTTTTGACGGTAACAACGTTTGTCAAGTTTACTATGCTGCCATCTAGTTGTTACATAAGGAGTCACGTCATATCTCCCATTTGAATTGCATTAGCGACTGTACTGCCATCTCGTGTTTGTTTACGGCGGACAGGTGGCGATCCAGGCTGTTGTTCTCTTCAAAGTGCAACCGATTTTAACATAGGAATGAGCAAACTATATGTGATCTGGGATTAAAGCAACTTCCCGTGCAACGGTGGTGTCCATTCACATAAGCTAATGTTGTGCATAAAGAAAGCATCTTCTGCTATGAATTGCTTCCAAGGAATGTAACCAACACTGCTGAGATTTACTGTCAACAATTCAGTCGCTTTGAGGCCGCATACTGCTAACATTACAAAAGCAGTTCTACAAGAGCACGGTTGGAAGGCTATTTCACATCCCCTTATTCTGCAGATGTTAATCTTTTCCTCTCTCTAATCAACAATCTCTG
Organism: Periplaneta americana; assembly: GCF_040183065.1. Lineage (NCBI taxonomy): Eukaryota > Metazoa > Arthropoda > Insecta > Blattodea > Blattidae > Periplaneta > Periplaneta americana. Next base: position 148,533,488 of record NC_091121.1, on the reverse strand, counting down.
GGGAATCTCCTTTAATAGCGAAGCTGCTCTTCAAAATTGGCTCGACGATTTCTTCAACTTCCAATCACCGCGCACCGGATTTCTTTAGACGTGGAAACGAAAAAAATGTCAAAACATTAGTCGTAAACAATACAATATATATTATTGATTAGTTTATGTAAAATATGCTAAATAATTTTTGGATTTAATAAAAACGTTATGATTTAATGCATCAACCTAATAATAACACAGGCCTGCAAAATTATTGGTCATAAAAACTTTTCTAAAAATTTATGCTACATTTATAGTTTCTTGGGATGCTGAATCCAAAACTGAGTTCAGATTTTCTCTATTACGTACAATTTTTCCGCAATATGTATTGGCACTTTTAGCAATGTGAATGTAGCGTTATTGAATTTTATATGGAAAAGCGATGAAGTGAAACATGTCCTGTGGCAAATATTAAATGTATATTTTACAAAATCTGTTAGATTGTCATAATTAGAGACGAGAATTTCATGCACTATAAAATCCCAAAATATGCATACATTCATGCACTATTAAACTATGAAACATGCACGAACAAGCGAAAAATACATTAAAATATGCACTTTCATTTTCGTTCCAAATTTCTTATTTAACTTCACTTTTTTTTTTGCACAGTTAACAACTAACAACATTTCTAAATTGGTTTCTGTGAAGTTCCTGCGCTTGTCAGTCAATATGTTTTTGTAGGCAGAGAATGACCTCTGTACATCCCAAGAAGTTATGGGTGCAAACTTGAATGAACCTTTTTCTGTTCTTTAGTTTCTTCTTTATTTTCCTTCTTCATTCCTGATTCCTGAAGATAAAATAAGGGACATATAAATCGAGAAACAGAGGTGTCAACTCAAAACCATTAAAACATGTATTTTTACTGAATGTAATGTATATTGTATGCATAATTAAGCTAAAAATTGCTTAAATATGCATTATGATGTTTTTAGCCCCCAAAAGGCCAAAACATGCAAATATGCACGGAAAAAGTACACATATTTGGAACCGGGAAGCAATGGATTGGATAAGTACTAAGTTTGAGCTATGTCCTATGTTCCTATAAAAACATGCATTTGCATGGAATTCTCGTCTCTAGTCATAATTAATAACTCACATTTAGTCAAATGCTTTATATCACATATTTCTCTTCATGGTAAAGTTACGTTTATTGTGTTTCCTCTTGTGTGAGATTCAAGAGATGTGGCCAGTGTTTTTATTCCTAATGAATACTTTTTGCTCTGCTGTTCCATTCACAGAGGAAATGTGGAATCTTAGTATACCTAGTCTGCTGACCAAGAAACATGCACAACTTTCTCAGATCTCCACAGATCATCCAGTTATGATCTTTATATTTTATCTTTCTCAGAACCGGTTTTAGGATTCTCATAAGTTTCTTTAAGGTGTACCGAATGACCAACAGGTAACGAAGTATACTTGTTGTGCCAATGTGCAAATGCACTGATCACCCACTGCTTTCAGACTTCTTTTGGAGGAATCGGTAAAAGTCTCCATTCATCCATTTCGTACTGAACAACTTTTGTAACAAACTAGAAATATCACTGCAGTATACTAATGCATCCTCTTGTCAAAAGTAGGGAGTAAATTTCTCTCCTGTACTGCTGTACCAATCTAGAAATGTTCTTGACGTCAGCAAATTAATTTCTTTTAACCTGGAACATATGAACTCAATTTTTGCCTTGAATAATCCTAAACCTCATATTAAATCACAGAGTTCAAACTGGTAAATTCTTCATGCCTTTCACTTTCTATATCACATAGCCTTCTTTACTAGGTTTCTGATGCTTATCAATAGGTTTCTGCAACATTTTGCATTAGAGCACTGGGTTATGGATGCAGTAAAATCACAGTATATTAATACTGTAAAACATAAAATATAGTTTTGTGTAAAAAAGGTGCATGATATGGCATTTTTAATGTAATTTCTGGCTTCAGCACACAAAAACACATAAAAGAGCTAAAATTTTTTAATAGTTTTTCATCGCAGACCTGTATTACTAGTACATATAAACTATTGGTTGGAATTTGTTCGTATTCAGTATCTACGCGTCAGTTTATTCAGAAATAATACACATGGTATCCCTAATTCGAGTTGGTGAAATTATACTCTAAATTACTACAGATTCGATTCTTGGCAATTTCGACCTTAACAGGCTTACATTTAGATTTTACATGCAATTGAACTAATTTCCACTTAAGTGATGTCAGAAGTGACAGTTGTGAGTGACGGCGTACTGTCATCCACATGTCAAGTCATCCTAGCGTTCAAGTTGACAAGCATTAATTAGAACCTCAAGAGCTCTTGTGTAAGGACTAAAATTTCAGCCATTCCAATTTTTATCTATTTTTTCAAGACAATTACCAATTGATTAGTACACTTGTAAAATTTACTACAACTAGAGTCATTTATTGGCCACGACCTTAAAAATTGTTGAGGTAACTCTGATCTAGACTTCAAATGAAAAGAAAACAAAAAGGAAGAAATGACTGCACATATTTAAAAATAAATTTTATAGAGACTTCTTCTTCTTCTTCTTCTTCTTCTTCTTCTTCTTCTTCTTCTTCTTCTTCTTCTTCTTCCCCTCAAGTATTAAGCCATATGGCCTGTTACGATCTCTCAGTTGAATTTTCTATCCAGCGCTTCTTTGGACGATCGAGAGATCTCTTCCCGTTTGGACGATAGTGGAGCATGACTTTTGGAATTCTATCTCTGTGCATGCGATGCAGATGATTTATCCAGTTGTTCCGATAAAGTTTTACGTGATTACTTACAGGTTCTAGTTGTAATTCTTCCATTACATCTTCATTGCGTTTGTGATCCCATTGCGTATACCCCGCTGTATATTTCATAAATTTCATTTCATTGGCCATTATTCTGCTTTCGTCTTTCTTTCTCAATGTCTATGCCTCACTGCCGTAACAAAGTACAGGTTTCGCCAAGGTCTTGTATAGGCGAATTCTAGTATGCCTTTGTACTATGGAAAGTTTCATAATGTTGTTAATGATACGAAAATCAATAAAGAAAAAAACTAAAATTATGGCCTTCTGCGGAAAATACCCTGTGCCTAGCAAAATACGTTTAGATTCAAAATTATTAGAAAGAGTAAATTATTTTACATATCTCGGATACACATTATCTTTTTCCGATGAAGTAGACATTTCACAGAAAATTTCTAAACAATTTTATAGAGATTAGCAATAATTAAATACTGACAGAGAGCTTTTTCATACCAAACATGTTTAGCCACAGGGCGCTTGCCTGCAGATTCCGGAGTTGCGCTCGGTCACGGGTTCGATTCCCTCTTCGGCTGAATTATCTGGTTGGGTTCTTTCCGAGGTTTTCCCCAACCGTAAGGTGAATGTCAGATAATCCATGGCGAAACCTCGGCCTCATCTCACCATCGACACTAAATAACCTAGTAGTTGATTCAGCGTCGTTAAATAACCAACTAAAAATTATAAATAGAATTATAATCCGATGTATGCTGCGGATACTACTGTATCTTTTTGAGCTTTTAAGCTGTGACCTGAAGCCAGTCAAAAAACGATTAAGCGCCATCTTGACGTTTGACATATTCTTAACGCCGCGCCGTAAGTAAGTAGATAATTAGATATATCGTTTCAAGCCACAGAAGTGATTAATCGAATACCTATAATCGCTTAAAACGTTTATGCTGTTCGTGATTGTTGTTGTGGACATGGTTGAGATTGTAAGGGTGTTTGGGATTTGAAATAAAGGTTTAATATTATTATTTTCATTTCTGTATTCATACTCAACATAGTTCAATTTAACAAGGCGGAGCCTTCTCTTTAACCGTTTCATAATCGCTTTCCCATTCCGTGACATTGGAGACATTGCAATTGATAGTCGAAACGATTCCCACATGAATATGAGTTCGAAATTGTAATAATGTGCCCTTACAGAAAATTGGATTAATATGAAAATTAATACCACAGTTAAGTACTTTAGAATAATTAGACTATGTTAAATTAACTCTTTCTATATTTATACTCCCTGCATTTATTAATCACTCCATTTGTGTAGGAATAATTTTTAAGTGAAAATGAACTTTAACATTTCGTTAACCTTTTTCGCATTGAAAAACGTTTCACGTGAATCTCTTCTAAGTCCATCTCATACCGAAGTCATAGATCTACAGCAGCCGTGGCGAAAATGTGACTCGAGAGCACATTGTGGCTCGCAATGATAGATATGCATTTCTCTTGCTTCCTACCTCCCCCAACCTCTACCCTCTCACTCACTGGAGTCAAACTCCGTTCCATTTGTATTTGTCTCTGACCTGCGAGTGGCGCGTCGTCGCAATGTCTGTCTCGAAACCATGTAGGCCTACCTCTACGAAAACGAAAGTTTCAAGTAGGATGGGAGGACGCATTTTTTGATGCCAATATGATGAGAATATTAAATGTATGATTTTTTCACAAGTATTACGAGGAAAACGGTTGTATTAACATAAAACAGCCTTATACTACATGTCTCTCATGAAACATTAAAAGATTAAGTTTTGCTATTATTATTATTATTATTATTATTATTATTATTATCATCATCATCATAATCATCATCTCTGTACGTCGATCCTTTTTCAGCAGATGTACGAATAATGCGGTTAGCTCTTCAATTCAAACTCACAGATTTACAATGTGAAGTTAAATGAAAGCTAGATGTAAGGACTTGAGAAATGTTGAACTTTTCAAATCTTTGCCAAAAAATAAATATCCGAAACTTCGTTCTTTCGCTTGGTCTGTTGAAGCCATGTTCGCTACAACTTACGTTTGTGAAAAATTATTTTCAACAATGAAAATAGTAAGAACCAAATTTTGTACCACGACTGACAGACAAATACAGTACCTTCGTGATCAACTACGACTGGCAGTAAGTGACATAATTTCTGATTTTGAAACTCTGTCGCAGAGACATTCTGAAGACAGTAAATTTTTGGTTGTGATTATGTGTCCTATGTTTTCTTATTAATTTCTTTCTTCGTTACACGTATAGTTTATAGCCTTACACTGTATAAAATTATATTTAAGTGCTTGACGTAAGGAAAATGAAAATCCGTTAATAAGTCAGACAGTTGCTTCACTTCCTCTTCGGGTGTCCGCCTCCCTCATAGGTGCTATGCACGTTGCAGGTTACACAATGGCTCGGCGCACGATCACATTTTCGCCACGGCTGATCTACAGCAACTGTTTTTAACACGGACCCCCATTTTATAAATATATAACTCAATGATATGAAGAAACATCAAAATACATTACTTATTTATTAATTAGTATGCAGTCGTTATTGTTGAAATTGTCTATACTATAACTAGATAATATCCTGGATGACTGGGTGATTTATTTCTGGAAATGCTGCGATGTACAGAAACGGAAATAAAATTTGGAACTCCCATATTATTAAGTTTCGCTTACAACACATTGCGCATGTGCAGTAAACAAGAGTTCCTGTATATATGCTACTTGTTAACAGTCGTGCGAAATTGTTGCCCACATACAGGTGGACTCCCATCAAGACTCGCTCCAAATTTTAATTTCGTATCTCTACATAATCTTTTGAACTATAAAAACAAATGATGGATCCGCCAACACAATACGCACAGGCCACACATCCGTTTGATCAATGTTGTAACAGAAGCATAAAAACTTGGCCATGAATGAAGCGCTTTAACGACGAGTGCTTTGCGGGCGGTATTGACTCAACTCATAAGGGACAATGCAGCAATCCCCGCTACAATGAGGGGCTGGGTGCAAGAAAGGCATTTTAGAGGATGTGCCCTTTTTGAGTACAACGCTTTATTGTGTTCTCTGATCTGTTATGCATATGATCACCAAGTTGTAGTTCAATATTGTGATCACAGAGGTCAGGAGTACCCAAAATGTAAAGGCGTGCATAGATAACATTATTACGGTTTGAGTTTTCAACATCAATTTTCTCAAATCTTGCATTTGAGAGAAGTGCCTTTCTTGCACCCAACCCCTCAATTTCTCTCGATTGGTACGCAGAAAAACACCCATGTTAAAATATTTCGTATAAAATTCTTAGTCGGCCATTTTATGGCGCTATATCAACTAATAAGTTATTTAGAGTCTATGGAATTGATGATAGCAAAATGGTAGAGGAGAAGGTGGAAATATGGGCTAGGAATGGAAATATGGGCTATCTCGTTTTTTACTATACATATATGGTGTTGTTACCTAGCGAAAAAGCTCTAAAAGTACATCTCGTGTCCATCAGTCTGCGTGCACAAAGAGACAAACCAGTTGCCTATGTGGTGTGTTCTTTGTGTTTTTCATCAATTTCAAAGTTTTTGCAGGTATGTAGTTTCAATTTTATTGAAAAAAATATATATATTTCGTGTTTAGAAATCACGCTTGATGTGTTGCACTGATGAAGAATAGCTCTATCACATGGAATAAGAGTAATAGCCTATTTATTTAGGACAACAATTACCATACATAATCTTAGAAACCTTCATGAGTCGATGCTGCTAATATGGGTTACTGCTATGTGTCAAATATGGGATAGGTAGCCCATATTACCAGCACATTAACACGTCCCGTATTTTCACTATCGTGATTTGCGTTATTTGTTACAGAATATTGCCATTGATGTGACACAGGTTTCCTATTTATGTTTCTTTGTTTTTTCCAAAATTATTTTCAAATTTTTGTAGTAGCCCATATTTAGACCCTACTACCTGTAGAAGACCAATTCGTCTTACTTTCAAAAAGTAATTATACGCAAATATCTATTGCAACTATTGACCTTTAAGACTGGAAAAATTGCATATGAATAATTACTTTGTAGTTCAATAAAGATTTCCAAGCAATATGCCCAGCTGGCTACGGACTGGAAGGTCCGGGGTTCGATCCCAGGTGGTGACAGGATTTTTTCTCGTTGCCAAACTTTCAGAACGGCCCCGAGGTTCACTCAGCCTCCTATAAATTTGAGTACCGGGTCTTTCCCGGGGGTAAAAGGCGGTCAGAGCGTGGTGCCGATCACACCACCTCATTCTAGTGCCGAGGTCATGGAAAGCATGGGGCTCTACCTCCATGCCCCCCAAGTGCCTTCATGGCATGTTACGGGGATACCTTTACCTTTCACCACCTCATTCTAGTGCCGAGGTCACGGAAAGCATGGGGCTCTACCTCCATGCCCCCCAAGTGCCTTCATGGCATGTTACGGGGATACCTTTACTTTTTTTTATGCCACACCATTTTCCATTATTATGAGGAAAACGAAATGGTAGCCCATATTTCCACCTTCTCCTCTATTTGGCGAGATGAGACTGAGGATTCACCATGCGATCACTAGGCATTTGTTCTACAGTTAGAAAAAAGCTCTGAAAAAAAAAAAAACAATCAGGAAATCAGCCCACGCAAGAATCGAACCCACATCAAAGCGTAATTCCGGATCAGTAGTCAAACGCGTTGCCGCTCGAGCTATATATTATAATTAAAATATTAAAAGTGTCATGGTTTTTCGAATGCAATCTCTCGAAGATATTTTAGTCAATAACGAGGGCTACACTAATTTAAGGTTAGGGGTAGCTCGAAGAAAACAGCTTCTCTCGCCTATATCCCATCTCTGAAATACTCGTATATAGGCTAGTTCCTTCGACCTGTGTACTTCCGTTTGGTTTATACTTCAATGCTCGTAACGGTACAGCTCGTCTTTCTTATTCAGTCAGTATTTTCTTTATTCCATCAATCGCAGACTCAGCAATTTCTACTGAGCTGCGCTAAACACGTCCTGCGATTTGATACTTCGTCACGTAAGACTTCGAAAGTAGTATCACGAACAGCCACGCAAGCAGCACCGTACACGTGACTGTATTCGGACACTTGACACTATGACGTTCAATCCGAAGCTGAAGGTTTGTGTCGAATAAACAATAGTGTTTGGTTAGACTCTGCGTGACGTAAGCAAATGCTCGTATTATATCACGGGATTAGTAATGAGCTTCGTAACCCTGCGTGATCCTTATTAAGTAGGAAAAAAAAAAAAACAAAAGAAACCAGAAAAACTGTGTTATAATGGCTGTATTCTTCAAATGTACCAAATAAAGCTAGTCAATACGGTACTTTTGTCCCTTGCATTGACCATATTTTGAGCATTAAATTTAGTTGCATGAATGTAAGAAACTTACAGTACGTACTATACTAATTCTAATGCGTGTAAAAACGGTCCCGAGGTTCACTCAGTCTTCTACTGTATCAAATAGAGCAGCGATTCTCAAACTATGGTTCACGGACCACCTGTGGTCCTCGAGGTCTGCCCTTGTGGTCCTTCAAAAAAGACAGGAGAAAAAATATAATTCAAACGAATTGGGTATCACACTATAGCTGAAAATCTCAGACTTTGTACATGACACATGGAATATTGGATAAATAGAGGAACAGGAAAGATTTATGTACTGTACACTTGCTGATTGTAGAGTTTAAATATAATATGTAATTAAGCTTTAAGGCCTTTTTTGTTTCAAATAAACGCGCTTGGTTGAAACTTGCACTAAAAACTAGACGTAAGTGCAAGTTAAAGCCAACATAAATTGAAATAGATATAGGATGGAAAATGAGGTATTAAATGTATATTAATTGGTATAATTGCTATTCGTGTACCTATAAGTTAATTGTAATTTATTAAGTTTATGTGCTTTTTGTGAACCATTATTAATAAATATCCATATCCATATCCAAATGACACATAGCAACTCGCCTTTCACTTTTTCTCCCAGTACCGACATTTAATGAAATTTATTTACCCTACCCGTCTATCGACTTCCCACTCTACTATCAGCAAAAAAAAGAGGGATTTAAAGCACTTTGAACGTGGTGTTTCTCGCTATCTTTTCCCTGCACATCTGGCGCCGTGCCTGTAACCCAGCTAGGGACTACCCGAATTCATAACAGGACCAAAGTACCGAACCTTTTCATGTATTTATGACTTTCTTAATAGTTTGCTCATTGAAATGGTCACGTACTGTACGTCGTACACCAATAATAGAACATGCAAAATTGCATCTTTACTTGTTGAAAATCGGGCATGTTTCTGCATTCATTTTTTTTATTTCTCTTTTTGCAGATGACGATATAAGAAATTTTCTTCTATTAACATTAACGTAATTAGTTAATACTAATATAGAATTAATGGAATTAAATTAATTTTAATTAATTATTTCTATGTTACAACGTAAGTATATTGATATTAAAATATGCTACATAAATGATAAATTTGCTTTCGAAGGGAACAAGAGTAAGGTGGTCCGCGGAACTGTTCTGACTTTAAAAAAGTGGTCCCCACTTCAGAAAAATTTGAGAAATGCTGAAATAGAGTATCGGGTGTCTGCCGAGGGTAAGAGGCGATCGGAGGTGCTGCCGAATACACCCACCTCATTCTAGTGCCGAGGTCAAGAAAGCATGGAGGTCTATCACCATACGGCCCGAGCGCTTTCATGGGATGTAAATTAATAATACATATTAATAAATCCAATTTACATAAGGTTATACCATCGTATTTTTCCTCCACTGTGGTTTCAATGGCAGAGATGCGGTAACTCTATATTGCTGTTTTTCAAGCATCTTTGAAGTGTTACGGTAATGAGAAGTAGGCCTACAGTGTCACGACAGTGAGGCGGCTTCTATACAAAACGGCCTTATCAGTTTTCTAAAAGTTGTTAGTGGGATGCGGACAAACACAGCTACGTTTTGAAAGCGCTATCAAGGTGAAATTAGGTTTGTCGCGCTGGCGCCAAAGGCGGAATTCATGACGGAGTAATCCCGGTTAATAAATTGCTAAGTGGTGCTGATTGAGAGTCAGGGGTGTCAACTGCCTTCAGAATGAGTCATGATGGCAGTCCCTTCAAGAGACATGTGTAAGGTCTTCGGACGTTTTCTTCTCCGCAAGCACTCACAACTTTACAGGAACTGGGATAGTAAATTAAGTTACCCATTAAATGACAAACTGTAGCTATATTCTCATACACACATTACGCATCAATTAAAATAACTTGATATTAAGAAAATTAATATGAGATATAATACGTTCATATACTTTTATATTAAAATTTGTTGTATAACATTAAATTTCTACAGTCGAGGTTCTCTACTTACTCTAACACCTACGACAGAGATCAGCGCCACTCAACAAAGAATGCTTCCAGTTCGTATCTAATACCTTAGTCCAATCCTCAAGCATACGCAAGACGACAGAGTTAATAAATCTTGTTTACTAACCAGGAAAGAGACAATAGACCTAATATGTATACCGGGCGTAACTGGATTATGGTAGACTTCAAATATACAGGGTGATTCACGAGGATTTACCGTCCTTTAAGGAGATTATTTCTGAATACATTTTGAGCAAAAAATGTCATATAAACATAGTTCCTATTCTCAATATTTTCAGAGTTACACTAATTTAAAGTTGTTTGTAAAATACGTTTTTTCTTTAGTTTGAAGGTAAAAGAATGCATTGATTAAAGTTCACGTTAACACTTTGTTTGTTAAAAAGATAAAATTGTTTAGTCACACGTTAAAAAGTGTTAAAATTTAAAAAAAAAGTATATACCTTGGACAGACGGCCCGTTTCGACGTGATGTTACGTCTTCATCAGTGTCTCCTGAACTACTGGTGATCTTGAATTCTGCGATGTGCATTTGTCGGTTGTAGGGGTGGGGGTATGTTGCTCTTATAGTGGGGGCTGGTTGTTTGTGTGTTATGACGTATCATGACGTCGAATAATGTGTGGGTATTGAACTGTAATTGTATATTAAGTATATGTTGTGGGTATGTTATTGTATGTTTATATATTTCGTATTGTTCTAAGATGTTTAACTGTGAACTTTTTGGTGTGATGTGTAAAATTTCCATATCTGTTTCTATATTATTGTAGTCATGATTATTGTTGATAATGAGGTCTGCATAATTTGATGTGATGTAGGGTTTGGTTATAGCTTTAATATGTTCATTATATCTTGTATGAAAGGATCTTCCTGTCTGTCCTATGTAAAAATGTGGGCAACTATTGCATTTTGTAAACTCCAGTTGAATTATATTTATTTGAATGTTTAATGTGATTATTTAGATATTTCTGTGTTGTGTTATTTGTTTTGTATACTATCTTGTATTTTAGTTTTCTGAATGAAGTTGCAATTTTGTGAGTATTGGTATTGTGATATGTTAATGTTATGTATTTATTCTCACGTGGTGTTTGTGTTGGTTTGTTCTGTTTTTGTTTTGCCTTTTTTATTAATGCGTCAATTATGTTAAGGTTATATCCATTGTCTTGTGCTATATATTTCATTGTGTTTAATTCTTCAGTGTAAAAGAATAATACAAATAGAGAATGAACCATTCAGAAGTATCATTTCTTTAATTGACAAGTATTATGAAGCTAAAAATGTGCTGTGAACTCCTTAGTTGCTTCGTACAGACATCTTTTTCTATTTTTAACTAGAAAATTACATTATTCTTACGCACTTATCACAACAATTATTACAAATCACACCAATTCCACCGACTTAATTATTTGCAGTTCAATTTTGCATCCTAATTTACAGTCTTGGAGAGTTTACAACACATTTAAAAAAAACGTCGCCGTCCGCTTGAGTACACTTGGCCGCACGCTTGTGAACGGCACTCGTCGCTCTACGTTACTGCATACGGCTATCTTTGATTTCCGTAGCGCTCGCGCTGGCTGCTGACTGCACGCTGACCAAGATCACGCGTTCACAGCAATGCGTTCCAATGACGAAACGTAACTCTGTAAATATTGAGAATGTTTATGTGACATTTTTTGCTCAGAATGCCTTCGGAAATAAGCTCCGTAAAGGACGGCAAATCCTCGTGAATCACCCCGTATTTCACAGTTGTGTTAAAATTTATGTGAATCTTGGGGAAGTTTTTGTATGGTATATAGTACACAAACATTTATAAGTGTTACTTAAATATCATTTCTGGTTTAACCGCAAATTGCATTAACTTCCTATTTGAAATAGGGCACACTGTATATTTATTCACTTTTTCACTTTTCTTCAAATTCTGAATCTAATTATGTACAGGGCGATCAGATAAGTTGTGAACAGGAACGACGGGGTTTTCAATGTGCGCTGCTGACGCACTCGTGGCGGGGAACAGTGGGCTGACAGAGGCGATGACGGAAACATGCACGTGTTCTTGTCAAGGTTAGATGAATCAGTCCCCAAGCGACTGTCGAGTGACACGGAACATATCACGGTGTATTATACGGTGTTTTCTTGTGCATTTAAAGTGAAAGTGTGAATATTTTTTTTTATTTTATTGGGTTATTTTACGACGCTGTATCAACATCTAGGTTATTTAGCGTCTGAATGATATGAAGGTGATAATGCCGGTGAAATGAGTCCGGGGTCCAGCACCGAAAGTTACCCAGCATTTGCTCGTATTGGGTTGACGGAAAACCCCGGAGAAAACCTCAACCAGGTAACTTGCCCCGACCGGGATTCGAACCCGGGCCACCTGGTTTCGCGACCAGATGCGCTGACCGTTACTCCACAGGTGTGGACAAGTGTGATAAAATGTAAACTGTATAATGGCTAATAAAATGTTTATTACTGAACAACATGTATATACAGAGTGTCCCAAATTGATGGATATGTATTTTGAAACACTATTTCTCAGCAACGAGATGAGACAGAAATACGATTTTTACGGTTTTGTATTCCTTAAGTCCGTACATATTCAAAATGCCCCCTTCCGCCACAGCACAGGCCAATAGAATATCATTACAGGCATGTTCAATCTGAACTCTCAGTTCCTCCAGTGTTTGTGATTTTGTGGCGTACACTGTTTCCTTTAGAGCTCCCCATAGGTAGAAGTCTGGAGGGGTTAAATCCGGAGATCGAGGCGGGAACTCCGCAGCATTTCCTCTTCGTCCTATCCGAGTCGTCCTCATTTATTACGTGAACAAGTCTCGGAATGTAAGGTTTCCATTTTTGAGCTCGCAAAATTCGATGAACACTGATTTTCTGATACCAATCTCACGAGAACATGGCCTCATTGACTTCTTTGGGGATTGTGCAAAAGCCTGCATGACTGCATCAACACTCTCGTTATCGGTGGAACTTATCTTTCTTCCGCACTGCCCTTTCAACATATCTTGCACCGTTCCATCGACTTGAAACTCGTCTCGGATTCTTGTGATAGTTAACCTTGTTGGTGGTTGTGTTCCAATTTCAACCCTTTAACGTCGTTGAACCTCAACAACATTCTCCACTTTCCAATAACATTTCAGTATCCACTTACGTTCATCGAATGATAGTTGCACCGCCATGTTTGTTTATAAACAGATGAACATGTTTCCATGCTTTCCGCTGCCTTCTGAATCATAAACTGCAAAAATCGTATTTCTATCTCATTTCTTTGTTCTGAAATAATATTTCAAAGTGTGTATACATCAATTTGGGACACTCTGCATTTATGATTAATATTATGTGTTAAACCAGTTTGCCAGCCAAGTACGAAGGCGGTTTGAAACACGATTCTCGGGTGTAAAAATTCCATCACGTCCGAGTACAATAATCCATAACCTTTATAATAAATTTCAGGCAACGGGAAGTATTCAGCCTAAGAAACAAAACAGACATATAGGGTTCTCACAGAAGAAACATTAGATGACATTGGTCATCGATTGGATTGAGATTTTTTTTCTCTGGAGTACATTACAAATGCTGTATACAAGACAAATCCACCCTGGAAGAACTGAAACGTAATATCCGACACGAAATTAACAGCATCAACCACAAGTATAGCGAGTTATTGGACATCTCATAAAGAGGTGTCAAAAATGTGTAGACAACGAAGGCGGCCAGTTTCAGTATCGCCATCAATAAAGTTGGTAAGTAAGACACTTTTTAAAATAGTTACGGAAACTTGTATGACTTGTATGACTGTCCGTTCCCTGCCGCGAGTGCATTAGCAGCACACAGTGAAAACCCCGTCGCCCCTGTCCACACTTCATCTGATCTCTCTGTATAAACATGTCCAGATTTTAATTATTTAAACTTTTGTTTAAAATGGAGATTTTCAAAACGAAGAAGTAACTTCAATTGCTCACATTTTCTTCATTTTCTATACAGTCTTAAAAATTCTGGCACTGGCTTATTACACATGAAATGTAAATTTTTTCATCACCACCCGTTATTATAAATTCATCGCAGATGTTTTTATTATCCTATTTTTGCATTTGTACTTTTTGTATTTGTAACTTTATTTCTATTTATTATTTACTTCTTCTCTCTGCATTTGTTTTTATATGCCTATTTGTATTCTGGTGGTGTGGTGCAGAAGGCCTGATGACCGTAACTCCGCCAGATTAAATAAATAAATAAATAAATAAATAAATAAATAAATAAATAAATAAATAAATAAATAAATAAATAAATAAATAAATAAATAAATATAAATCAATAGAGCAATCCTAACGTTAATCAGTTATATTACAAGTGTTAAAAGAGTCTATCCAAGAATTAGATAATAGTCCTACATCAAACTGGGAGGCATACATTACCGGTACTAGTATTGTATGCGTTGTATTATGCTCCTTGTAGGTTTTGTTTTTCTATATGACGAAGCCTATGACATTCGTATATTTTTTCTGGTCAATAAAATTATCATCATCATCATCATGATTATGATTATGATTATTATTAATATTATTATTATTATTAACTATTTTGCAAGAGCATTTCCCAGAAAAATATAAACCGGTACTCCTTAAAGAAGGGATACATACATACGTACATACGTACATACATACATACATACATACATACATACATACATAAACATAACATACATGAGTGATCTGCCCATGAACAGGTCTTTCACTGCAAACCCAGCATTCTCCAATCTTTCCTATTTTCTGCCTTCCTCTTAGTCTCCGCATATGATCCATATATCTTAATGTCGTCTATCATCTGATATCTTCTGCCCCGAACTCTTCTACCGTTCATCATTCCTTCCAATGAATCCTTCAGTAGGCAGTTTCTTCTTAGCCAGTGACCCAACCAATTCCTTTTTCTCTTTCTGATCAGTTTCAGCATCATTCTTTCTTCACCTACTCTTTTCAATACAACGTAATTTCTTATTCTGTCTGTCCACTTCACACGCTTCATTCTTCTACTTATCCATATTTTAAATGCTTCTTGTCGCTAGACATTGAAAAAATTAAATTCAAGGTTAACTATGAATACTACCGAAATTGTTTTAATATTGTAGGCCTACTAAATTCCGATTTTTGTGAATATAAAACATAGCCTATTAGAAATTTAAAACATAAATATAAAAATTTTGTGTAAATTTATGGAATATTAATTACACACACAGAGGGAGAGAGAGGCGATAACATTTTTTATTGGTCTATCCCATATGGCCTATGCGACTGACTTTAATTCAATTTGTTGTAAGTAGCCTACAGCAGTTAATTCACTAGGTCAGGGGTCTGGAAAAAATCTGGATTGAGCAGTGACACAATTACCAATACCGCCTACAACACAGAAGGAGAATAAATTGCGTAAGGAAGTGAGCGGGTGCAGTGCTCCCGAACTCTTTGGCAGACTGTCAACTTATGCAAAAAGTTAAACGTGCAAAACAAGCCGTATAATAAATATTAATGCATTTCTATATTTTTATAGTTACTTATCCCCAATACATATTTTTTTCTTATTTCCTGATTTCTATCACATTATCAAGAAAACGGAGTCATACAACAAAATGGCCACTTCTAACTAAACATATGCTCGTTCGTTAAATGAGATTTTTTTCTCTTACAGAGTATATTTCGGAGAATAATTGTTTACGTACGACACATGACTGCAATATTGACATCACGCAATCTAAGACACGAATATTTTGATATATGAAGGTTCTTGAAGATGTCTAAGTATATTAAGTTTTTTTTTTTTTTTAAATCCTTTGATAGTTTGGAAAACATTTTGCAAATTTAGTGTATTAATTAATAATCGTTCTCTGCTTTTCACTTTGTTACGAGGACATTCAAGGGTTATACAGTACTTGCAATAACACTGGTCTACAGTGATTTTGCTACTGAACAAAGACAAGTGTACCAACCCTAATTTGAGTCTGCTGATTACAGATCTGAAGTCCGTTTTTTCTATCACGTCACAATTTTAAAATAATAACATTTTCAATTCTTAATTTTTACATTTTTGATACATATAGATGCATTTTATTTATTTTATTGTGATTTTGCTACTGAATAAAAACAAGTGCACCGATCCTAATTTGAGTGTGCTGATTACAGATCTGAAGTCCGTTTTCTATCACGTCACAATTTTAAAATAATAACATTTTTAATTTTTACATTTTTAATACATTAAGATGCATTTCATTTATTTTATTGTGATTTTGCTATTGAACAAAGACAAGTGTAATTTGAGTATGCTGATTACAACCTCAAGTCCGTTTTTTATCACGTCACAATTTTAAAATAATAACATTTTTAATTTTTACATTTTTAATACATTAAGATGCATTTTATTTATTTTATTGTGATTTTGCTATTGAACAAAGACAAGTGTAATTTGAGTATGCTGATTACAACCTCAAGTCCGTTTTTTATCACGTCACAATTTTAAAATAATAACATTTTTAATTTTTACATTTTTAATACATTAAGATGCATTTTATTTATTTTATTGTGATTTTGCTATTGAACAAAGACAAGTGTAATTTGAGTATGCTGATTACAACCTCAAGTCCGTTTTTTATCACGTCACAATTTTAAAATAATAACATTTTTAATTTTTACATTTTTAATACATTAAGATGCATTTTATTTATTTTATTGTGATTTTGCTATTGAACAAAGACAAGTGTAATTTGAGTATGCTGATTACAACCTCAAGTCCGTTTTTTATCACGTCACAATTTTAAAATAATAACATTTTTAATTTTTACATTTTTAATACATTAAGATGTATTTTATTTATTTTATTGTGATTTTGCTATTGAACAAAGACAAGTGTAATTTGAGTATGCTGATTACAACCTCAAGTCCGTTTTTTATCACGTCACAATTTTAAAATAATAACATTTTTAATTTTTACATTTTTAATACATTAAGATGCATTTTATTTATTTTATTGTGATTTTGCTATTGAACAAAGACAAGTGTAATTTGAGTATGCTGATTACAACCTCAAGTCCGTTTTTTATCACGTCACAATTTTAAAATAATAACATTTTTAATTTTTACATTTTTAATACATTAAGATGCATTTTATTTATTTTATTGTGATTTTGCTATTGAACAAAGACAAGTGTAATTTGAGTATGCTGATTACAACCTCAAGTCCGTTTTTTATCACGTCACAATTTTAAAATAATAACATTTTTAATTTTTACATTTTTAATACATTAAGATGCATTTTATTTATTTTATTGTGATTTTGCTATTGAACAAAGACAAGTGTAATTTGAGTATGCTGATTACAACCTCAAGTCCGTTTTTTATCACGTCACAATTTTAAAATAATAACATTTTTAATTTTTACATTTTTAATACATTAAGATGCATTTTATTTATTTTATTGTGATTTTGCTATTGAACAAAGACAAGTGTAATTTGAGTATGCTGATTACAATCTCAAGTCCGTTTTTTATCACGTCACAATTTTAAAATAATAACATTTTTAATTTTTACATTTTAATACATTATAATGCATTTTATTTATTTTATTGTGATTTTGCTACTGAAAAAAGACAAGTGTACCAACACTAATTTGAGTGTGCTGACTACAGATCTCAAGTCCGTTTTTTTATCACGTCTCAATTTTGAAATATTTTTAATTTTTAATTTTTACATTTTTAATACAGTTCGATCCATTTTATTTGTTTTATTGTGATTTTGCTTCTGAACAAAAACAAGTGTACAATCCTAATTTGAGTGTGCTGACTACAGATCTGAAGTCCGTTTTTTTCTATCACGTCACAAATTTGAAATAATATTAAAATTTTTTAATAATTATGTGTGGCACAACGTTCAGGTCAAAACTGAGTGCTCTTGAACTCGAAGCTTGGGACACATTTGTACTACTGTCAACTAAGTTTTTAGGAAATTATCGAACTGATAATTATACTGAGCTACTATGTAACATGCTTAGAGTATTTCAGAATCTAGCTTGTCGACTGTCTTTAAAAATGTACTTTCTTCATTCACATCTTGACTTTTTTCCCATCAAATCTCGGCGCTGTAAGTGACGAATATGATGAAAGGTTCCATCAGAACATATGAACGATGGGATCCAGGTACCAGAGTCAATACGGTCTGAGCATGATGGATTATTTCTGCTGGTTTCTACAGCGATCAACCACATGCCAACATAAGTGGAAAACAAAGATCGCAAGCAATTTTAACAGAGTTTTTAGTGCTTACTACATATTGTAAGTGTGTATCTTCTTATAAATATATTTAAAATAATATAATATAACAATTTACAAAGAATGTATGAACTAAGGTCGATTTATATCTCTGATTTTACGGTACAGGTATGTACTGAATAGTAAGATTTAGAATTAAAGTTACAGTCCCATAATTCAAAAACCTGATGTGTTATGATAAATCTGATTACAGATCTGGAATCAGCGCATCAATTTCAGTATAGACCACTTGAAATTTCCTCAGTAGCAGACAATTTTTTTTTCTTGTTGTAGACCAGTGTAATAGTATGTTGGATTCTCCTCAAGAATCATCTATTACTTCCTCATCCAAGTACCTAGTGATTTTATCGCTGATAAATGAAAAGATTGGTACATCCTTAATAAAATAGTGAATTAGCAACACACATCTGTATGAATTTTATTACATCTATGAACTTCTTTGGCTCTTGTTGTAACACTGATCACTATGGAGCGAAACTTGATAACCGATAGGAGAGAGGCAAGTGATTTCAGATTAACTGTGTTCTATAGTCCCTCTACTGTGTAAAATGCAAGGCGACGTGGGTCGTGCCCCGTTGAACTACTGTGCATTAGTTGTTCGCTATTTATTTGCTTTGTGTAGCAGTAGACGAGTAACTTTTTAATTGGTTGTTTTACGACGCTATATCAACTGCGACGAGTAACTTAAATCATGGGCTAGAGACCACAGAATTTCGTATTCATTTCGAAAACAAACCGTGATAAAAATATTATATTTCGCGTTTTATCACTAATTAGTTGTAAAATAATCGCAATGATTTCGTATAAATTGGAAATAAATTTTACTTGAAAAAAATAACCCTATATTACGCATTAGACGTCAAAATAACGATAAAAAATGTTTCGTACATCAATTTATTCAACAGATGCACAAGGAACCCAAACACATTTCAACACAGCAGGCGTAAATTTAGGGTAATTCAACATGAGAGCTCGTAATGCCTGAACCACGTCAACTTTAACATTGAAAAAGTGTTGGATGATTGTTTAAAAACTATTTCTTTCAAAGTAACAAATGCTACACTGCAATCAGTAGACCTACTTTTATATCTTTGAAGTAACTGATTCTTTTAACCCTTTCTGCGAGTACATTAACATTATCAACATCTGTATAATATTTGCTGTGTTCAGTAAGTCATTTAAATTTACAAACAATGAATATGAATCATATAACTCGTATTTTTTTAATTTTCTGAATCCCTAGTTTACCACATGCTTAAATAATTCTTATATTTCAGTCTTCAAGTCCAAACTGAAATGATTAATAATTGATTTGCCTACCAACTCCTCTACATTATTAGAAATTACTATATTAATTCTACATTATGCGGAAATCTGTGGCCTCTGTCCATCTTTCTCCACCACTGACCATGACTGCTCACGCGCATGTAAACAAACCCGTATCTAACGTCAAGGAACAGTTAACCTGTTAACCGGGCAACAAGTTTCGCTCCCCGCTGATCACATTAATTTCACAAAATATACTAATACTAGTGGCTTGTGCAGCAAATGCTGCAAACTAAGTTCATTAGACGTTCAAATAAACATTTTTCAGATTTATTTTCAATGAAGAATACCAGACATTCCGAAAGTTATTTGCTTCCATAATAATGAAAGATACTCTCTCTCGAGCCATTACAGAAGAGAACCACGCATATAAATATCTACGCCACACCGCCATTAAATATATGAAAAAGACCCAACCCCACTTGATTAATAACTATAAAAATATTTGATTTTTAATAATATTATTATCTTATATAAGTTTTATAGCTTTCATTAACATATACTATATATACTATATAGCCGCCACTCAGTAAAATATAGAAATCAAAATCAAATTTAAGTTATTCTCTGCATCTACTTATATAACCCCAAAACGTTTCACTTTCATATCATCAATATAGCATTAATATGTATAATTAATGAAAAATAGTCACATCACGGCATTAACTACAATAATATTTCATTTCTAATAGTAATAATGTCATCAAACCACCTCAAGTTTTGTAGCTTTTTAATATCCAATACACAGTTGTATCCAGAAAATTACACACCACAGCATCGAACCTGTAAATTATTTTTAATAAGTTAAGTTTTTAATAACCAATTTAATTTGAGCTCTAAATATGTCAGCATTCTTGCAGATCATGGCCTTCGTGTAATATTGTTTACTGTAGTGTGTGTTTGCAACACGGCCGACTTGATGCTCGCTTCGCTTCTGCTAAATGCAATTAGCTAGGTCTCAAAACTGACGACAGATGGATTTTGGAAAATAGGAAAATTATGTAGGAAAACTGACATTTCACTGAAAACTACTATTTTTCCGAAAAACTTTGGGTTCCAAGCTTCAAAATGAGGGGCCATTTATTAAAATCCGTTCAGCCGTTTTCCCGTAATTTCCATTACCAGTTCAAATTTTATATATATATATATATATATATATATATATATATAGCCTAAATCACACCACTGTCTTACATGCTGCTCATTCCTCTCAAGCTGGCGAGAATCTAAGTGTCCATTAGAACTTCACAAAATTCAAACCAGACAAAGAGGATTGTCAGAAGCACGTTTTCAATCACAAAATACAAAGATTAGGCCTATATAATGACGACGAAACATTAAGTACATGAAGGGAAGAGAAGGATAGCATAACACAAGAAGAAGTAATCTGTAATAAGTTGTCCAACACTTATTTAGACTTTTTTTTTATCAACAGTAATCTCGGTAGAGGTTTTGATTTATCTAGAGAAAATCAAAACTCGAGTGGGATTTAATTGAATATTACATGATTAGAAGAAAGTATATAAAGATTAAAAGTAACAAAGTACTCCAATACAATAAAATATTAATTGACTTACGAAAATACAACTGTCTTCAAATGTATTATTGTACCATCTCAACATTACAAATATTACGCTAGATGGCAGTAGAGTGTTATGATTAGCTGTTTTCTTATCAGTTGTGCTAACTATGGAGTCTTCATTGAACTCTGAGGTCGGTTACTAGTCAAGAAGGCTTTGTTGATTCAATTTCATTTTCATTAAAACAGTTGCATTCCACTTCAATTATCCGGATCCCAGTAATCAACGTCACTTGACAGATGATTTTCAATAAATCTTAATATTAAACAATATCTGATACGTGACTATCCATAATACCATATAGCAGAAGCTATAACATAACCTAAATAATATACACAAGTGTTAGAAAAGTTTTAATTAGGGATGATGAAATAAACAAGGAAAGTTTTAATTAAGGACGATAAAATAAAAAATAAACATGAATAATTTTAAAAGGAACAATTATTGAAAGTACAATTTTTAAATCTGAGTGTTTTAGTGGTTGGTGGTTCAGTTGATGTTATATTAACGTGTGCATAAAAGAACTGAAACTCGTTGATGTACATGGTATATTTTTCAACTTATTCAGGATTTCCGAATGGTGCTCTTCATTTATTTGTAAATAGGATTTCAGGAAAGATGCATAGCTATGACCAGTGATCTTTATTAATTCTTGTTCTTGAATGCCAATGCGAATCATATTTGAAACTGCTGTGCATCGACTGGAGTGGTTTGTAATTTTCTGTTTTTTGACGTCCAGATCAGTACAGTTTGAAATGTTGGCAAACAAAGAACAAATGCTAGGGTAGTGATAAAAACAAACAAATGCTAGGGAAGTGATAAACTTAAACAAATGCTAGGGACGCGATAAAATTGTGCGATAAGCAGCCATGATTGGTTGAAAGTCGTCCTTTCGTACCGTTTTATAAGTCAAAAGTAGTATGACGTAGTAAAAGTGTAATAGTCCTAATAATTTTCTGAATCTCAAGACAACGGTCCGCACGAGTGTGAACCGTAGGCTACGTGTAGCATTTCGCAGCTTCACGTGTTTGCTCCTTATTGTCGCCGTGGCTCCAGAATGCATTGAAGCAACTCTTCGCGTGTTTGTACCTTAACCTGGTAGACCTACATGCACAGATGCACGTAGTTATGGCAACAAATATCTAGCGTTCACTATGACGCGTTTGGAAAATGTGTTCCAACTCCGTAATTATGATGAATTTATTTACATTTATTGTTCCAAATAATCTCAGGAATCACCTCCTAAACCGGGAGAAAACTTTCCGAATCATCCTGTATAGGACATTATGAAGACAATGTTACTTAAATTCTAAATTAATATTTATTTCATTACAATATAGTTTCGGAATATGTATTATATGACTTTCTTATGTTAAATACTATTATAC
The DNA here is from genome assembly GCF_040183065.1 of Periplaneta americana. Classification (NCBI taxonomy): domain Eukaryota; kingdom Metazoa; phylum Arthropoda; class Insecta; order Blattodea; family Blattidae; genus Periplaneta; species Periplaneta americana. The sequence goes on along the minus strand of NC_091121.1, from coordinate 148,510,696 downwards.
CTGTTTTACATGTTTCGACCTTTTATGGGTCATCCTCAGAACTGGTCGTTGTTGGTCTTGGCGCCTCTTGTTTTGTTTCCTGTGAGGGTGTGTTCGTGTGGTGTAATGTAGAGTCAAAGAGTGTGTGTGTTCTGAAATTGAGTTGTGTGTTGAGAATTTCATTGGGGTGTGTTTTTGTGTGTCTGTATATTTCATATTGTTCTAGTGTGTTTAGTTTCTGGCTTTTTGGTTGGATGTGTAGTATTTCCATGTCTGTGCTGATGTCTCTGTAGGTGTGGTTAGCATTTGTGATGTGTTCTGCTTATGTGGAGGTGTTTTGTAATTTTGTTATGGCTGTGATGTGTTCTTTGTAACGTGTTTGAAATGATCTGCCTGTCTGTCCTATGTAGAAGTTGTTGCAGGTGTTACATTTGAGTTTGTGTACGCCTGTGTGGTTGTATTTGTTTGTTTGTGTTTGTGTGTTGAGATGTTTTTGTAGAGTGTTATTTGTTCTGTATGCGATGTTGTAATTTAATTTCTTGAATGAGGTTGCAATTTTGTGTGTGTGTTTTTGTTTTCGTATGTTAGTGTGATGTATTTTTTGTGTTCTTGTGTTTGTATTGTATTTTTATGTTTTTTTTTGTGATTATGTTTTGTCTTACGTATTATGTTGTCTATTATGTTAGGGTTGTATCCGTTTTCTTGTGCTATGTATTTGATTGTGTTTAGCTCTTCGTTGTAATCTTTTTGGTTCATTGGTATGTTGAGTAGTCTGTGTACCATTGTTCGGAGTGCAGCTTGTTTGTGTTGTATTGGGTGGTTGGATGTGTCGTGTATGTGTGTTGTTGTTATTGTGGGTTTTCTGTATACTTTGCAGTGGCGGTTCCTCGGGGGAGGGAAGGGAGGAACGTTCTCCTCACATTTTTTTTTTCTTTTGAAAGTAAATACCAAATAAAATATGTGCCTTGAAATTCGAAGAAGATTCGATAATTTTTAAGTTCACAGCTATAAGAAAACCTCGGTTGATCGAGTTTTAAACGACGCGCGCTCATGTGCTGCTAGAAAACTGTGAGAAAGATGCGAGATTGTTTGTGTAGAGGAAAGTCAATCCATTCCTCCTTTAGTGCAGTTAATACACATAAGACAACAGCGCACTAGCGGCCAGAGAAAGAAGCAGACTTTTAAAGCAAGTAAATGAACGGATAGGGAGGAGATCCTCCTCTGAATCAGCGCATGGGTGGGAAATAGAAACCGACTAGACATGCAGCAAGCTCGCTACCGCTGCCATCTAACGATGTTGCATTCAACCAGACTATAACACATCTAGGAGGAGATACAATAAAAACAGTTTTAACGCAAAGTTATGAAAGATTTTTTTTTTAATTATAAATAAATATTATTCATTGTACTTTATATAGGCTACTATTCATGGTTTGAATCTTTCAAGGATATTTGGAAGTTAAAGTTGGGTTTATATAAAACAAAGAGGAAGTAGTCTGTTCTACGTTAGTATCGCAGGTCTTTTGGCCCCTGAAATTCACTTCCATTCATTGTTTACTAGACAGGGCAACAGCCACAAGACCTGACATTCTTCAAAAGCATGTGATACTGATCTTGTAAAATGTACATGTGGCAACACAGACCACGTGGTTGGGTGCAGTGTTCTCGCTTTCCTCAGATTATTTCCCATTCCCATTTCCGTAAAACGGTTCCGATTACGTGTTAGCAGCTATAGTCTCTTCCAACACGTGTGATGCTGTAGTGTGCGCGAGAAATGCTGCAAGGTTGTGAATTTCCTTGTAATCGTTAATTTGTGCAATTATTCAATAATGAATGGAAGTGAAAACATGATATATTTTGTAAAATTTAGGAAACTCAATTTACAAGAACAGATTATTGCTATACAGAAGGGAAGGCCAACCCCAACACTACCTGGTCTTAAATGTATGCATGTAGGCTAATTTGTAGCATGTTTTATTCAAGAAGGTATCATTTCGTGCTGTTAACTTCATTCCTCCTCTTAAGAAATATGCAGGAGCCGCCACTGATACTTTGTATCTTATCGCAGTTATTTTACTTAATATATCTCCAAGTATTGAGGTAAACGAAAATATCAAGGATTGGTCTCTAAATACAGTATATTACCAAACCAAAGATCTAAAAAGGTTTCGGATCCGGATCTGGACTCGAGTTTTAAGCTCCTTCGAGCACCCAATTCCAATTCCAGGGAGTACTTCTGTAATAATCCCGTGTGCCACACCCTTGTAGGCTGGAGTTAAATCATGCCAACAGTAAACAACTGTGAGCAGTAGTCCAGGGATGCTGCCCTCCGCTGTGTACACGCGGCTAATGGAGCTGCCGCTATGTGAACTCCACTCATTAGCATCAGCACGCAGCGCGCCTTCAAATGCGTAACTTTTTATTACCGTCCGTGGGCAAATATTTATATTTTGTGTGTGTCTAAAAGTGGAATGAAAACTTATAGGGTCACAGTGATGACTGTCGTTTGTTTATTTGTCCGTCTAATAACTTTTGGACTGTTAAATGACCGCTTTTCAAGGAACTCCGTACGTTCTTCGTGTAATTGTAGAGTCAACGACAATAATACCAAACTCGGCTCGTGAGAAGGCAGGTGCTCAAGCATTGTGATGGGAGTCGTTTTCCCCACTTAAATTTCCGGATGCTTGCTACCTTAATTCTGAAGCAAATACAACACGAAAGAGTCGAGGAAAGGACATTGAAATGGAGAGAAACTAACTAAACAGACAATCTACTTCTTCTACTTCAAGATACGGTATGTTCCAAATATGATCCTGTGATTTGAAAGTCTCGTCAATAACATTTAAGGGCCGTATTCGTAGACATTTTTAGCGCAGGCTTTCGGTGTATTATCAGCGTTTTTCGTATTCATAAACCAGTGTTAGCGATAGGATATACTAGTAACCAGTGGATAGCCGGGCTAGCTTAGTACGCTCTTAGCGCGTGCTGCGAAATGTCTATGAATAGCACCCTAAACGATTTTGACTAAATTGTTGTGCAAGGACATCACAAGTACGATGCTTTACAGTACAATACAGTTAGGGCTACCATCCGTCCGGCAAAAGGAGGACATGTCTTTTTTAATCATTTTATCCTGTCCGGCAGGCATTTTAAAGAAATTTTAAATGTCCGCCATTTCGCATTTCAACTAGAATTTCCTATGAAGATTGAATAATGTGCGATATTATGCATAGAATATCTAAACAAATGGTGAAAACCTATGAAAGAATTTAACTGCTTTCAATGGTTGAAGGTGGAACACATAAAAAAAACAAAATATGATGATCTATTGACATGCATTGAATTCTTACGCTCTAAAAATGTCACTATTCATGATTTTAAGCTATTTTATAAATTTTATTCTGCAATGTACAAAGATATGCCAATTAAGATAATTTGGACAAAGATTTAAGTTTAGATAAACAATGGTGGAAATTCTTCAGTTCCAATAGTTCTGCGAGCACTGAAACTTTCTCAGAACTCTTAAAATATGTCAATTCTATTTATTTATCCCAAGTCACAATGGAAGTGCTGAGAGAGTATTTTCCCTAATATCTGCTCAATGGACAAAAGAACGAAATCGCATGCTAACGGAGACAGTCAGAGGTATCATCATGGCGAAATATAATTTCAAGGACATGTCCTGTGAACAGTTCCATAGTTCTTTGTTACAAGATACTTCGATGTTTGTCTCTTCAGGGTCTTGTGCACAAAGTAGGCTCCACCGATAAGTAGGGTACAGATGTAATACTGATCCAGCAACTAGTGAGAAAACTAAGGTGAGCCATTGTTTTTTCTTTAATTTTGTTCATACCAATTTTTAAAAAGTCCTCCTTTTTTAGCAATGTCCTCTTATTTTAAATTCCATGTCCTCCCATAGAATTTCTTCTCACGGTAGCCCTAAATACAGTATATCTCAACTACAGAATCTACTTAGCTCAGGGGTTACTCTACTTCCGTAAAGGCTAGTGTAACTTCTAGTAGGCTATTGTTAATTTGGCCACGTAGCTCCTACATATATCTTTAAGTTATAATTTTATCTTACGGAGTTTTAGATTGGATGCGTAATTTTAGTGTATAACATTAATTTACGTGATACAAACGTTTTTTGGAGAGACGCTGACATATTTCACTTATCACATGATCTTAACTTAAAGGTAGGAATTTATACCACAACATGAGGATATTGGGTTAGCTGTGCTTAGACTGTCGTTACGTCATTCATGACGTGGAACCTGAGGTATGGCCAGGTTACAACTGAAATGTGTTTTGTATCGCAGAAATTCAAATGGGTCCCTGTAGTCTCTGTGGGTAAATTACTATCTTTACTTATAATCAATTTATTGTAGACAGTCATTTCAGTAAATTAATAGATTTCAAGTGTATCATTCTTGGGTTAATTCATTCACAAATTCTGGATATATAACAAAATTCGTCCAATAATCGACGAGAAGTAGCTATAGACAGACTAAGACAAACGAGAGACAAACGGGCTCAAAACCTGCTTTACTTATCGGGGATGCTAAAAACGCACTTTTTCTCTAAAGTTCTTATAGTCTATAGGTAGTAAGAAATAGAAAACTCATTTTATTCAATCTAAATTATTAAAATATTGTAGGCCTATTAACACTATGACATACAATAACAGAAATAACATTTAAACCAGTTTAACCTCTGATTGAGGCTCTGACTGATATGTAGACTACATCTATTATCAGGTAGTACATCTCACTTGACTATATGTGTCAGAGGAAGAACAATTATTGTTGCAATTGTATGAGTAGTGAAATCTATTAATAATCAGCGATGTATGCAAATATGCAATGGAGGAGTGGAAAGGAACTGGCAATTCTACCCCATTGTCTCTTGGCTTACTTGCTTCATGAAAAAAAAAAAATTAATTATGGTTTATTCAACGACGCTCGCAACTGCAGAGGTTATATCAGCGTCGCCGGTGTGCCGGAATTTTGTCCCGCAGGAGTTCTTTTACATGCCAGTAAATCTACTGACATGAACCTATCGCATTTAAACACATTTAAATGCCATCGACTTGGGTCGGAATCGAACCCGTAACCTCGAGGAAAGAAGGCAGCGCTATACCGACTACGCTACCCAGGCCGACTGCTTCATGAATGATGTCTTATTGGTGTCACAGTCATCGGACTGTTGACTAAACATACATACATACACACACCAGATACGTCAATTCATTTTCCATGAAATTGTGTGTGTGTGTGTTTTTTTTAAGAATTCTGTCCGTTAGAGCCATAGTTTTCTAAATAGTTAGGCCTAACTAATGACGTTGTTGACTAATGGCTAATAAATTTCTGTGTGTATACCACAAGACCTAGGACTTGGCCTAGGGAATGGATTTTTGTCCACTGTGAACGTATGAGTTGATATTTTACTCGTATATTGCCTTATCGCGCTGTTCCCATGTTAAGATGAATTTCCACCAGTTGTCCGTCTAATACAGTCGTGGCGAGAACGTGACTCGCGAGACATTGTGGCCATGTATATCCATGTTGTGGCTCGCAGTGATAGCTGTGCATTTCGCTTGCTTCTAACCTCCGCCAACCCCCACCCTCTCACTCACTGGAGTCAAACTCCGTTCCATTTGTATTTGTCTCTGACCTGAGAGTGGCATGTCTCTCTCGAAACCATGTACGAAAGTTCCAAGTAGGATGGGAGGACGCATTTTTTTGCTGTCAATATGATGAGAATATTAAATGTATGATTTGTTCACAAGTATTAAGAGGAAAACGGTTGTATAACATAAAACGGCATTATACTACATGTTACTCATGAAACAGTAAAAGGTTAAGTGTTATTGTTGTTGTTGTCATCATCATCATCTCTGTACGTCGACCCTTTTTCAGCAGATGTACGAATAATGCGGTTAGCTCTTCAATTTGAACTCACTGATTTACTATGTGATGTCAAAGGAAAGCTAGATGTAAGGACTTGACAATTGAACTTTCAAATCTTTGCCAAAAAATAAATATCCGAAGCTTCGTTCTTTCGCTTGCTCTGTTGAAGCCATGTTCGCTACAACTTACGTTTGTGAAAAATTATTTTCAACAATTAAAATAGTAAAAACCAAATTTAGATCACGACTGACAGACAAATACCTTCGTGATCAACTACGACTGGCAGTAAGTGACATAATTCTTGATTTTGAAACTTTGTCGCAGAGACATTCTGAAGATGGTTAATTTTAGGTTGTGATATTGTTCATTTCTTTCTTCGTTAGACGTACTAAACATTAGTTTGTAGCCTTCTATTGTATAAAATTATATTTAAGTGCTTGACGTAAGGAAAATGAAAATCCGTTAATAAGTCAGACAGTTGCTTCACTTCCCCTTCGGGTGTCCGCCTCCATCCATAGGTGCTATCCACGTTGCAGGTTATACAGTGGCTCGGCGCACGATTACATTTTCGCCACCGCTGGACTCTAATATATACAGGTAAAGGTAAAGGTATCCCCGTCACACGCTATGAAGGCACTTGGGGGGCATGGAGGTAGAGCCCTATGCTTTCCATGATCTCGGCACCAGAATAAGGTGGTGTGGTCGGCACCACGCTCTGACCGCCTTTTACCCCCGGGAAAGACCCGGTACTCAATTTTATAGGACGCTGAGTGAACCTCGGGGCCGTTCTGGAAGTTTGACAATGATCACCACTCGGTATCGAACCCCGGACCTTCCAGTCCGTAACCAGCTGCTCTACCAACTGAGCTACCCGGCCACCCTAATATACACAGAGAAAGCAAAAAGGAGCAAAGTATAAAATAGAAGTATGAAAACCTCCGCCACACACAATACATTAACGTTTTTCCTTTCTGATTTTCAAATAATTTAAGATATTAACACTAATTCCTAAAAGAATTCGTACTAATATTAAAAAAAATTCAAATACATATAATCCATCTCCACTAAATCATGAACTCCACCAGTTGATCGTGGTATGAAAATAATTCATTTTATTTTTGGGTGTCAATTGTTTTGTGTTCCAAACAAGACCTTCACGACGCTCTGTAACTGCTTAGCAATCTCGTGCTAACTGTTACTAGAGCATTTGACTTAAACTGTCGCCTAAGCATTAATACGTCACTACCTGGGTTATAAACTGGCGGTCTAATGAATGGAAACTTCGTATATTACTCTCGAATTTCCGTATTTAAACGGAGTAGGTTGGCTGCATGAGTTCTATTGTCGAGTTTTTCTTACGTACAAATTCCTGAATAAGCAATATCAATATGGAAAGAATTTAGTTGTTAAACAACTTTTCGCTGTTGAATAAAGGAAAGTTTCTAATAAAGATAAAAAAGTTTAAACAGACGGGGTGTTTCACTACGTTTAATCTGAAGCTGGCATCAACATTATAAAACTAAGATTTATATGGCAACATTACTGGCCAATTACAGTATTAGAAAAAATTATAAATGCGATTTATTACACCTATTAATTATCTAATTCGAGGACGGTTAACAGACTACACATTAATAAACGCTTAAAATATAATTAAGTTATATTTCAAGTGCCTGTTTTATCACTCATGATCGACAATAAAAATGTATCTTAAAGAGCACAACATGAATTGAAAACAGTTATAATTTACCGTTTCGAAAATCATACAACCAGAAATTTGTTTAAAAAATGATACTGCTTTACGGAAGCGAGGGAGATTAAAATTTTGTATTAGAAAAAAGTTCGTGTGATTTTGTGCAGAAAACCATTATTGTTTGTTTTTTAGACGTGCAATAAAAAATGGAGCAATATTGTTACATAAAATGTAAATTTACCATAATGTTCTATTAATAAGATGGGAAGTTTGTATGCTGCTCGTTTTATGTAAACAACAGTATTATCATGGTCCGCTCCTGCATTAGAACAGAGCATCTGTACTGGTATGTCTGTACCCGCTTGAGCTGTACTGTGTACTTATAAACCCACTCCTCCCTATTCAGCAACATTGCAAAATGTCTAATATTGTAAACTTTAATAATTAGTTAAATATTCCAATTAGAAAAAAATTGTGAGGACATTTTTTCTTCCTTATGACATAAATAATCATCAGTTAAAATAATGGCACTTACACCCCTTACAACCTATATATATATATATATATATATATATATATATATATCCATACATATGTAACTTACTTATTTAACGACGCTGTATCAACTACTGTGTTATTTAGTGTCGAAATTGGTGATAGCGGGGAGGTAGCGTATTTGGCGAGATGAAGCCGAGAATTCTCCACAGATTATCTGATATTCGAATTACGGTTGGGAAAAACCTCGGAAAAAACCTAACCAGACTATCTGCCCAAGCGGGAATCGAACCCACGCCCGAGCGCAATTCAAGATCAGCAGGCAAACTTGCTACTGTCTGGGCCACGCCGGTGGCCGATCATCATAGGTTATATGGTAGCAATTTTGTAAGGATATAGACTACAGGCTGCATCGTAAGGAATGCCACTAATTTCAAGCAAAAATGTTTAATACAATTTTGCTCGTTTTTGCTTTTTTTACGAGAAAAAATTGTTTTATATAAAAACATTTCATAATGTATTTTATGAAAGCCATTGATTTAATTCCCAATATGCTCAGTCAATTTAAGAGAACAGTATATTATGATAATAAATGATTGAAAGAATTTTAATTTTGTTCTTTAAATGTGCAGAAATTTGATCTGAACAAATGTAACATTGTAAATTTACTTTGCAGAACGAAAAGTTACATTTGTTCGGATCAAATTTCTGCACATTTAAAGGACAAAACTAAACTCAATAGTTTTCACAAAACACGGTTTGAAATGTTTCCTATAAAACAATTTTTAGCTCGAAAAGGAAGCAAAAACGAACAAAATTATATTCAACTTTTCCATTTGAAATATCTCAAAGAATAACCCCCTGAAATAAGTGACGTTACTTACGGTTCATTCTGTATACCATTTAAATGGAAGTAGCCTATATTTTATTTTTTTTTTATCTCAAAACACTATTCAACGTTAATTTGGGAACCATGGTTACCCTGTCAATTTTATGTTTCTTTTTATCTGAAAGTAGATCCATCGTTGCCTCCTCTCAAAAAGTTAACTGCAATACATGGCATAACTTTTTTTTTTGATACAATACATTATTTTAGAAATTTATATATATTAAAACGGAAAAGACATTGTTATTTCTTTTTACCAGCACACGATTCAAATAAAAGATAAATGGTGAAATCACAAACAATTTCAATAGAAAAATATTCTGTCAGTTACGATACTCGTCATGAATGAGGTTAGGGTAAATTTGTCATACAAATGAATGAGAACAGGTATGCTCCTATTATTATTTTGTCTTAGAGATAGACAATGAGGTCAATATTTTTGTCATAATTACGATAGCAACAACTTCGATCTTAGGACCGCAACAACATAACTTGCTGAATAATTGCTACTGAAGACGAGGCGCCAATTACCTCGAAACATGTACTGTTGGCCTATAGTAACTAAAGATTTAACTAGTATTTTAAATGATTATGTTCAGAAAATGTCGTTTATGATTTTTTATGTTAGTGATTAACGTACAGTAAATACTCTCCTATTACTTTGAAGTACCTGTAATCTTGTTTTATTTAAATTAAAGACGCAGTCCAGGAAAATAAAGTACAAATAAACAAAACCAAAATGTGAAAGGAAAGCATAACGAATGAATAACTCACCTCACAAGTAACGAAGAAGTTCCAGGCACAGCACCAGCTGAGTTCACCACTACGTATTATACTGCAGTAAGATGCCACAGACTGACTCATGAGTGTCCGCTATGCCCTAACGCAGGTACTTCACGAATTAAGACAGACTGCTTCGAGAGTCCTCGTCAGGGGACTCCAGCAACGAGAAGGCCAAAACTTGTGTCTCTCTCTAATAAAGTGCCAGATTGTACGTTTTCCCCGTATTATTACGTTATTTTAGGCATACTTTAAAATAAGTCTTCCTTAATTTGTGGGTTATGTATCTTTTCTCTCTCATAATAGGCCTATAATTATTTTCAACATGGAGTCTACTAGAGTTATATGCAGATATTCATTTTTATATTGCTATTAAGTTTGAAGTGATCAGATATAAGAAATAAGTGTTCTGTGGACTTAATAAAGGCTGAACTACAAGTATTTCTAAACTTAAGTTAATTACGCAGAACATTTATCTTGGAGAATAAAAATAATACAGCATTACTTCAGGATGTCAAATCATCTGTTAGATATGAGTGATGACAGCAAAACTTCATATTTTCCTAGCCATGTATGGTTTTACTACACTTATACCACAGTCTAGTAGGCCTATATACAGTCACGAAGCTTGAGTTGTGAGGGCGCTAGGAACAATTATTGACTGTGCCGGTATTATTTCGCATCATTGTCTATAATAAGGCGATATTAGCGATCCTAGTGGTTAGCAACTATCTTTGGATGCATATTTACTATGTACTGAGCTTCGTGACTGTATATACTAGACTGTGCTTATACTACAAATATACAGGTAAACCATAAGTAATGTCATTAATTTCAAGGGGTTATTCTTTGAGGTATTTCAAACAAAGTACAACATAATTTTGCTCGTTTTTACTAGAGATAAAAATTGTTTTATATGAAACTCATAGCGTATTTTCGGAAAGCCATTGACTGAATTCCGGTCCACCGCTGTGGAATAAAGGCTGGTTCATAATAAACCGGGAACGGAAACGGCAACGAGAACGAGAACGGAAATAATGTTAAAATAAATGTATTTAAATGTGAACGTTCACAATAGTTAATTGTGAATTCTCACATTTAAATACATTTATTTTAACAATATTTCCGTTCTCCTTCTCGTTGCCGTTTCCGTTCCCGGTTTATTGTGAACCAGCCTTAACGGTTAGCACGTCTGACCGTGAAACGAGCGGGCTCGGGTTCGAATCCTGGTTGGGACAAGTTACCTGGTTGAGATTTTTTCCGAGGTTTTCCCTCAACCCATTAGGAGCAAGTGCTGGGTAAATTTCGGCGCTGAACCTTGGGCTCATTTCGCCGGCATTATCACCTTCTTATCATTCAGATGCTAGATAACCACAACAGTTGATAAAGCGTCGTAAAATAACCCAATAAAAAATTGACTGAATTGAATTGAATATGCTCAGTCTATTTAAGAGAGCAGTGTATTACGATAATATATAATTGAAAGAATTTTGGTTTTGTCCCTTAAATGTGCATAAGTTTGATTTAAACAAATGTAACTTTTCGCTCTGCAAAGGAATTTTAAAATGTTACACTTCTTCGAATCAAATTTCTGCATATTTAAAGGACAAAACTAAAATTATTTCATTCATTTCTTGTCATAATACACTGCTCTCTTAAACTGATTGAGCATATTTGGAATTACATCAATGGCTTTCCCAAAACACGCAAAATTGTATTAAACTATTTTGTTTGAAATAACTCAAAGAGTAACCCTCTGAAATTAATGATATTACTTACGGTTCACCCTATATATGCAGGAATACAGTTATGAATGGTAACTAATGCTGTTACACCTCAAACAATTAAAATTATGATACTAAATCCCTGAAAAGTTCCATATTTCTTCCTTATTTTGTGTAAAAATCTTTTTTGCATAAAATAAATCTGGAAACCTTACTCTCTAATCTCGCCCAACTTAGACGGTATCAGTCCAAGTACAGAACTCAGCTTATCTTGCTACAAATGTTTATATTTATGCAGGTGGTCGTGTATTACTGGCTCTGGAATTTTAAATACAACGTTGCCACAACTCTCTTGCATACGTAATACTTTCCGATGTGCAGTAATATGATTACGGAATGGCTGATAAGACGAGGGAGAAAACTACTAAATGCTCTATTTAAGAAAACGTAACAACTTTGCATAATAGGTATGCATAGAAAGATGTATTATTTTTGTGGTTAGTCTGGAGAGTGGTGTGAGGCCATCTAAGCTTGGCGAGAACTACAGTGAGTCCCAGCAAAAGGTCCCGGTGTTTCTGTCGACAAGCGGCAAGTCCCTGCATCCGTCAACTCACGGGGCTTCGCAGAATTAAAACTTACGTAGGCCTATTATGTTATACTGTATTAATAAATGTAACAAGTTTTCAAAATTGGACATCCCTGTTTTATGATTAACCACTAAAGATGCCGATTCGACTATTCTCACGAGTTCCTCTCTCTTTATCTGCATAGCTGGTAAATCCTCTAAAATATTGCATATTTTATCACTCCTGACTGGTGTTTCTGTTATCCTTCAGGTATCAGCTTTTTGTGTATCTGTCAAGAAAGGGGGAAAGTGAGATAGAGACCACTACGTGAAAGCTGGAAGGTGGTGAATACCCCTCCCTCCGAAATTAGCTGCATCAGTATACTGGGTGCTCAGTTCAAAGTGTGTCATGGCTCGCTGTATGCCGTCATGTGGCTAGTCGATGAGCCTAGAGAATTCAATCTTCCTACACTTCCGCAGAGGTGTATTACTTATGTGCCAGAGAAGTTGCCTAGCAAGTACGGCGTTCATTCAGAAGAGTACTTACCGATAAGTACGGTAACGCCGGTAGTGGGAGGAATGTGAACTGTTTCGAAACATGTACTGAGGTGAATTTTTTCTTATTGTCGGGATATGTGGAGAGGGTTAAGACGATTACTTACGTATTTGTTGACATTAACTTCGACGGTCAACATGAACACGGAGCATTTGATTTGCGTTGTGGAATGTTGCCGTACGCAACCGATGATAACAAATACCCTGCGTACGACTTGCCCGCGCAAAACACAGTTCGAAAGAGGTTATGGTGGCACACAGACCGTACAGACCACCATCTGTTGCTACGACGTTCAAGTTATACCGTACACGTTCTCAAGTTCAGATTGAATGCCTTGATTAATAGGCAACTTCTCTGACACAAAAGCTGAAACTCGCTTCAAATCGCTGACTCATCAACAGTGACGTCATGACACACTTTGAAATGAACACCCAGTATAGTCCGTCCTTGAAAAGCGGCAATAAACGTACGCAGCTGACAAGCAAACGTTCTGATGGGGACAGATAAAAAAATTATTATTTTTTTCTTCCACCATGTTAATAATGTCAAAAGATGTGCTTATACAAATTTTGGCCACTCGACCACAATTACGAGGCCGTCCAGAAAGTGATTTTCCCTGGGGCTGTTTATATAAAAAAGCACAATTGCATGGAAATATTTATTGAAACAGATACAGCAATTGTTGCGCTATTTGTCAACATATCCCCTACGGAATTGAGACATTTGTCATACCATACGATCAATTTTTGTGTCGTAGAAGTCAGCCGCCTCAGATCGGAACCAGCGTTTGACTGCGTCTGCACCTCTCTCTGTCGATCCCATGATATGAGAAATGTCTCAATTCCTATGGAAAACATGCTGAAAAATAACTCAACAATAATTTTGCTGTGTCTGTTCCAATAAATTTGTCCATTGAATTGTGTTTTTTTCTGTTAACGGCCCCCGCAGAACTTTAACTTGTACGGCTCTCGTAATCGCAGTCGAGTGGCCAAAATTTGTATGAGCACTTCTTTTGACATTATTAACATGGTGGAAGAAAAAAAATTAACTTTTTTTATCTGCCCCCATCAGAACGTTTGCTTATGAGATTACGGCAATACAGCGTTTTGCCGTCACAGCTTCGAAAAAATCGCTGTGACAAATAATGGCGATTTTGTCAGTGTGATTTTTATGTTCGGACGATTCTTAGTGATTGTGAATGTTTCTCATTAAGAGTCGATATATGTTTATGTTTATCGCTTTTCTGAGAACTGAATTTATATAGGTCTACTCGTACCATGTCTTAGGCCTATATCAACAATAGTGATCAGCATGGTCGGTATATTGAAAACAAAATACGCTCTGAGCTATGTAATCGCGATGTGTGGGCGCGTAAATTTGTAAATGTTTACGAATGATTACATGAATAATTCGTGAAAGAATGTGAGTGCATTGTAGCTTCAGTATCGAAGAGTTGTCGGCGGTAACCTTATACTATGTATACTATGTACATCAATCGCAGTCACTCTGAGTCACATATTGGTTGGCGATGACAATTTCTCGAAGCTGTGATTTTGAAACTATAATCAGTCAGAACCAGTGGCAAACCTGTCACAGCGACAAAACCACAGGTCTTCAAATCCACCCCACTACTAGTGCAGTATATTAGCTACGTTGGGTAGTATTTCGCAATGGTTACATATCCAGTGCATAAACGTGTACACACTTTTAAAACGTACATATGGAAAAAGAAATCGTGTGGCAGAACAAAACTAAATTTAGCGAATAGGTTTAAAGGCACAAGTTCTGTGAATAACGTGATGTGAGTTATGTATCATACTAGTGGGCAACTCTTCCAGTAGCTACTGTGTGGAAGGTGAGTACCGAATGTTATTAATGTAACACGGTATGCAAAAGTTTTGATCTGGCGAAGAGCCATGAGTTCGCGAGTGCAAGCAGAGGTGGTAGCGGGGGAGACTTGCCACTGGTCGGCCAACAGAAACATTTGCTGAACTCACTATCCATCCATCCATCCATCCATCCATCCATTCACCCACCCTTATCGAGCATATTCATATGCTTACAGAGGTTTACATTTCGCTTATTATGTAAATTTTCGATGTAGTACTAACTACAGAGCGGTTAGCTCAGCCTTGGGCCAGAATAGCGCATGCTGGAGTTGTCTGCAGCAAGAAAGCATGTTGAAAGTGACAGTCCCATACATGCTTCTCTTTCAGTTATTCGCTTGACGGTGCAGCATTAGGTTTAGGTTCTTGATTTTTTTTTTTTTTTGGTGATACACTTCATCAGACAGTGTAAGGCCAATGAATTCATTAAAAATCATGTATTGGGATTCATAATTTAAGGCTTAACAAAAATAAAGTTTTCGCGTAATTTTTTTTACTGTTTTTGTCACCGTATACAATAATGCTTAATACTCACTAATTAATTGGATTTTTATAGTTACTGTAGTTTGTGTGGATAGAAATTACATTTTATTTATTTACTTACTGGCTTTTAAGGAACCCGGAGGTTCATTGCCGCCCTCACATAAGCCCGCCATTGGTCCATATCCTGAGCAAGATTAATCCATTCTCTACCATCATATCCCACCTCCCTCAAATCCATTTTAATATTATCTTCCCATCTACGTCTCGGCCTCCCTAAAGGTCTTTTTCCCTCCGGCCTCCCAACTAACACTCTACAGTATATGCATTTCTGGATTCGCCCATACGTGCTACATGCCCTGCCCATCTCAAACGTCTGGATTTAATGTTCCTAATTATGTCAGGTGAAGAATACAATGCGTGCAGTTCTGTGTTGTGTAACTTTCTCCCGAGGCTTATTTGAAGGATTCGTAACAAACTGTTTTTTACGGTGATGGGTTGTTAGCCCTTCGCCCAACCCCCAAGCTGGAGGACCACCCCTCATCGGATGTCAGCAACTGCTTATTCAATATATTCACAGCTACCCTCCTTATCTGGAGGCCGTCTCCTCGATCCGCAACCTGAGGATGCGCCATGCCGTGGTGATAAGGACCCACAATACATGGAGAAATTACATTTTAGCTGCATAAAATTTTATTTTTAGGTGCCTAAATTTATGTTTTTAGTGCCTATTTTAGGTGACTAAAAGTCCGAGGTCTACTCTACTCTACTCTACTCCTTAGCCCACACTAGCCCATACATATATGCGATGAATGTCCAAGTCCAACAAGCAGCCTGGGTACATTCGTGAATCTGATGCTAACAGGTGGGCCATTCTGGTTCAGCCCCTTATAGAACCAGGTCCCGTCCACAATAAGTATAAGTTTGTTCCTTATTTTCAATTTAAGAATCTGGCAATCCTACCTGTGGGAGAGAATCAGGTGATGTGGCCCTGATGAATTGACTTCTTGTACTTCGCAGCTACATTTCTGAAGGCAGCCAGTCACATGATGTACTCTAATGCTATCACTAGCAAACTGTTGCAAACTTTGCTTACAATCTTCTCTCAGCTTTAGCCTTCATAGTTATATGAGAAGTGTAGTTTTTAATGTAATGCACCATGCATGGGAATATTGAGATGATCAATCCTAAAGGACTGGCACTGCTGCCATCTCATGACATTATAGTCCGGCAAATGACATTTTGCGTGAACTTAGCACATAGCTGCAATTACGTATAGAGAATGTAATAGAGAACATTTTGAGCAAATGCTCCGAAATTCAGGTAAGATTCTCTCCCTTTATATAAATAAATAATTTACTAGTTATGGGAAGATCATTTGCCAGACTTTAGTTCTGTGAGATACCAAGAACATTGCCCAGAAAAGCCGGCGATCTGCTTGACAAGCTGTAGTGCCGAGAAATGGAAGGAGTGCCGGTCCCTTAGGCTTGACTCACTTTGTAGTATCAGTATTAACCCATTAGTGCTCGTAACTATTTTAGTTTTAATTTTATGCATTTCTTCACATATACCTGATCTATGCATCGAGTCGGCCTGGGTGATGAGTTGGTACAGCGCTGGCCTTCTGTGCCCGAGGTTGCGGGTTCGATTCCAGCCCAGGTCGATGGCATTTCTCATGTCAGTAGAATTACTGGCATGTAAAAGAACTCCTGTGGGACAAAATTCCGGCACACTGGCGATGCCGATATAACCTCAGCAGTTGCGAGCGTCATTAAATAAAACATAACATCTATGCATTGCTCGTGTAATGGGAGAAATATTAAAAAAATTCTATAGGCATCAGAAGATGCTAAAATTTCATGGTAACTTTAGTTGCCACTGAGTACTAGAGAGATCATTTTTACGTCATTTAAAATCTGGCTCACAGTGAATAAATTATCATTTGACATATGGAACGAAATGCGCATATATTTGCATACTGTACTGCTCACTTGCAACTAAAGTTGTCACATGATTTCACAACACTGTAAGATATACCCACAATAAAACCATTGTCATAAACTAGTTTTAAAATATTAAAGTAAACATTCTGAAATATATTTTAGTGAGATTTGAAATAATAAAGTAAGATCTAACAACTGTAATACATTTTAGTTTCATGTATGTACAGAATTTCGCGTCTGCACTCCACAACAATTGACTTTGAAATGAAGGACTGTGCCTGAGATGACAGGAACATAAGTCTAGAAGAGCTTCCATCACAAAAAATAGTATCAATCTAATATTATGTGTATTACAATTCTTCGAAACAAACTGAGCACTAATAGGTTAATTACACATTCTACTCAAGCAACAGTATTCTAAATCTGTGTAATTCTAATTAGAAAAATAAATATTTAACAAAAGAAGTCAATATAAAACAATTAATGTATTATGCCTGATGAAAATATTCATACATAAAATGCACATTTATCAAATATTATATTAACTTACAATCACCATCATCACACAAAACATGTGTTGGACCAGGTGGTCTGTTACAGTCTCACATCAGTCCACCTCTTCCACACTATGTGATACAAATCAATATAACCAATATAACATCTCATTTAAACATTTTTTTCAATGTCCCCAATGTATTATCTTCTGCATATTGAAAAATTTCCCTTATTAAAGAGTGTTTTATGTCTCTTCTCTCCTTTCAGCATGCATACAAGACTCTTATTCTCTGCTGTAAATATTATCCCCGAAACTAAAAAGTTTATGACTTGCTTAAGATTTTGGTCTTACCCTTCACCATTGCAATTGTTTAGGCTTTTCAGCAGTGGCGGCTGGTGCTTCAAAATTTTGTTCGTTTACTTTCTTACTACAAAATAGTAGGCCTATCATGCTACAGACGTAAAAATTTGCAAAAACTCACCTATTTATTTCCACAATGTTTTCCCAGAAGAATCTCTTCGTAGTGTCATTAGAGCGTATCCATTCATAAATGAAAGGAATATTCACACTGGACTTTCAGTTATTTATGGCACTGACGAGTTCAGAAAGATTTTAGGCTTTGTGTCTCTAATGGAATTTTTCAGAGACAACAATTTATGTTCAACTTTCGGCGAGTGTACAAAATTACTAGAAATTTTACTAACAATTCCTATGATGACTTCAGAGGCTGAAAGGTGTTTTCCTACTCTTCTCAGAACAAAACACAAGGAAAACAGGACAAAGATTTTCTTATTTCACAGTCACATAACCACTGAAACTTCTCGTACGCATCAGAATGGAATTTTCTGTTAAACGACCTGGTTTTGGTTTTCACGCACTGCGAAATTTCAAGGTTCGGAGTCGACCTACCAAGACGTTTAATCTCACACTTCTCTTCTAAGCTGCGCGATGAAAATGAATGTTCTATTAAAGATTGAATTGTATTAATCTTAACTAGGGTCTATTTAATATAGCAGAATAACACAAACAACACAATTTATTAAAACAGCTTCTTTCGCGCCACCACGTGCTCTCAACCAGACTCAATTAACAGCAATGAAACAGAAAGCAAAATCACCAATAAAATACAAGCTCACCCTCTACCCTAAAAACAAAACTTGTTTTCGCGCCTAATTGCAGTCACAGGGTGGGCATGTTCTGTCTCCAACTCATTCATTGTCACTCATCAATAGCTCTGCCATCTGTTTCCATTTTTAAAGCTCGTTTACCTCCCTGTTCGTTTATCAACAACTTAAAATCCACGCTGGACAACACCCCTCTCAACCCCTCGCACCGAAGAGATACCCAAGATCAAGCCAGTCTCCATAAGAAGTACGGTCGTTTACTTTGGAAAGTCAATGATGAGGCTCCTACAAACGATTATAGTTGGATGAGAAACTTACTACAGCTGATCATACTAATCGTGTACTTACTTGTTAGACCAAAATAATTTAACTTGTATTTTAAACCAAAATATCTGTAAATTTGTTTAGGTGTAGCGCAAACTTGCTACAACCTTAAGGAGCCGCGTCTGCTTTTCAGTCAGTTTAACTGAATGTTGTCACATACACAATTTTAGGTCCAGAAGAAACTGCAAAGCAACTGAAGGGTTGATAGCAAACACCAGACAAGTCCAAAAATTCACATTCAGAAAAGAATACAATGTTTCTTGTCCACTTCAAGGGACATATGTTGGCATAACAAGTTTCTACAATATGCTGTCCCATTGAAATGAGTGTTTAAAGATCTAGTACTTCTGTAAAAAGCACATTAATGCAACGTCTTTTTAGCAAAAGCCGAACAAGTCACAAACTACTGTGCTCCAACCACGAGAAAGTCTCCGCCGGATGAGACGAAGGGGGGTAATGTTGTGAATGAATGTTGATGTCATAAGGTCACACACGCGGGTACTCTTATCTCTATTGGCTAGCTCTCACAGCACAAACCATAACAGTGATACAGACATATTGATACTACCCTAGTTACAAAATTAGACCACAGTTAATCTCCTGGTCTTTTAATCTCTTCATACAGGAAATAACATATGCAGGAGAGCGCATGGCTTTTAAACGGATGTTATAATGGTAATATTATTTATCTACTTCGTTCCAATAGATGAGGCAATAGTAAGAACATTCCTTTCACAGTTGATCTCCTGGTTGGAGAACAGTAGTCCAGTTCTTGTTAGAAAACCATCATGAAGATATCATTGTCTTCATTTGTTTCATGGACAATATGAGCATACTGTGTAGTTATTGATTTAATATTTTTAACGTTTTAAAAGAGGATACACACGAAAATGAACTGACCTCAATATGCAATGGTCGAAGAAAAGGAAAGAAAAGAAGGAAGACACAAGAATAAATGCTGAAGTGAATGGTGAAGAGCATATCGTCGCTGCATCTTCAAAATGCGCTATGTTTTTGTAAAAAGATTTTGTAGGAGAAAGAAAAAAGCATTGTCACTTTTAATTCCGTTGATTTTCAAAGCTACTTTCAGTATAATTTCAATCATTACAATACAAATGAGTAGCTTTGAAAATAAAGAGAATTAAAAGTGACAATGCTTTTCCTTTCTCCTACAAAGTCTGTTTTAAAACACATAGCACGTTTTGGAGGTGCAGCGACGATATGCCAAAAAATCGTGTTAGGAAACAGATTCCAAGTAGTATTATTTGTGATGTCTGCAGATATAGAATAACTCTTCTCGGGTTCTCAGCCAGGTGAGTTGGAGATTAGCTTCCAAGCTTTCGATGGCTAGCTCTGCCATCTTCTTCAGGGATGAAGCTTGGAAGCTAATCTCCAACTCACCTGGCTGAGAACCCGAGAAGAGTTATTCTATATCAAATGCCGGGAAAGCCTCAAGTCATATGTCTGCAGATATGTTTTAAGCAAAAATATTTGTGATTTTTATTGTCATTATCCTTTCAAACTTACACAATGCTGCAGAATAACCGAAATATAAAATTACATAAGAAAGCAACATTGCAGTTTGTTAATTTCTACCAGGGACGGCCCATCCTTATGTGCTACAGTGCTATAGCGCATTGATAATTTTTGCTCAAATAATGTATTTGTAATACCATAGTATTTGATCTGTCATGTGATTATTTCTCATGGTTTTTTTTTTGTGCTTGCTGGTGAAAACCTGAGAAGAAGCCTAACATATATACGCAGCACAAAGACACCTCATCGGTGCTGCGGGTGAAAAACCGTACGTTTGTACTCCATTAGACATTCTACCTAGTTACGAGCGAATGATAAAGTATCGTGTTGTGATTAACACAGACGAACATCAGAGCAGGGTATAGTAGAAAGAGCAATGTTGTGTGACGAAGCGAGCAGTGACTAATCAATAAGAACTACTTTTACATACCTCCCTAACCATCTCGAGTGGACTGTGAATATAGTGCTCTAAGTAATAGACAACATTACAGCATCAGTATAATCATATTTTATTATTATTATTATTATTATTATTATTATTATTATTATTATTATAATTATTATTACTATTATTATTATTATTATTATTATTATTATTATTATTATTATTAGGCGTGTTATTTAATGTTATATATTAGACAATGCTAATTAACAATACTAGATAAGATAAGAGTAATCACTTGGACACTATACATATTAGCCATATTAGAAGAACGCCGGCCAGGTGAGTGAGTGCAGTGACAGTGGCAGTGAACATAGTGGTAACAGTATTATAAACTTTTCTGCAATCTTCTCCACCCCGACATCCCCACCGCCATGCAACATGAATCAGGACATATCTCCAGACAAACCAACCACAGATCCACCTCGCTCCTCCCGCAAACATCCACAATCCCTGGATAGACAAGCCTCACAAAGAGATCCACGACGAAAACCCCTCACACATGGTTTGGCCTCCAAACTAGCCCCACCTGATGCATATACTGAAAGTGAAACCGACTCAATTCTAATTATACACATCCCTAGCACCACACAATTAAAAAGAGTACTGGCAGAAATAAGCATCCCAGTCTGATGGCACAAGCAACTGAATCACCTGTATATAATCAACTTTCACACCCCCACCCACCTCCAGAAATTCACGCTGCACATCCCTCCAACCGCCCTAGGACCACCTAACCAGACAAATACTTACTCCTGACCCAAGCCAAGAATCCAGCTCCCTGGACCTCACTCCCTCCAAATAGACCATACACTCCCCAATCAGTTACCAAAGAAATTGTCCTCCCAGCTCCACAACACACACCACAACCCAACGGCTGCAACCTGTGGTTCCATATTAACGACCTTTCTGCTAGCTTCCCACTGAAACTCAAGCAAGTTGAACCAAATTCTAAACCTACAGCCTCCAACCAAGCAGCACTCACTAGCAACCTTCAGCAGCCCCCCGGAACTCCAGCCATCTCACCCAAACGTCATCCGCATACAGAATCAAGCCGTCCACAACAACAACCCCACTTACATTTACAACAAATCTATACAATCTCAACATCACTCCACCCAGACAAACATGGTCAGCCAAATACAACAGTACCACTCTCACTTTCATCTCCCACTCCCACATGGAGACTTTCTTCTCAAATGTTCCCCCCAGCACCTTCAGCTCTAATGCAGATTTTAATATCCGTACTTATAACCCTACAACAACCTCGGTGTCCCAGAACTTTCAAATATCCAGAGAAACAAACGTTGTAGCTGGTGGCCTGGCTCCAGAAATTGAAACAATGGCAATATCACAGGCCATGAGAGAGAAAGGCATCAGCCATACCCGCATCACTCGCATCGTAAATAACAATGGCCCCACACCCCTAGTCCGTATCTTTTCTACTGATGAGACAACCATCGCCTCTCTGTTGGACACAGGACTGCAGCTCTGGGGCCGGACATACCATTGCAAACCTCCCAAACTTTCGGCCAGACATCTTCCCTGCCAAAACTGTCACCAGTTGGCAACAACTGCTCCCACACACAATGGCCTCATCGCTGCGCAACATGCAAGACTGATGGACACTACAAGGACAGATGCACTGCCCTCTGTACCCCCAAGATGTTGACCTCCCCGATGAACCAACATACCACCCACTCATTAAAAGACAAGCCCCACTCTCCCCAACTAAACTCAGCAAAATGCCTCCTCCTCCACCACCAGAACTAACAAATGACAACTTCCCAGCTCACACTAACCAACAACCCACACCGCATCAAACTTCTCCCACAACCAGTAACACTACATCATACGCGAAAATAGCTCCCTCCACCATTCAAACCAAACTACTCCTTCACTCCAACAAATCCAGGACTACATTGACAAAAGAATAGCGGCCCATATTGACAGATTGGAAAAATATGTGGAAGAGAAGATAAGCCAGGCCATCAACAGTATCACCTCTTTCATCACCGCCACCACAATCAACACAACACCCCCATCACGATTGGACGCCACGACAGCAACAATAAACGCCACAGCCAAGAAAACGATCAACAGAAAAGTCAATGTTACGCCCTATGGCAACAACATTGACATAATTATAACACCCATACTACAAAAAATGCAAACTGTAATTGGGACCACTATAAACACAGCCTTAGCGGAGGGCTTCAATACTATCCAATGTCCCCCATCCCACCCTGACGATCCCTCACAACACCCTCCTCCCTCCCTAACCTAAATATTCAAAATGGGGTCTATCCGACTAAGACACGACATGACTATTATACACTGCAATATCAGGCACCTGTATAACAACCGCACAGAATTCTATGACTTAATACAAGAAACGCAACCAGACGTTATAAGTTTAAACGAAACTTGCCTGAAACCAACGGACAAATTCAACATAAAAGGTTATACAATCTACAGATACGCTCGACCACCCACCTGCATACCACGAGGAGGAGCCATGTTAATGACCAAACAAGACTTACACGTGAGACAAATCACACTACCACAGTACCTCGACGACAATGAATGCGTCATAATCCAAATAGATGACGGAAATACCCATGTGCATGTGGCTTCACTGTACTCCCCCCCAACAAGCCGCCTCCCCATACCCCTACTGCAATATCTGAACACTCTCCCAAATATAGTTATAGCGACAGAATCAATGCTCATCATGAACTCCTCCATGACAACTGCAGAAACCCCAAGGGCACACAATTAGCCACCCTACTTCCAACCCTATCCTACATCCAAATACCACTAGGTACCAGCCCCCACAAGAATACCCTATCTCAATCAAAACTTCACCACACCTGACAAAATATTCACTTCCCACTGCCTACAACACCGTATAACAGATATCAAAGTTCTTGCCCCACTCAACACAGACCATTCACCAATCATCTTCAAACTGGCTTCCACCACCTACCGCCCAATTCCAGACAAGGATACCATACTTACGAGAGATTTTCGCCACGCAGACTGGAATCAATTCAAGACACACATTACACTGACACTACCTGACATCGACATATCAAAACCAGAAGACACAGACCACGCCGACAAAACGTTCATATAGGTGCTTGAAGCTGCAATGAATATATCCATTCCGACAAGAAAACGCACCACGGACACACGCAGGCAACTACCGCCAGACATAATCAAACTAATAAAGACAAAGAGAGCAGCACATAGACAGAGAAAGTAAAAGAGCATGATAGAGGGAAAATACTTGATGATTTTAACTTGATACGAAACAAGGTTGACCAGAATTTACACTTGCGTGGCTTGATTATGATGCATATGATACAACACAGATGGTCACAGATTAGGGTTGCCAGATGTACGGTTTTAACCAGAAAAATATGTTTTTTTTTCTTTCTGTTTTTGTTCAGTGAATGGTGGACGTCATAAACCATATGTCAAATATTCTGTTTCAAATCGCAGACAGTGTCACTACCTCCAAGACAATAACACAAACCAACGGTGTACTGCAGGGTGATCCCTTAAGTCCCCTTTGTTCAACATTGCTACATACGACGTTGTTAATAAGATAAGACAAGTAACTGAGAACGTGAAGGTATACATATACTGTATGCTGATGATATGGTTATTGGGTCTCACTCCAAGCACGAACTGCAAAAAGCTACCAACCAAATGGGCAAGAGAAAACAAACTGGAAATAAACGCAGAGAAAACTGTAATGATGACATTCCACAATGGAGGCAGAGAAGCAGCAGACAGAATATACCTAGGAACGGAACCCCTCAAGAGAGTCAACGATTTCAAATACCTGGGAATGACATTGCAGACCACAGCCAGGTCATTCAGAATACATGTGAAATCTAGCGCAACAGCTGCTACAAAAGCCATGTTTGATATCAAGGCACTAACAAGACTATTGTTAGAAACCGCCTTGTCGTTGTTTGACGCCAAAATAATCCCCATCGCCACATATGGAATAGAGATTATATGGGACAAGCTAAGTGTAAAGGACCTAAGGACACTGGAAGCAGTTAAATCGCGCTTTCTGAAAGAAGTCCTGGGGGTATCAAAACACCTAAGATCGAGACTCGTCTATGAACTCGCCAAAGAGACCTTCTTCATCGAAGACCTGCACCTGAAGCTAATGCTGCCATCCACAGACAACTGGAAGAAACTGCTACAGGAAAGAGAGAGGAAGAGAAAGGAAATCTGGCCGAATTTCTACACGACGGAGGCAATGTGAACAGATCCTGGACAGAAACAAACCAAGAACTCAGACACCTGGTGAACTTGCTAGCAGTGCATGGTTATCAAAATATGTAAACTAAAGTGCTTCCATGATCCCGACGGAAACTGTGTATGTCATGATCCCGATGGAAACTGTGCATGTGAACTCTGCGATCAACCCTGTGACCGTTACCACATCACGTGTAAAAAACGGGCAAAATCCCTTGTGGAAATCTGTGCCTAGGAATATTTTGTATATATATATTTTTGTGTTTTTGTGATTTTGCTACGAGTGATTTGTGATTTTGCTACGAGTGATATGTGAAAGTGCTTACAGAGTGAGCACGCCAGATCTTATGCACAACTTGTGCGCATTTATCTCTTATAAATATTCTGTTTTTATATCCTATGCTGTCATTTGTTGAAGGCAAGCAGTGCTGCATTGATACCTATGTCATATCCATAGTGGTGACGCTGAGATAGGTATTCATGGAGCCGTGGAAGTATGACTGTAGTCCATTTAGCTTGTGGATTGAGTAGCATGAAGTAACGTGCAAGTGCTTTGTACTAAGTATAGGTACTGAGCGTCTGTTTACTAAGAGCGAAGTTTATGAACACTGTGTGTGTATTATGGATAATTTCTTGAACAAGGAAACAAATAACAATAAAGAAAGTGAAAATAGCGAACATGTAAAGAAAAAGAGGAGGTTACAGCAATATCAGGCCATCTGGAAAAAAGAATTTTCCCGAATTGCGCCCAGTAACCAATAACCAATACAAAGCAAAATGTGTAATTTGTGTAG
Source organism: Periplaneta americana (assembly GCF_040183065.1). NCBI lineage: Eukaryota > Metazoa > Arthropoda > Insecta > Blattodea > Blattidae > Periplaneta > Periplaneta americana. The sequence continues at coordinate 148,484,803 of NC_091121.1, read as the reverse complement.
GAAAAGCAGAGGATGCCTCCACCATTCCTCATGGTGGAATTACAGATGTCAGACAGCACTTCAATAGTATATTGCATGAGGAAAGGCAGAAATCATCACTAGAAGCCACATTAATGAAGAATTTATTCAAGAAAAAGTCTCAAGAGTCAGAAAGAGTAAGTTGTAATACTCATGGTTCATAATCTTTCAATTCAGATAGGTTTACAGAACATAAATGAGTGGATGCTAATGTGTCTAATTTACATGCATTTCAGATCAGTGCAGCAGAGCTTACAATGGCCTATCATACTGTGAAACACATCCAAGTTATGCCAGCATAGAATGCACCGAAAAAATCTTGCTGCAATTGTTTCCAGATTCTTCAATTAAAAATGAAGTCACTTGTGGAAAGACAAAGTGCGAGGCTTTGGTAAAATATGTATCTTGGTGTGGATTTTGATGCATCAATATTATTTATTTATTTACACAAACTTAGCGGTTAGAATTAGTCAAAAGACTCTCATACATAAACATTCATGGGCTTACAAAACATAAGACTCAATAGGCTCCAATTAAGACTGGTAATGACCAGACGAAATAACCAAAAAAGTACACATTATCAACTTATTTCAAACGAGAAAGTCGTATTATTCTTTACAGGACAATCCAAATAGAAAATATCCCTTAGAAGATTTAAACATTTCTATCATGCATGAGATTTTTACAAAACAATAATATCACATAAACATGCCTTATAAACCACAATGAACAGTATTTAAGACGTTTAATATTAGTTTTGGTTAGCCAAGAACAGATATTTTTTTTCCTTGATTCTATGGAAAAAAAAGCTAAGATCAACAGAAACACACAGGGAGAGAGATAAGTTTGAATTGGAAAAGAAACTGCACCTTAAAAAAACTGTTGCTTTCCGATCTGAGAAGACGAAATACACATTGAGAATCAAACAAGAAATCATACTCTGGTTGTCATTTGATTACATGCAGAATTTGCCATTATAACAGTTCTACAAATTTACACCAGCTGAAAAGATGCGAAAACATTGTGAGAAATAAAAAAAAAGCGGAATATATAATGAGCACAAATTAAACATCAAAGAAGCTGAGAAAAAGAGCAGGCATAAGAAAGAATTTTTGGCCAGACTATCAAAAAGCAAAAGAGAGATTCTGAAACATGAGGAAGAATGAAAACTCGTAAATGGATATAGAAGTACAAAGAATCGAAGAAGATAATGCAAACAATACTATATTGTTGTTTCTGTTGACAAGTTGCTGAGAATGTGCAACATCAATATTATATGAAAATACTTAGGGCAGGGCCGTTGTGAGGGACTGATAAAGAGGGAAACCAAAAGGGGTGCAAGGTTTAAGGAAGCACAAAATGGCTAGTGATATTAACATGAAGAAAATCAATCACACATATCACGAAATGAAAGTAGGGTCCTACATAACTTACCCCACCTGTTGGGGTGGGGACACTGTCACTGAATGAAGACATATTTTCCAGTTTGTTTAGAAACTGTAATAGGTAAGATATAAACAACACGAAATGTATTAAAGCAAAGAAAATACTGTGGTTTAAAACGTTTAATATATTTAATTATCTTACTCCTATACTGAAAACAGATGTGAATTAAATGTAAATAAAACAATAATAATGTTACATTTCACATATCGTCCCTCCTCTGGCAAAGTAGCGAAAGTGACAAATAAGCGACCATGCTATTAAATAGTACAATATAGACCTTAAGTACAGGGTCGCTAATTTGTTACTTTAGCTAGTTTGCCAGAGGAGGGACGATATCATTTAGAAAAGCAGCAAATATAAAACTGTTGGGTAGTATGGAATATCTTAGTTATAACCAAGTGCATGGTGCCATCTTATAGCAATAAGCATGAAATATTAACGCACAGCAACCACATACTGCACTGTCAATACTGTTAGTGCAGTATGAAAGAAGGTCGCATAACACTGTTTAATAATGAACCCATTTAAAAATTCTTTCAGGTAAGCAGAAGCTATTTTTAACATTCCTGTCTGAATTAATACAAATATGAAATATATTTGATCCATAAATAGAAACATGTAGCTATGTTTCGGTCCAGTTTAATGCCATATGCTATATTATGAATGTAGTTGACTTGCGTGTTTAAATCCAAGATGACGAGGCTGTTATAGAACATATAACTCCTTACCGCATACTGGGACAGATATGACACTTACCGGTTTTATATTCATACAATTTATAATATAAGCATATATTTCAAAACTGCATAGAAGAAGAAGAATTTTAAGTTTGATACTATGTGCTTGAAGTGCTGCATCCTTCGGGACAGTAAATACTTGAAAGGAACTGGAATCGTTATCTCCGAGGATTTCAGTGAGAGAGTTCATCATGAGAGAGAGTACCTTAAACAACATATGTTTGAGGCGAGACGACAGGGATGTCATGCTGTGCTGCAGTACGACAAATTAATCATCAACGGCCAAGTGTGGCACAGGGGAGAGCTGGAGGACATGGACAACCATTCACAGGAAAAGGAGGAAGTGTCTGGTGTCGAGGCAAAGATTCCTGAGAGCGAGGTATGTGCCATGGTGTCTTCTGATAAAGGATCAAGACACCGGGGAAGGATGGGCCTGAAGACGCCAGTAGAGTAGCCCCAGGAGGTCCTAGGGCCAGCAGCGTGGAGAATGTGGGTTCGTCACGTAACACTGCGAGGGACAGAGGACAGAAGACAGTGGGGATGGAAGTACCGAATAGAAGGAGATCTCAACAGGTGGTGGAGACGAGAAAAGTGAAATGAGTGTCAGTGAATGGTGGTCAATAGCCATGTCAAACTCTCCTCATGGTCGAGTGCGGAATATTGAAGGGTTGAAAAGTAAAGTAGACAACAAGAACTTTTATGACTTTATGGACGAATTTGACATTTTGTGTACGACTGAAACATGGATGAGTGCTAATGATAAGATATAGTTCACGAACCATTGTAGTTTCAATACATGCAGTAGATACAGGGGGAAGAGAGGGTGTTGGCTGGGAGGTGTTAGTATATTCTATAAAACGCATGACTGGATGGAGGTTAGAGAAATTGATATTAATTTAGAATGTGTGATATGTGCTAGTATAAGAAGTGGCGCTATGCTAATGATAATTATTGGCTTATACAAACAGCCATCATCATCTAAGTATTGCAACCCGTCCTTCTACGAAGACCTGACGGAGAGAGTGGTAGATCTGCGTGTAAGCTATCCCGACGCGTCATTATTGTTAATTGGGGATTACAATTCGAGGATTGGAATAGAAAATATTTCTTTCGAAGATTGGGTGGACAGTGAAAAGGAAGTGAGAAAAGCGAACAGATGCAGTAAAGATAAGGTGGTTAATGCAGAAGGCAGGGAGCTACTTGCATTTTGTGACACATTTAGCTTTGAGATTTTAAATGGAAAATATGGGAGAGATCAAAGGGAGAATTAACATTTGTTCATGCCAATGGGGGGAGTGCTGTAGATTTTATTATATGCAGCACAGACATAATACCTTTAATTAAGGACTTCTGGATAGGAGAAAGGTCGGTGTTGCACCATTTCCTTGTTTGTGTGCAACTAGAAATAAAGGACGAGACTAGGCTAACTGTGGATGGAATGAATAAAGAGGAGCAGGGGAGATCGGTACCAATATATAGGAAAACATAAGGACGTGTATATACAGAGATTGGAAGATGGACTGAAGGACATTGACTCAGTCACAGCAGAACAGATCACGTTAATTATTCAGGAAATGGGTTCTGTAATGAAGTTAATTGCAATAAATTTGATAGTAAAGATAAATTATTCAATAATGGCATATATGGCTTAAAATGTAAATTCTGTAATTTAACATACATTGGACAAACAAAACGGAACTTCAAAATTAGATATAGGAACATATCACTGATTTCAAGTATAATCATAAAAAATCCAGTTATGCCAAACACTTAATAGAAACGGGTCATGAACTAGGCAATATCAATGATACTTTGTTAATTATAAAACCAAATGTCAATAATCTCTCCGTTAATACTGCTGAAGAATTTTATATAAACAAATTTCTACAGAAAGACAAACAGATCCTCAACGAAAATTTAATACATTCTACCAATCCATTATTTCATATCAATACATGCAAAGTAGTTCCAATGCGTAGTAACACAACATCATACAACTGACCCTTCCCGCTCATTTAGTCTGCCGTTGTCTTTACGCCACAACACATCTGTTCCATACACCTTCAACCGCTGTCGTAAGTATGCATTACATTCGAAATTTTTCAAACTTCAATCTTTTCTAAAATTTCATAATAGTTTTTCTCCTTCACAGAACATTTCCCTACTACTTCTACATATTACGCTGTTCGTTAGTCTATAATCAACATTATTGAAGATTCTACATGACAACATTCACAATCTTGACTTCACCATACATCGATTCAATATATGATGCACTTTTTTCACGTCAACTTCATCATTAGTAAATGTTCAACAACTTACATTGATACTATGTTAATCATAATTAATCCTCGACTTTTAATTGATTTTAACATGTGAGTTTAATATACTTCTCAACTTTTATGAAGTTATTTACGACCACAACATAATGATATTTTGTCATATACTATTAATCTATTAATCTTCGATACACAACGAACTTCTACGGCAATATGAGATTGACAATAACAACTTGATATTATCCATCATAATGATACATACTTGTAACAATTTGACTTTATTTAATATTGCAACCTTCACAATAGTGCATATTTACAACATATTTGTTTAATAGATTATCACAGTGTCACTTAAGTTTATATAAACTACATTTAACATTCATTTTGTAATTCCAAACCTTTTGTCTTCAATCCACATCCTTCTATTTACACCAACTTCAATATAACAGTCAACTAGGACCCCTTACACCTTTCTGACCTTTTTTGATGATTTTGAATTTTGATATGTAATATTTTCATATGACTTATTGTTAAACAATTATTCACCTTTGAGTCATTATACAGTTTATTGATACAATATAATAACTCGTTCGCGATCTCTAGCTGTCATGAATGATTATAATATGACATTAAATATGCATATTTATCATACAACTACCTTTTGTTGCTGTATTTTTAGTGTACCTTTTTAGAAAATGTTTCTAGTGTATTTATAAACTTCCATTAATTTTTTTTTTTTAGAATTTCAATATGTATTATGCAATTATGTACAGATATCTTTATGGTCTGAAGATGCCCAAAATGGGCGAAAACGTTCACAAGTAAAATATTAAAATGTGTTAACAAACATACTTCTGGGTTAACATTAAAATATGTCAAGACGGAAACAAAACTAAAGTATTATTTCTTAATCAAACCAATATGAAAAGATCTCGTCTGCTCATATTCAATGGGCATTATTCATACACATGAAATCTTCAATTCATCAACTATGCTCGGGGAAACAATACGACTCTAATCTGTCTTCTTCCACACTCCACTCACAATCTGCAACCATTGGATAGATCGTTTATCGGTCCACTGAAAAGACATTACAGTGAAGAAGTTCGCATATTTCTAATAAGTCAAGGGAGACCTGTAAGTCAATTTGATGTTGCCGAACTCCTTGTTAGGACTTATCTCAAAGTTTCTCTGGGGAAAACGCCATGAGTGGCTTCAGAGTCACTGGGATTTACCCCTTGAATCTGAACGTCTTTAGAGATTGAGAATTTGAAATAACAGAAATTCCAGTCAACAATGTTGAGGAGATCCCGGAGTCAGCTACTCCAAGTTTCAGACAGAACCAGACACGAAAACCTGGAACTTCTACTGAAAATGCTGTGATTTCCCCTACAAATATTTCTCCAGTTCCCGTGATAAACAGACTGTCGACCAGCCAGAGAGGAAGAAGGAGAGGCATAGCTTGTGTTGCAACCTCATCACCTTACAAGGATCAAGTTGAAGCCTGAGAAACAAAGGGAAGTCAAGTTCAAAACGCACTAACAACATTCCAAGCATATTTTCAAGAAAGAGACAGTTGTTTACAATATCAAAAGATGGAAACTTGGCCTGATTTGAGCAAGTCAATGTTTATGACTCAAGATACGTAGATATCAATGAACCTGAAGATGATGCCATCTGCATTTTCTGTGCTGGAAAAATTCTCTGACGATGCCAAGGGAAAGAATGGATTCAGTGCATATTATGTGAATCTTGGTCCATAGTGCTAGTTCCGACACAAAGCTGGATTTCGTTTGTGATTATTGAAAATAATAGAAAGACAGTAAAGTAACATACGAATCAGTTGGAGCTAAAAGGAACTAAGACAAGATATGCATTTCTTGGGTTATGCAACCAATCTAATAACAAATGTCATGCGCATCAAATGGTGAAAGAAAGAACTAAGTCAGACTTTTCCTCTTTGCTGTAATCATATGCCTTGCTTCGTCACATGAAAGAAGAGTGTTGAATGCAGTGTGTTTAATAATAATATTGTCTTCTTTACAATGTTGCCAAATCCCAAGAGAAAAGATCATACTCATAAAACGAACATTATCAGAAATGTTATTGTGAAAGGATTATCATATACAAATCATGCTGGGAAGATTAGAGCCGAAAAGAAAATAAGAAATGACTGCAGGTCAGTATGACAAAATATCTTATGTATGGTTAGTAAGAATGAAATGATACTTTAGATTTATCTTACTGGTAATGAACAGAACACCATAATCTTAACAGAATTAATTATTTTACTAATTTTATTTACAGATGTTGGAGGTAGTTTTTCCAAAGTACAGGGCATCCATAAAGTCTGGAATCATAGGAGAATGATTTTTTTTTTTTCTGTTTGCTCATAGGTTCATAATGTCACTGTAGAAAGAGCACCGAGAGGAGATCATTCTTCTTTGTGGACGAGAGAGGTGATCACAGAGAGATGTGCAGACCAAGTTTAACAGGAAGCATCCAGAGAAGTCTGTAACGCAAAGTGCAGTTGCAAAATTACTGAAGAAATTTCGTGAAACAGGATCGATAAATGATAAACGGCATTCCAGAAGACCATCGGCAGATGAAGATATCAGGACTGCGGTACTTGCAAAGTTTCACGCGAGTCCAAAGAAATCAATGCAATGCATGAGCTTGGAAATCGGTATTCCCTGGAGCATGGTGCATAAAATTTTAAAAGCTTCCAAATTCCATCCTTAAAAGTTGCAGATCATAAATCATCTAATGGAGGACGATCCTGACTGAAGGATTGAGATGTGTGAATGGTTCCTGTGCCAAATAACAGTGAATTCATCTTTTCTGGAAACAGTGATGTTCTCAGACGAGGCAAATTTTTACGTAAGGTCATTCTGGGAGAGTTGCCCCACTTAAGGATTTCATCGTTCAGAAATTAAACAAACAAAAGCAGATAATTTATTCACATCTTATAACACGTGAAACACATTAATGTTTTAAGGAAAACGTGAAAGAACCAATTATTATTACAGAGTAATTGACAAAATAAAAATGAATGGGATACAAAATTGCTGTAACATACATGCATATAGGGGAGAGATGCCCCGGTGTTGTAATTGCTAAATTAAAAGAATTTTTTAAAAATAACACTGTTAATAATGTTGCTTATTTACTTTTCGTAACAAGTTCAGTTTCTGGGCTCTTTTCTGAGTACGGCCACACATATTGCACTTAGGCCCATACATCGTGCAACTTTCATGGAGCCACTTCTTGCAGGAAACACACAGAATCCAATCCACCATTTCCTTTGTTTGATAATAATTTTCGAGACACTCGACACAATGGTTACTGTCTACATTTATTTCACATGCTGACACTTCACTGACGTTTTCTTCGAAACAAAGTCTTCTGCACCTACCAGATGTAGAAGAATTTGACACAGAGTTTCCTGGAACTGGACGGTTTTCAGAGACGGTGTTTCTACCTGTAACTAGTTCTGCCGATTTCTTTCTTTTGTTCACTGCAATGGGAATTACTGGCACAGGACTAATCTCGTGGAGATGTTTCGAAGGAGTCACTGAACTTGTGGCATTTGAGGCGGAATTGCAAGTTATTGTTCCTTTGTTGTTAGAGCTTGTTGATGGTAAAGCTTCCTTTTCTCCGAGATTTTGTGGAGAGGCACACAGAGGAATTCTTACGTCTTTATTGTTGACGGAAGCATCATAAATATTGAAGAAATGCTGAGGAACTGCTTCTGGGTTGAAAGGATACACGCCAGTAGCCCTAAATCCAGCCATACCTATTGCTACCGACGCAGCGTTTGCCCACGCTTTTCCAATTAGTAGTCCGGCTTGCAGGCAGGTTAATTTCCGCTCTTTGTTGTGAACCATCCATTGCTGTGCTTCTCTCTTGAAATAATCTTTGAGAGGCTTAAAAAAATGACCGATCAAGAGGTTGAAGCGCCTGAGTAGTATGACTTGGGAGACAGAGGATTATGATTTCGTTCTCCTCAGCATATTCTAGCATTTCTATGTTATTCAAGTATGCTGCATGTCCATCCAAAATTAACAGAGTTTTGCCAGGATTCTTTCTTGGAACAAAATGTTCCTTCAACCACTTCATAAATAATTCGGATGAAATATAAGAAGACTTCGGATTCATATAAACCTTTGTTCCTGCTGGAAAGCCATCGGAAAACTCCGGTTTTCCCCTCACACCTTTCATTATTATCGCTGGTGGAAATGTTCCCTCTGCATTACAACATGCTATCACCGTGACACTTTCACCTTTCTCACTGGAAGTTAGTACGTGAACATCTTTGGTTCCCTTTGTAGCAAGCACTTTTCCTGCCACATTATTTAGCTGGATGCCACTCTCGTCCATATTGTAGATGTTCTGTGGTTTATCAGACAAATTGTTTTCACGCAGAGTTGCATCCAGTAAGTCAAAATATTGCTTGACTTCTTCTCTTGACATACCTTGACCTCTGCAGAGAGATAACCCTTCTGACTGCCTGACAGATAACTCTGGGTTTCGCTCCAGGAAAGATTGCAACCAGTCATATCCAGCCATTTGTTCTTCTTTGTTAAACGTATGTTGTAGTCCTAACTTCTCCGCGAACTGAAATGCCAAACATCTTACTGTTCGATGGTCTGGAGCAAATCCTGCGGACTCTAAGCGCCTGAATATGTTTCACTAACCTCTTTTCATTTTCGATTTTCAAAGTTCCTTGTGGTACCATTGGTAGTTTCTTAATGATTCCATTAGATTTTCGTCGGCGAATTGTTCTTGAAGGAATTCCATAATTTCGGGATGCTTTGTTAATTCCCATTTCCCCTTGATTAATTTTAGCAATAGCTTCCTTCAGACTCTCCTCTGTCCATTGACCTCGTTTACTTCCCTGTTTCCTAATATACTTTCTTGGCATTTTCTGAAAAATAAATTTAAAAATGTGTCAGTGGAATTCAAGCAATCCCTGAGAATGTATTGACTAACGTTTTTTCGTGGATTGTGGCCCTCAAGCACAATTTTAGATACCCCTTAAAATTTTAAAAGCCTTCAACTTTGGACACCCCATGAAAGTGTTTATCCCGCAACAAACTTTGAACATTTGTTAAAAATGTTCATGGAATTCAACTTTGCACACCTTTTGAAAATGTGTGAACTGTAGCATTAAATTTTGATGGCCCTCTAACATAAAGGGCAACATAAAAATATAAGGTTTTATAATAGCACAATAAAATTACAAAATTATAATTGAAGTACAATAATAATAATAATAATAATAATTACTTGTGTCCGGTAATATCACTATTAAATACATGGGGCGTCTGTCCCACAAACAGCTGGGGCATATCTCCCTTTAGCAGGACCATTACGCTTTACGTATTTAAGGGTAACTGCAATGGAGAATTACTTTGGTTTTTTTTAGGGTGTAGTACAATGCATGTACTTCCTAAATATATTAGCTTAAGTGACATATAAATACCTATTATCGAAATTATGAACATTGAAATGTGTTAAATATTATAACAAAGGATGCGAAGAGCAGCACTTACCTTTTCTGTTCACTTTTCAGACACAAAGCGACAGTCACAAAGAATGCACTGCTTGTCCTTCGAGGGTCAGAAACAAACTAAACTAAGGTCCTAAGGTCCTGTCGTTGGCAGTGTTGAAATAAGGAGAAAAGGAAGGTGGGGCATCTCTCCGGGAATTACTTTATGTGGGGAGTTGAACAAACAAAATTTGAGGTATTGATCACAAGTGAACCCAAACTGTTACATCGACAGTAAAAGGCAAGGCTCTCAAAAACTGATGGTATGGTGTGGTTTATGGGATGATAAGTTTGTTGCTCCATTCTTCTCTGACTCAACAGTCACTGGAGTACATTATCTCAGGATGTTGGGTGATGAAATGATACCAGAACTTCATGGTATCGGCTATCCAGAGTGGTTTATGCAAAATGGGGCCTGTCACGTTATGTTTGGCTCTTTAATATTGTAATCCGACGGAATGAAAATTCAGCTATCTTTCCTCTATATGTATCTTTATAAAACGGTTTCCAGTGTATCAAACTTTAACTATTTTGGTGCGCATGCATCAATCCACTTTCACCTCCTACTTGTATGCTCGAGGAGAGGGGGATGGTCGTGGAAATGATGGTTGGAACGTGATGTCAGTTGGGGACTTGGCCTGATACAGGTCATTAAGAGGGCAAAATCAACTCAGTTGGAGAGATCAACCAACTGAAACTTGACCTTTGCTATGTGATAAGTATACACTGGAAACTTGGAGATTGTGATTGTGAGATGAGTTATGTGTGGGTTAGCAGATTTTAACATTCCAGCTCAGCCACGCAGCCGACAAGTACACACCATGCAAAACAGCTGAATTAGAAGCAATGGCTTTGCTTGAATACGGAGCTCGACATCAAACCAAATTGTAACTCAACTTGTTAGACGATCGAATTTGCATAGGAAATAGTGGACAACAGTGAACTTCAAAATGGAAATGTCAACATGTGGTTACTTGACAAGTGAAAAGCAGATAAAGTTTTTATACAACAACAACACACAGTACAAAAGTGAAACTAATAATTAGTAAGTTACCCCAGTCTACTTCGTAACAAACTAAGTGATTTAAACAAGTGCTCTACAAATTGCTTCTTACACAACGATTCAGTGTTTTTAGTATTATGAAGTTCTTAACGTCAGTATTCATGTTTTATATAAAAACAAAGAAAGAACAGTTATAACCGCTCTATTCAACGGCAAGACACTATAGAACTCAAATGACAGAACAACAAAAGCGACCAAACAAGTGTTCTTTTATAAAAGTTTTTATATTTTATATTGTTGTTATATTAAGTTTTATATTGCATTTTAGAAATTGATTGATATTAAGTAAGCTTAGTATTACTATTAGCACTAATTACCAGTAGACACACAAGTACAAGCGACATCCATAAATGTTTCACACACTCAATCACGAAAAGGAAGTTCACAGAACACACACACCAATGGCTAGGTTTTCAATCATTTACAAACTTAATAGCTAATTTATGATTATAATGCATCTGAAGATGATACAAAAAATAGTATCGAAAACGTTCATGTAAAAATCTTACTCATGTAAATGATTATTGTAGTAGATAAGCATTGGCGGCTTAATAAAAGTGTTACACATTAAATTATAGCAGCTTATCGGTAACAAAACAAAAATGAAATTGAGATTTTAACAGATATGTAAAAAGGGGCTGCCGCTGAATGAAATAATTTGGTTATTTATTTTTCTGAAAGTTTGCTGTTTATTCTATTTAAGAGAAAGATATAATGTTTCAGACGGCAGTGGTTTAAAGACGCAGCTGTTTAATGTTGAACAAATGGTCAAATATGCGACATTGTGTACGAGATCATACTGCTGTGATGACTTCCTCATGAGGCTTTGTTCTTCTAACGCCAGATCGTTGCAACGAACGGACGTGTTTTTACATAGCTCTGCGACGACTAGGTTTACTTAATCGAGTCAGTTAAATAAGTGTGTCACTGTGTGGTTCGCATGTAACTGCTAAGGCAACATGCGGCCAACCAAAGATACGTGCAAGAAATGTTCGTCAGCTGTCCAAGGCAGGAATCTGAAGTGTATTGGGCCGTGTGGCTTACGATTCCACCTTGACTGCCTCAAATTTGGAGATGCAGAATATGAGGCTTTTATGTCGGGTGGATCCTCAGTCTTTCGGTGTGAAGACTGCTTAACAACAGCAAGGTCAACGAGGGGTGACACCACACCAATTCGAGCCAGCCCTCAACCAGGATCTTCTCATCAATCCCCGGTGAGTGATCTAACTTCCATCGAGAAGACGCCAACCAAAAAAATTTTGTCTCCAGAGAGGTCAATATGTCTGCCAGAGATCAGCAATGCTGAATCTCTAGCACTGCAAATAGAGACAGTGCGACTCAACACGCAAAATATTGTTGAAACTTTAAATCTAGTTCTGGGATATGTAAAAAACCTGGAAGCAGACATAAAAGATTTAAAAAATGAAAATTATCAACTTAAGAGTCAATTGTCTTTGCTAGCAGGTGACAAGATCGGCAAGGTCACGGAATCACCAAGAATTCCAACTATCTCCCAGACATCTTTCAGTGCTGTTGTTGCAAAAGCCTCAACTTGTAAACAAAGTCAGCGCAATACTACACTGGTGAGCGCTGGAATTTCAGCTAACGCTGCAAATTCTTCGGCCTCCGACATTGCCTGTAATCTTGCCACATCTAGCAAAGACAAGCAAAAAAACGAGGGCACAGCTGCAAACCAAAACAAGGTCCCTGCTCCTAAAGTAAACAGTCAGACTTCTGATGAAACAGAATGGATCACGGCGGGAAAGAATGGATCAACGAGAAAGAATAAAAAAATTGTAGTCGGGAACAAATCAATTCCCAATGATAAGGAACTAAAAACGGTTCCCAAAAAAGGATATCTATTTGTATCTAGACTAGATCCTACTACTACAGTGGATAGCTTGGAATCATGTGTGAAAGAAAGTTTCCCGGAGGAACAATGCGAGCCCCTGAAATCAAAATTTCCTAATTCATATGCATCTTTCAAAATTACAATTAACTCCGATAATATTGTTCGAGCTTTGGACACTAATATCTGGCCTCAAGGGGTTCTGGTCACTAGGTTTTTTCAAAAGAGACGCCCCCAAACACAAACTACATAAAAACCAATTCCAGATCGTTAAACAATGACGAAAGTGAAAAAACAACAATAAATGTTTTATATCTTAATATACAGGGCTTGAATAACAAAATTAATCTCCTGGAAACTTTTTTCAACTTAGACATCTATTCATTTTTATGTTTTACGGAGCATTGGTTGCGTGATTATAATATTGACTATATAAATTTCGATGGCTTTACATTAGGTGATTATTTTAAAAGATCCAAGCATATTCATAGAGGATCGGCTATTTTTGTTAAAATCAACTTAGAATTCAAACCAATGGAATTAAATGAATTAAAAATAGAATTTCACTTCGAATGTTCAGGAGTAATGATTGATTCATTTAAATTGATAATTATTTGCATTTATAGATCTCCTAGCGGTTCTTCAAATATTTTTTTAATACAACTCGAAAAGCTTCTTCAAATACTCACAAAATGGCACAATTACACAGTAGTAATCGGAGGAGACCTAAACTCTGACTTTGATGTCTTAACAGATAAACAACCGTACTTGACGTATTAAATCTATTAAGGCAATATAATTTCTATCCAGGAAATTATACTCCTACGAGAGGAAAAGCTTGCCTTGATAACATTTTTATAAATAGTCAGCAGGAAACAGACAACATTCTGGTAAATAACTTCCCATATTCAGACCATTCTGCTCTTACATTGAAATTACATATTCAATTGAGAAACGAATATAAACAACCTCAAATGGTTAAAAAACTTTTTTTACCACGGAAAGAGTAATGGAATTCTGTTATAATATAAACAATATTGATTGGGAATCCCTCTTTAATGTTAAAGACCCAATAGCTGCTCAAATTTTTAATACATTTTTAAATTTATTATTAGAATATTTTAATTTAACTTTCCCAATCAAGAAAGTAAAACTGAATAAAAGTAAAAAACAACCAAACAAATGGTATTCAGAAGAATTAAAACAGATGAAAACCCAACTACTAATACTACATCACATCAATAAGGTGACAGATCTGCCCATGGCTAAAAATAAATTAAATGAAATTAAGAAACAGTACAGAAGCCAATTAACTCAAGCAAAACTGGATTATAATACCAAATTAATCGTAAACTCCGATAACAAGTGTAAAACTGCCTGGAATCTCATAAATAGAGAAAGATCCAGTAACACTCAAAATCATACAAAGAATCATAATATATCGCTGGAAGAGTTCAATGAATTTTTCATTGACTCAGTGGACATAATCAAATTCAGAATTCAATGCTCTGAACTATCTCCAATGGATATACTAAACAGAAATAACAAAATCTCCTGTACTTTTAAATGGAAAGATGTCACCACCGAGCAGGTATGGGATACAATAAATACCTTGAAAAAATCAAATTCAAAAGACGTTTATGATATGTCAAATGATTTTTTAAAAAAAGTTAAAAATTCCATATATATTCCTCTAACACATATGATCAATATTTGTCTACAGCAAGGCATATTTCCCGATCAACTAAAAATTTCGAAAGTAATCCCAATATATAAAAAAGGCAATAGAACAAGTTCAAGTAGTTACAGGCCAATCTCTATCATTCCTGCGTTATCTAAGGTATTTGAATATGTAATTTTCAATCAAATTTATGATTATTTTGAAAATTCAAATCTCTTTAGTACTAACCAATTTGGCTTTAGGAAAAGTAAATCAACAAATGATGCAATTGAGCTTTTAATAACGGAAATTTTAAGAAATTTTGAAAATAGGTCTCCAGTTAATGCTACATTCTGCGATCTCACTAAAGCTTTCGATTGTGTTGATCATAATTTAATTTTATGAAAATTAGAATTTTATGGTATTCGAGGAAACACACTAAATATTTTTAGAACCTATCTTCATGGGAGAAGTCAATTAGTTGCTATAGGTGAAAATTGGTCAAGTCTCACCACTACACATTATGGGGTTCCTCAAGGGTCAATAATTGGTCCCCTATTATTTTTAATAGCAATAAATGATCTTCCAGAATTCATTAAAGCAATAACAATTATGTATGCAGATGACACTACTTTCCTATGTTCTTCCTCTGCTCTATATCAATTACATGCTCTCAACAACGACACTCTATCACATATGGCTTTATGGTTTGAATCTAATGGCTTCTTGCTTAATCAAGAAAAAACCATCAACTTAACTTTCAGCCTAAACTATCTAATAAATAAGGACAACAAACTCAACTACACAAAATTTCTGGGACTTTTTATAGACTCCAGTTTAACATGGGATAAGCACATCGAGTACATATGCACAAAGCTATCAAGAGTTTTATATTTGCTAAAGAAATTATCTACTTGCATTTCTCAAAATTATTTAAGATGTGCCTACTTTTCTTTCTTTCAGTCGATATGCCCTAATTTTCTGGGGAAATGGAACCAAAATTGGAAGCGTCTTGATTTTACAAAAGAAGGCCATTAGAATTTTATGTAAATCAAATTATCTGGAACATTGTCGGCCACTTTTCAGACAATCACGGATTTTAACAATCATAAATCTGTATATATATGATCTAGTACTTTACACTAGACAAAATATCGACAATTACTCATTAGTGGCCAATATACATGATCATGAAATTAGAAATACTCAACAAATTAATATTCCATATTGTAGATTACACAAGAGCAATACAAACTTTTTAATTATGGGGATGAAATTATATAATAAGCTCCCAAGTCAATATTATAAATTACCAATCAACAGTTTCAAAACTAGATTTTACAATTGGTTATTAAATAATCCCTTTTATTCTGTTGCTTAGTTTTTCAACACAAATTTGTATGACATTGTATTTTAATAAATAAGTTTTAATTGCAATTTAGTTAGTTTTCTTCAATTTAAAAATTTAAAATTATTTCATGTTTTCATTGTATTACTTAAATTTTACTGTTTCTGTTATTAGTGTTTTTGTAAATGTATTTATATGTCTTTTTTTCAATGTATTCTGACGAAGCCTAAAACTCTATGTCTAATGGCCAAATAAATTGAATTGAATTGAATTGAATTAAACTTGAGAGGGGGCCTCCCGAAGAATATTGGCGTTGTCCATTATGTGGATCTCTTCTCCGAAAGAAGCCTGATTATATAAATCAAGACGAGGATTATGGAGAGAATTCTGGACAGGGTTCTGGAGATGAATCAGAGGTATTGTAATTTTGGATTTTTTCTTTCTCTGAATTTATTTGGTTTTCAAAGTTTCCTTACTTAAACACTAGTGTAGTGAGGCAATGTTACATTGGTAGCAGAGCGTACAGAGTTTATTTTGTATTATTTGTAATGTATTTTTTTATTTTGTTGAAATGTTAATTTGTTATTACTTGGTGATTTTTATATTTTGCAATATGCCTCTTGCAACCTTACATGCATTACGAAAAGAAGAACTTATATGGGAAATTTTATTCAGAATCCCATACTACCCGGCTGGGCGTTTTGATCGCCGCCGCTCTTGTTACTGCGTTGGAAGTTGGTGCGGACCGCGGCGACAACGACGTGACCTTCGTTGGATTCAGCTGCCAGCTGAGGCCAAGGGGCCCGGCGAGAAGTTAACGGAGAGACGGTGTGCCTACCCACCGGTGTTCTGACAAGTCTGTCCACCTAGCGGTGTTAACTGGGAGACTTGTCAGGATTGCAGCTGCCACTCACTGCCCGACTGGGTTGATTGCGTGGTAGCAGCTGAACCGCACCAGGCCGTTGTGCATTTAGATTTTCTTTCTACTTCACCTTGCGGCTTGACCAGTAAATAGAAGCAGTCTGAAAGAGCAGCATTGGCGACTGGCCCTTCTTAGGGCCAATTGCAAAAGAGGTCTTATTGTAGGCGGCCCTTGTTAGGGCCACTACGTAAGTGGTAATCACTAGTGAGAGACATGTGCTCTGCCAGTAGATAAACCGTGCATCACTGTTATCTTGCTGAAAATCTTTAGAGATGGGTCCTGCCCGTAAGGTGAAGGTACTTGTTACCGATCATAGGGCTGAGACTAACGGACAAACGATATCACCAGTAGCGACTAGGACCAAAAAGTCTAGGACTGGCCTAGAAAGCAGGACAAAACTGCCAGTCTCAGTGAAGCCGAGGAAGAAATTGAGCTCTCCGATGTCGTCCCCGGCATCAGAAAGTACTGCACATTCTGGAAGTGTGCTCTCACCGGCAGCTTCAGATGTGTCAGTAGGGACATCATCCTCGCCCTCGGTTGGCGAAGTGTCCCCAAGTATGAGGAGGGCATCTAGTGTGTCCTCCATGTCTCCAGCCTCCAGTATAGGGGAGCTAGCTGAAAATGATCCTAGAGAATTACCTGCAGATGATAGGAGACTAGCATCACGGCCTCCCACACCGCCAGTAAACAAGAGGGGTGCAGCTGCAACATGCTCACCCACTCAGCCACCAACTTTGAATCCCGTAGTCGCACCGGGAGACTATATGACAACTAGGAGGGATGACATTCCTCCAGTTATTATAGAAAACGACTACAACGGCGACCCTGTCACTGTACTGACCACGTGCCAAGACGAGACGAACCCATTGGAAATTAACTGTAAGCGACTAATGTCAGGCTTTGGCATTGACTTATTGCAATAGGGACTACACCACTCTTATTACCCATCTCCAGTGGTACAATGTACCTTTTCATTTGGTAGAGGCACAAAATGAAAAGATAATAAAGGCAGTAGTGAAGGGGCTTCATCCTAGGACGAATCCCAATACGTGACTCAGGAACTCACTAGACTCGGGTTTCCTGTAAGGAACACGGTCGTCATGTACGATAATTATCGCAAGACCCCAAATGGAATGTTTTTGATTAATCTCACTGACAACGAGAAGGCGAGATCAATACTCGACCTCACTAACCTGTTGTTTACATCCGTGAGGGTAGAAAAGTATTTTCTAAGACCCACTCCTCCTCAGTGTACTTGCTGCTGGAGGTTCGGACATACAGCAAGGCAGTGTAAAGCACCGCCTAGATGCAGAAAATGTGCCGGCCAGCATGTAACATCTGCGTGCCAGATGCCGGAGTACTACACGCGTCTGTGCATGAACTGCCAGGGGCAACACCCAGCAACGTATAGATATTGCGAATAAGAACCTCTATCAAAAGAGGCATGGCATAGGTCACACTGCCAACGCTGCTCGTCCCCGTCCTTCCCCTCCTGCTCCTCCTACAAATCTGGAAAGTTTCCCGCACCTGAGACACTCACAGGCCGCAGAACCGGAACTGAAGCACCCGCTCCCCAGGAGAACACCGTAGCGCCCTCAGAGGGCCTATGGCAAGTTGCTGGGCACAAAGGTAAGAAGGGAAAACGAACTGCAGCAAATATTGCTACAAGTGAAGTCCCTCTTACCGCTACGGAACCAATAGCCAATGAGGCTGCTAACGACGAGGTGTTCGCACTCACCTCTCAACCGGGTACGTCTACTGATTATAGGCGACCCAAGGAGAGCAAGCGGAACTTCAGCCAGGTTGCTTCGAACCCTCCACAACCCTTTCCCAACCTCCTGACAACTAACCGAGAGTGGGCCAATGCCTTCAGACAGCAGGCTTCCACATGGACACTCCAGTTCACGTTGTCACTCATGTTCCAAATGGGTGCGTATCTGGGAGACAATCCCTACCTGTATAAAGCAGCGCTGGACACTCCGATCATTCCACGAAAGTCAACCGGTGGTAGAAGGAAAGCGAGGCCGACATGGTGAATTTCGCGTCCTAATATGGAACGGTCGAGGACTACGCGCTAATAAAAACGAGCTTAGGCATTATTTAGAAGCAAAAAATATAACAATTGCGCTCATATCGGAAACCCATCTCCGCCCTTCCAATAAGTTTAGAATTACAAATTACAAAGTTTACCGTACGGATCGTTCAGTCGATCCGGGACAGGACGCACCAGTCAGGGCAGGGGGCACTGCCATATTAATTCAAAGAGGAATCCCTCATTACGAGCAACTGCTCCCTCACCTACAGAAAATGGAAGCCACCGCGGTAACATTACAGATCTTAAATGAACCTGTAACGTTTATTGCTGTATATAGCCCATCCCAATCTCTTAAGGTTAGGGATTTAGATATCCTAATGGATACTAGTCGAAAGATGGTAGTCGGCGGAGACTTAAATTCAAAACTCATTGTCTGGGGCTGGGCTGTCGTATGGGCAACTCAGATGGCAATAAGCTCTATCGCCACTCCCTTAGGAGTGACTATGTGGTTTCTGCCCCGCGTACACCTACGCATATCCCAAACAATGATAACCATCAACCAGATATTTTAGATATTTCTTTATTCAAAAACATAAATTTCCATTCCAAAATTTCGGTACATGATTCGTTAGCAAATTTAGATCATAAACCTGTATCATTACATTCCAAGCGCAACTACAATTATCTCCTTCAAAAACATTCCAAGCGCAACTACAATTATCTCCTTCAAAAACTGTGCTACTATACCAAGCAGCTGACTGGGAACTCTTTAGAGATAAGTTGGATGCTCTCATAGATGACTTGGTTCCTACGTCATCTGATGAGATTGAAGATGCTGCTAAAATGATATACAGGAATCTATGTCGGTAATTCCAACAAAAATTATTATTCCGGGAAAATTAGAGCTTCCAAATGACACCTTAATATTAATCAGGGAAAGAAACGACTGTCGGCGCGCCTGGTAAAGAAAGCGGGACCCTCACCTAAGACCATGGATAAATCGTTTGAAAAGGGAAATTTCTCAGGAAATAAACGATCAGACCACTTAGAAAATGCAGCTATTGCGGAAACCTTAACTCATTTCCTTCTCCCACACTCACTGCGTGTTCCCCTCTGTGCATTCCCCGACGTCGATCACCAATCAGAATCTGTGTCTTAACCAAAGTTGGCGGTACTAGGCCGCTATTATCGTGACTCTCATTGGATTACGTAGTTTACTTTCGCTTCAACCATACACTTCTGGTCAAAATATTTTTCCTCTATTTTCCGCACATGCTCACATAATTTCATCCATTTTTCGGGGGAATATTCACCCATGAGTTTATTATCAAACAATATTTCTCACGTAAAGACACGCCAATACTCTGGTTATAACTTAAACACACAGCACTATTACTAGTAGGGATTCATTTATTTATTTTATACTACACTTCATTTCACTTTGGCGCAACTGTACTCCCTACAAACTCAGCATTCGCCATGAACAAGAACTGTGGGAGGGGAGATTAGCGCATGCGCATTACAACTGCATTTACAAAGTGGTATCCCTATAATCTCTTGTGATGATTCTAGTAGTGGTGCCTAAAAAGATCTCTTTAAAATCTTATTTAATTAAATTGTTAATATTTCTTTTTAGGCATTGTCATAGTTAATACAGAGAGGCATTACAGGAAAGGCTTAACAGACTCCATGTATGGTCAAGAAGGAATGGCCTAGATATAAATACAGGGAAAACAAAGGTCATGAAATTCAGAAAAGGCGGAAATGTCTTCAGATCGGACATCTTCACATATGGTAAAGAGAGACTGGAAATTGTTAACTCGTACAAATATCTGGGTTTAACACTACAAGTGACAGGCAAGTCATTTACTAAGCACATAGAAGAAAGATGCTTGGCAGCGATCAAGGCTACGTACGACATAAAGAAGCTCGAGAAGCTCTCCACGACCACAGCCCTGCAATTCTTCTACATCAAGATCGCTCCAATTGTTAGCTACATGCTCAAAAAGATATGGGTCCATTTAACCTCAGCGAACCTGAAGAAGCTAGAAGCCGTGAAAACATCATACCTAAAAAGAGCTCTTCAAGTGGCAAAGAACAACGCAAACAAGGCTGGTGTACCTATTAATGGACACAGACTTCTTCGTAAGAGAGCTGATGACGAGCAACGGCCTTCAACCTACACCAGCATATGAGGCCCACGTTTGGGGCAGAGAAGAAAAAGCAGCAGATGTGGACCCGGAATTCCTTCAGATGCCAGCCATGAACATGGAAGAATGGAAGAAGCCTAACTTCGAGCTACGTCACGTCTTCACGAGGACAGCGGCCCACGGGTTCCACCATAGGATCTGTGCGAAACGAGGATAACACTTGGCCTCAGAGCAGTGCATCTGCACCCTATGTGGGCACAGCTGCAGTTAGTACCATATACTCACCTGCCAAGCAAAGACAAACACACTAACATTCTATGCAGAAGAAGACAACTTTTGACTAAAATATAACAATGTACACATTGTGTTTAATAAATCTTATTATTATAGTTAAATACTTTTGATGTATTGTATATTGAGGGTGATTTATAGTTTATAATTATATATATAAAATTTTATAAACCAAGCAAATTGTATTAAATTTTATTAATATTATAATACAGACCATTTGTAATATAATTCATTAATGTTAAAACCTATGAGGTATGATTTATTGTATTAAAATTTAATTCATTTCTTTTTATATATTATATTGGAATGGATTATTCATTCTGTCGGAGTATTGAGTCTGCATTGTATCTCTCTCTACACTTACCTTTTGGGGTTTTTCTTTTCTTTTTCTTATTTTTCTTTCCTTTTTGTTTTCCTTTAATTACCCGTTACCCTTTTACCTTGAGGTATTATTATTTTTATTATTCAATTTGTCATATGCCTGGCACGTTGTAATTAAATTTCTATCGTTTCTAAAAGTTGGAAGCGTATAAAAAAAAAAAAAGCTGTTGCTTTATTATGGACAATTGTCGCCTTCTGAGTGTCACTGGACTTGAATTAATATACATATTCGATTTGTTACGATTAATATTATCATTTCTTTCACTCACCAACATCCATTATATTTGCATCGATACATTTTTTTATGTTTGAGCTGGCTATGTTGTTTTGAAGTGTATCTTTTCCTTAATTTTTCCTATTCTTTCTTTTTATTGTTTCATTAAAATTTTTTTCTCTCTCTTCTCTTTTTTTTCATTTTTCTTCCCCCCCCCCCATTCTTGTTTGTGGGGAGGGGGGGATGTCACGGTATGTTTGGCTCTTCAATATTGTAATCCGACAGAATGAAAATTCGGCTATCTTTCCTCTATATGTATCTTTATAAAACAGTTTCCTGTGTATCAAACTTTAACTATTTCGGTGCGCATGCGTCGATCCACTTCTACCTCCTACTTGAATGCTCGAGGGGAGGGGGATGGTCGTGGAGATGTTGGTTGGAACGTGATGTCAGTTGGGGACTTGTCCTGATACGGGTCATTAAGAGGGCAGAATCAACTCAGTTGGAGAGATCAACCAACTGAAACTTGACCTTTGCTATGTGATAGGTATACACCGGAAACTTGGAGATTGTGATTGTGAGATGGGTTATGTGTGGGTTAGCAGATTTTAACATATATGTAAAAAGGGGCTGCCGCTGAATGAAATAATTTGGTTATTTGTTTTTCTGAAAGTTTGCTGTTTATTCTATTTAAGAGAAAGATATAATGTTTCAGACGACAGTGGTTTAAGGACGCAGCTGTTTAAGTTGAACAAGTGGTCAAATATGCGACATTGTGTATGAGATCATACCGCTGTGATGACTTCTTCATGAGGCTTTGTTCTTCTAAACTTGAGAGGGGGTCTCAAGAAGAATATTGGCGTTATCCATTATGTGGATCTCTTCTCCAAAAGAAGCCTGATTATATAAATCAAGACGAGGATTCTGGAGAGAATTCTGGGCAGGCTGAACAGGGTTCTGGAGATGCATCAGAAGTATTGTAATTTTGGATTTTTTCTTTTTCTGAATTTATTTGGTTTTCAAAGTTTCCTTACTTAAACACTGGTGTAGTGAGGCAACGTTACAGGCCCCACCTCATTATGCAGGTTTCGTTCGGCACTGGCTGGATGAAATGTTTCCCGGACATTGGATTGGGAGAAGGGGCCCTGTGGAATGGACACCAAGGTCACCAGACCTAAACCTTATGGATTTTGCCATTTAGGGGATTGTGAAAACTGAGGTTTATGCAGAAAAAATTCGAGATGTGGAACGTCTCCATCAAAGAATAATTATTGCTGCATGTGCTGCTCTTAACCCACGTATGTTGAAGACAATTCAAAGAAATTGTGCAAAACGTATGAGGACGTGTGTTGAAAATGGTGGGAGACATGTGGAACACATTCTTTAATGTTAATATGTATGTATGTATGTATGTGTATTATGTCCTATTATTCCAGTCTTTATGGACACCCTGTATAAGTGATGATAAGAAGATGCACATCTTCAATAAATTTCGCAATCTTCCAGAACAAGTGGCCAAATATGCGACATTGTGTACGAGATCATACTGTTGTGATGACTTCCTCATGAGGCTTTGTTCTTCTAAACTTGAGAGGGGGCCTCCTGAAGAATATTGGCGTTGTCCATTATGTGGATCTCTCACAAGCTGTATATTTAGAGGGTTCAATCTCGAATGAAAAATGACACAGAACAAAAACACTTCAAGTTTTCATTACTTTGTATGGATGGGTCTTGCAGAAAGTTGGTCTGTCACAAAAAGTAGTTTGCATGCTAAAAAGATTAAAAGATTGTTTAATGTTACCTGAAGTCTACTTCGAGGTGAACTGCTGACAGACAAGAGAGACAGAAAGCCTGCTCGGAATAAGATGCCTGAAGATGTGACTGAAAGCACTGATCAGCACATCAGGCCATTCTCGGTTAAATCTTCACATTATGCAGGAAAAGATATGCATTACTTAGATGCTGGATTAAAATAAATATAAGGACCATGTATGAACTATACTGTACTAAACATGATGGAACAAATGTGAAATATGATTTCTACAGGCAGTACTTCAGTGATAATTTTAATTATCATTTTGGATGACCGCAAATAGCCACTTGTTGTATGTGTGAAGAGCTTAATACTAAAATAAGGAATCTCCACTCAGTGACAGTGGGAAATTAGCTGCAAAAGCCGAGTTCGAAGTCCACCTTCGATGAAGTCGCAAAATTCACAATAATATGAAAAACGTGAAGACATGTGACAAGAATGAAGAGATATGTACTTTAGCAGTCGAGTTCATGCAGAATGCTCCCCTATCAAACATTCCGGTAGAGGACCTTTTTTATTTGCGGCAAATATAGGTAAATGTTTTCAATGTGCATGATCTTAAAACAGGCAAATCTGTAATTTACCTTTACTATGAAGGAAAAGGAAGGAAGGAAGGAAGGGTTCAAATGAGGTCTATTCATTTTTTAATAATTACTTTGAAAATTATGTCTCAAAAAGTGTTAAACATAGTGTGGCAACCATGCTGGAAAGTTCTCGCTGCCTTGGGAGTCGAACACGCATCTGGCAGAAGGGAGGGCGCACGCAGGAAGACAGGCAGCGGAGAGGAGAAAGCCAGCTTCGGTGGGCACTGAGTGCAAAGTAGAGAGGAGAGGGGAGACGACGACATGCTGGACCGTGGCAGAGAGGGGGAAGAAGAGCAACTGCGACTGAGCGGAGAAATCCGGAGAAGTCTCGAGAAGCGCCATCCTCTCAGCAACTGTAGAAATTTCGAGCATCGAAGGAATGAGAAAGTGTGATTTAGCAATAAATAGAAGAGCAGAGCAGCACAGTTCAGTTCAGTTCAGTTTAGTCAGTCAGTCTTGTGAAGCAACAGTGAACGTCAAGGAAGCCAGTCTTCGAGATCTGGGTTCGATTTGAGAAGGACCGCAAGGACCAGACGAGTGTGGTGTATCCGGAAGTCTTGAGTTCGAGTGCAGTGGACTGTCTCTGGAAGTCTTGGGTTCAATATACTGTGAACTTGGGTGAATGAGCTAGAAGAACTAGCCAAGGCAAACGAACTGTGAACTGACAGTTTTGTTTTGTAAATAGTGCTTTGTGAACATTAGTTGAAATCAGGAGTACATTGTTGTTCTCAATAATCCAAGTGAATTGTTATTGTCGTCTGTGTAGTGCAATAACGAATACTGTGTTGCTGTGTGGAGTGAAATATCCATTGTTGATAGGAGTGTTTAAATTCAGAAATAGAAAGCCATTATTGTTGTGAATAAAAGTAACATTATTGTTTTGAATTAAAAAGTCACAAATAGTAACTTGTTCTCTGATGACTGTCCTCGCCAAAACAAGAATCATTACAGTGATCAGAATGTGCATGACCTTGACAGCCATTGGTAGATTCCAATTGATTGTCCATAGATTCCCTGAGTGAGGGCACTCATATTTGCCATGCAACAGAAATTTTGGGACAGAGAAGTCCTTGCCATAGTGTTGTGGTCTAAGACTTCATGTCTAGGATTCGCACTGGGACCAACGCAAGCCAGCAACCAGACTGAAGACCCACACAAGCTTAATCACAAAAGACAGAGCAGGAATGGTATGAAGAAATAATTGCCTGGAAATGGTCTTAAATCTGGCTGATTTCCATCGCAGTACGATGCACAGAATTAATACTTAAATGAATACCTTGAGAGAATAAAATAAGTTCAATTGCACAAAAATAGTATAATTTGTGTTTTTGAAAGGGCTATGTTTTCAGATTTCAAATTCTTTTTTCTTAAAAAATATAATCAGCAAAATATTAATACCTGGCTGGTCAAATTGGTTTCAAATAAGAATTTCTGACAAAATTTTTATTTCAGTCTTCATTTCAAAATTTCGGCCTATAAACAGTTTTTCTTAAATTGCCAACAATTTAGTATTCAAGACTTAGGCCCTTTCATAAAAAACCCATTCACTTGACCCTGATAGAAGGAATTAAAAAAGAGTTATTCAACTTTGCATCAAGTGAAAGCTGTGGCACTGCAAATAATTCAGACAAGACACCCCAAACAGGGCTGGATACATTATTACGGATGAACCCTGATGGTGCTGGAGCAGGGACTACAAGCAAACTATTTTTCTTTTATAAGCGACTGGGATACATAAGAACAAATTCTGACGGAGAACTAGAAGCTATTCATACATCACTTCAAAATTTACTACATAGAATCAATAAATTCCAGAATGCAGTAACACTATGTGATTCACAAGCAGTAATCCCTACAGTAGCAGCAGGTACATCGATAAAATCCACTGAAATGTTGTCACAGCTTGCAAGTCTAAATAAAAGACTAGTCCTACAATTGATAACTGCTCATTGTTGAATACTATGAAATGTGGTAGCAGATGTACTAGCCGAAAAAGGTAGCAAATCCACCCATGGGTCTACAGAAAAACTACCCTTTCATTCCGTCAAAAGATTAATAGAATTACTGTACCCCTACTGTGACCCTCTGCTCCAAATAAACACACAAAACACAGGAATAGAAACGTCCAAAGAGAAGAAAGGGAAGAGACATGTCATAACCCCAACACAATATCAGACGCACCCAGGAAATCAGCAGTAGCAGCCTTCAGATTAATTACAGGCCATGACTACATGCAAAAACGCCTACATAGAACAGGAGTCTTCCAGTAACCTACATGTCCAATGTGCAGGCTGAATGGAGAGATAGATTGGAAGCACCTCATCAGATGTCCAGCTTCATGCCAAGTGTCCGGTATTAGAAAACATCAACAATATGTATGTTAATAACAAGACAGAGATAACATTTTTCATACAAAGTAAGTTTACTGTAAAATGTTGTAATTCCACAATTGGTTATGTGCCAGAGAAAAGCTCCAAGTATCCTGCAAGCACGTATTTTTTAATATGTTTTTGATGCCAGTCTGTTTCTATATTTTACATCTTACAGCAATGAATGAAGATAAATATCATAGGTCCTTCAATAACTGTCTATTTTTAACCTAATGCATAGTACAAAAAATTACATTAGGTTATACAAATAAAAACATATATACGACTAGCGCTTTTGCTATTAAGATAGCATCTTCAGGTCTGGTTAGCATATTATGAAGCTTTTTACATAAAGACATAGATGGAATGCAACATAATAATAAACCTATAGGGTTAAGACCTAATAGGTCTTAGGTCTTAAACCTATCAACAACGGGAATATTAATTTAGTTGCAGAAGAATTTTCCATAGCTAAGTCGCTTAGTAATAACATTTCGTTACTCAATGAACAATTACCTAATTCTAACAATTCTTTATTCAAATTGGCCAATGGGAACTCTTCTCGCTGCAACATGTACCCCCCTCCACTTACGTCACGATGTGATTCTTTTATATGTCATTGCACCAGTCACCACCACGTAACCGGCCAGATAACATCGGCTCTTCCCACGGCTTCAAAAATCTCGTAAATGTTTTATCGCTACATAATCCTTTTTGATCCGCATAGGTTCCTTTATTAAAACATCTCTTATCGATTCTTACAGATTCACTACATGCTGCCATTGTATACGTCGTGATGACTGTTGCAACTTTTTACTCTTTTAACCGTCTCTGTTATATTTTATAAGCTGTGCACATGTTTTGCAGACTTTTATCTCAAGGCATAGTTTTTACAATTTAATATCTAGACTTTATAGAGGTTTGAATTATTACAACCATTTGCCTGTTTTTCAAGTCATTATTTTACTTTGCCTTTTGTTTGCACAGTTATCTTAACATTGTAATTTTTTTCACATCGTGTATTTTACTACATTTCATTATGTTGCATTCCATCTATATCTTTATGTAAAAAGCTTCATAATATGCTAACCAGACCTGAAGATGCTATCTTAATAGCGAAAGCGCTAGTTGTATATGTGTTTTTATGTGTATAACCTAATGTAATTTTTTGTACTATGCATTAGGTTAAAAATACACAGTTATTGAAGGACCTATGGTATTTATCTTCATTTACTTGTTAACTTGTCGGACCAACATGCTTTTCAAAATTTTCTTACAACAACATTTATTTCCTGTCGTTTCTTTACAGGTTTGAGGATAATATAAAAATTTGCCTTGGAGTCGAAAATTTACAGATTATACAGTACAACTTCAAGAATCTTTAGTACCAATTCATTCCAGGCAAATGTCGCAAAGACAAATTGAAGCTTCTTTTAAGATAAGTCGATCCACTATAAAAGAAAGTTGAAAAATAAATCCAGTAATAAATGGGTCATCCAAATGTGTTTATGGAACAAGCCTTCACTAGCCAAATTGATAAAATCTGTGATTATGGATTTCCTATAGATAAACTTGATTTCAGATTTATTGTGAAGTCCTACTTAGCTGTGCGAGATAAAGCTGTAACTGAATCATTTCTGAATAGGCATTCCCAATTAACGCGAATATAAAGAGAGTTCATGCAGCTATCGATGAATACATTGACAATCTACGTAGTTCAGTCAAACATGTCCCCATACCCATCACAAATATATATATATATATATAATTACGATAAAACCAACATGGGTGACGATCCAGTGAAACTAAAAATCATTTGTCGCAGAGGATATAAATATCCAGAACAGATAATGAACTTTACAAAGTCAAGTACAGTGTTATGTTCTGCAGTACTGCAACAGGAATTTCACTTCCTGTTTATACAGAGAGAGTCAGAACTTTCTCCGCAGTGGCAAACACACTTATATCCTGGTGTAGGTTGGTATTTCTCCCTTGTCTTAGGGGGTAGCCATGCAAACAATACCGGCGCGTCCTCAGCAAGGTTATAAACACAACCACTCTTCAGTCAGTGTATTGCAACCAGCAAGTGCATACATTCCGTGAAATGTTTTCAGTTGAAGAACGAGCTTTTATAGTGGAATATGTGTTTCGAGAAGGTGACAAATACAGTGAAAAAGTGAAACAGAAGTTTAGAGAACGTTTCCCAAACTCTAATTTACCTCATCGGGATACAGTGCGCAATCTGGTAAATAAATTTCGCCAGACAGGTTCCGTGCAAGTTGCTCCACAGTGTGGGAGGCCCACAGTTTTAACGGAAGACAAACTGTTAGATATTTCTGATCGAATGCTAAAAAGCCCCAACAAATCGGTTAGAAAATTGGCATAGCAAACTAACATTTCCTATTCCACTGTGCGTAGAGCATTAAAGAATTAACTAGGATTACGGCCGTACAAGGTATCGGTAGTGCATGAACTAAAACCCACAGATAATGAGAAAAGACTAAATTATTGTGTTTGGTTTCAAAGATTTATTCGTCGTCATGGTGTTGATGTGTTAGACAGGACATTCTTTACAGACGAAGCTTGGTTTCATCTTTCAGGTTACGTAAATTCCCAGAATACACGGATCTGGTCCTGTGAAAACCCTTATGCACTACATGAAACACCATTGCACTCCCAGAAAATTGGGGTGTGGTGTGCCATATCACGAGCACGCATTATAGGACCAATTTTTTTTAACGACAAAGTAAACTCTGAAGTTAATTGCTCAGATATATTGTTTCCTTTTATTGGGCAATTAAATGAAATTGAATTAAATAGTTGTTTCTTTCAACAAGATGGTGCTACAGCTCATACATCTATCCGATCCATGCAATTGTTAGAAGAGGTTTTCGGTGAAAGAATAATTTCACAAGGATTGTGGCCGCCGAGATCCCCCGATCTAACGCCTCCTGATTATTTCTTTTAGGGAGCAGCTAAATCTAAAGTGTACCAGATCAATCCTACCACGATCAATGAATTAAAATATGCAATAACAGATTTTTTCAATTCAGTGAGTCAGGAAACTTTGATCAAGGTTTTTGAAAATAAGGTGAAGCGGGTAGATCTATGTCTTCAAGAAAATGGAAGACATTTTCAATATCTTCTATAGAGTAGGTAAGTGTTTTGGAATTTCAATATTATTTATTGATTATTGCCATATTTAGGATTTGTCGCACCCCACTATCTCCTGGCCTTGTTGTCTGATAAGTGGTGCCTTATTGGTATCACCTGTAAGGTTCAAACTTGTCTTTGGACAGTTGACTAAACAACAACATTCATTCTGCATACTTGGCGCGCTCTCGTTATTCCACTAGCGCTGCCAGTGGTACCACTCCATTCTCCGTATCTAGCGCACTCTCGCTTATTCCACTAGTGCGGAGAAAGTTCTGACTCACTCTGTATTAGTTACAAGACCGAGAATCTTTGGACAACATGGACTGAAAATGGAGTAAACATGGCTGAATTGATTTGGGAATTTTTTAAGAGTGACTCACTTCCCATGTCCTACTAATCTTTAGAAAGCAGGAGAAGAAAAAAGATCCTTATTGTTAATAATTTGGCTTCCAATCTAAATGTTAATGTTATCAAATTGTGTGAGGAAAACAACATTCACTTTGTCTGTTTACCACTAAATTCTTCCCATTTAACTCACCTCCTTGACGCTGCCTATTTCAGGCCACTTAAAAAGAAGTGGAGGAATATTCTCACCAAATGGAAACAATCAGATACTGGGAAAATAAATTCTACATTGCCAAAATATCAAATACCAGTACCCAATGCTGTTAAAAAGAGAGTTAAAGGAGTTGAACCAAACTTATTTGACAATTTAAAGGCTGGGTTCAGAAAAGCTGGAATGTTTCCAATATATGGAAAGGATATTATAAGTCGATTCCTAAACGAAGATAGATCTGCAATGAAGAAACTACAAGTGCCACCTGGAAAAAGTATTTGTGAAAGTTTGCTGAGGCACACGAAGTCCCAACTTCTAAACAAGTTTGCCCACCTAAAAAGGACAAACATAAAAAGTAGAAAAAGGAGGAACCATCTACTTCTGATGACAACAAGTTTCAGCCTTTAATCTTTCGGAAAGAGTGATTTATGTGTTTCTAGTAATGATGATGAATTGGTTATTCGCAACAAAATTCTCTACTTGTTGATGTTTTCCACAAAGAACAATAAACAGATGAATGTTAAAAGAAAAATGTGGGAGGAGATTTTGTTCTCGTTCAATGGAAAAGGAAATGATTGCCTGGTGGCCAAAAGAGAAGGGCACACTATTTTATAAATGGCATATCAAAACGAAAATCAATTTTCCCAAGTTAATTGAAAGAGATTTGTTTTCACTCCAACTGTGAGACAGTATGCAACCTACCTAAAATGACTGGAGATGGCCCTGATATGGAAGATATTCTGGACCCTGAGATTCATCCTGCTGGACAAATCACTGAACAGCAGACTAAGATTCGAAATGCTAAACATCTGCAGCTTCCCAATGCTCCTGTACAGCTGCCAAACTTGGTGCCTGACAGCAGCTTATCAGAACACCATCCAAATCTGCCAACGAAAGATGAAATGTTAAACACTGGGATTATCTCTCAGTGACAAAATCTCCACAACAAGATTAAGGAAAAGAATGTTTTTCAAGGAGATAAGTTGAGTAGCCAGGGAAGGGGAACTTAGTTATATCTTCTTGTCTTTTATTTGCTTCAATCAGGATAAAGACGTCAACCTTGTTGGTATCGAGTATTTTAAGAAACTCTGTTCTTTTACTTTGTGTTAGTCCTCCACAATTCCATTGTGCTATTTTCAGGACGTCATCCCTAGAAGGACGGTTTCAATGCTTCATGTTGTTGGTTGCCATTTCCTGCAGGCGTGGTAAACTACTTAGCCGCTCTTTTTGCTTTTCCAGGGTGCACACTGCCTTTGATGGAGAAGTGAGAGCCATAAAAACTGCTCTCAAACAATTATTGCCTCAATTATCAACATTTTCAAATGCTGTAATTCTGTGTGACTCCCAAGCTGCAATATCCACCATCACCAACAACGATAACCAGGGGGGGTTTAACTTAAATGATAGATATTGGATGCTCATAGATGTTCCTTAGTTTGCTGAGTGGTCGCGACAGCGCTAGCTGTATTTTGATCAAAGAACTAGTAAAGTTAGTAATACAAATCTCTTTGGTTTCGAAAGTTCTTTGGTTATAAGTTTTGCCAATATGACTCTTTTAAACAGTTATTATTAATTTCCATTATTTACAGGATGTGTCAGTTTTATAACATTCGGATTATTATTACTATTATTGTATAGCTGATTTGCATTTTCATTCGAAGACAAAGTAGCCATATTATTCTACTGTGTATGGCCTATTAAACTCATTTGTTCAGACAATCAATTGTTCGATGTTGGCATTCTGTTACATTTAAATCTTGAAGCAATTATGAAAGGACAAAGAATACTTAAGGAAGATATTTGAATAGATCGAGTTAATTTAGAAATTATTGGTGCTTTCCTGCAACAAGAAATAATTCGCAATGTTAAAGGTAAGAAAGAAATACGTTTGAGATTACCAGACCTAACGTCATCTACACGGTTCAACTTTTCTTTGAACTTTACACATTCAAGTAATGCATGAAAGATTGGTATTTAATATTAATACGGCATACCATCTAGATATAAAATTTTCATGCATCTTAATTCAACGTGCACTTTAAACTTGATTCTTTCAATATTCTTCCCAGATTACATGAGTACACGCATGAAAAACTGAACCGTGTAGATGCAGCTAAACTATACCATCATGTTTTTAAATGTAAACTGAATTCTTCCATCATATCTTAAACATTTATTAAACTGAGCTCCTTTAATTGTTTTAAGGGATAACTTCAGAACGCGGTTACCTTCCTTCTACCACTACCACATGATGAACTGACTTCTGTGCTGAATTACAAGAGTGTAGTAGGCCTAACTGCAATTACACCAAGAGCTTTAAAGATAGGCTAACAGAGTTAATATACACTTTGAGTATGAACGAATATCTTATTTTTGTATATAGCTAAGTTAAGTTGGTCAGACATCTTAAAATTCTTGGGACAGAACCTGATATGACTAAATATGTTGTTCCCGGCTTAATTCTTTACAGTTACGTTACCAAAGGATGGCGGCGTACCCTAGCTTGGTAACACAATAGTAAACAAGTGTCATTCCCGAAAAGAAGACATATTTTAGAAAATTTGACTTTACAGTTAACAGTAGTACCTTTACTCGAATAATTTTGATAAAATAAAAAGAATTAAATTGCCGGAGATACTTATTATTTTTATAGACTCGTGGATAGAATTCTTCCAGGAATATTTCACAAACGTCGATTATACTGAAATCCTTTAATTGTTCTATGAAATGTAGTGTTATTAATGCATTATACGATACTAGCCTACGGCTGGTTTGTTTCAGTTAATAGAAAGACAAATGGCGGATACTAATGAAAAGACCTGGTTATTCCTGTTTCCTGTGCCAAGTAATGCAGCACAGCTTAAAAGGTAAGCAATGGCGTTGGCATAAGCTCAATGCAAAGATATCCTTATATATCTTCAGTAAATAGTCAGGGTTGGTAAACTGTAATGATTTTTTAATTTCAGTGAGAATTTTTTTGTCGAAATCAGATTTGTTTATTAACATGATTTTTTGCCTTCTTTTGTAATTCATTTAAACTTAATTTGTGCATTAGTTCCTACATAATTGTGTATTTTTAATGTGTTATTTTAAGTAATTAACAACATCGCTTCAAAAATAATTTACTATGTTCACACATAGGACTCATTATTAATACATGAAGAGTTGCAGCACTAATAATCTGCACTTAATGACATTAATAATTAGCTTAGACTTAGGCAAGATATTATACTCAGTTTGTTATTCATTAGAAAAGAATTCAACTATTTAGAGAGATTAATATTTACAAATAAATTTATCAGAAGAGTTTAGCATTGTGTGTTTTCAAAATAAATATGTAGTCCATTTGGCATTTGTGCAACTGTTACTTTGAATATTGTTATGAGCTACAGCTATTCATTTCAATCCTCAGCATCATACTATGCTTTAATTAGGTGGTGATCCCGAAAGTAGGCCCTATTTGACTACCTGTACCATGTGTTCTGTTGCTCCTTAATTAGGAGTTAGGAAAAGACATATGAGAAGCAAACTTTCAAAACCTGTCAATTTTTTCAGAAAATGCTAGAAATATATGTCTGTAATAGACAAAGTTCTTTCTGTGGTGAAATTTTATATGAATTTATAGGAAGAAAAATATATTTCACCATAGAAAATATTTTGTTCACTGCAGAGATGCAAGTTTTTGGCATCTGAAGTGTATTTTATAAAAATGGACATGTCAAGTTTTGCAAGTTTGCTACTTATATATATTGCTAATAGTTTTAAGAAGCAGCAGAACAGCTATATGTAAAAAGTTTATATTTTTTTCTTCAGGAAGTTAATTTCTCATCTTAACCATGTTAGCTGCATATTTTAATCTGTGATTTAAGTAATAATTATCTGATGTAAATAATGAAAATTATTTTATTTACATCATGATTAAATCATTAATTTAAATTAATAACAATCCTGGTTTGTGTATTTTTCGAAGATAATAGAATCTTGATTGTAACAGGTACCAAATGTGGGCAGCTGTGGCAGAAAATCCTCATCCTTACAGAACGGCCTATATAATTATGTGCAAGCCATTTTCACAGTAATCAGTATAACGATGACTTCAGGTACAACTTACTAAGAGGGGCCATTCCATCAAAAGATGCTTGGTATCCCACCCAGGAACTACGATCCACTTCATCACCAGCCTACTCATTTTAACCTTTTTCACCACCTAACATAGCACTTCACCGTGGCATCAATTTGAACCTGCAGCTTTCTCAACTGGCGAGTTTTGGGTGCACTATTTACGTATTTTTAGAGAATAAATGTGGCACAATACTCCAGCAATGGGGGCATAACCAAGCACTGCCAGTATCGAAGCTCAAAATAAGGAAATGTGTAATATCGACTTATCTCTAATAAATTACATTGTACTTTTTCAAATATGTTGTTGCTTTCAATTAGCTGTGCATGAGAAGCTTAAAAGTACCACTTTTTTCTTTGTACGTATTTCTTAATGGTACTTTTGTTGAAAACCTAAGATTAATTATTACGATATGTCTGTTGTAGATAAATTGTTTTCTTTGTATTCTCTTTCAGTGGGTGATTCATTCGTTGTCTTTATCTTTTAACAAAAAATGTGTTTAATTTTGTTGACAAGTGTATAGTAATAGAATCATTCATTATTATTATTATTATTATTATTTTTATCTCATTTCGTTTAATGTCTCGACTTCTTCAGTTAATTGAAGGAAAATAAGGGGAATTCATTCATCTGAAAAAAAAAGTAGGGTACTTGACTTCCATATTATGAGCAATATAATTTTTGTAATACTCGTATATAGGGCAATGATAAATCTAACGATCTTTAAGACCCTAAGTTAACATTACATAATAATATAAATACAAATAATAATTACTAGTACAATGAGAATTTCAGTTGTGTCAGCTATAGGGCATAGGAGAGAGTCCAGTGGCAGCGATACGAATCTGCAGCTTCCACATCTGGTGAGATTTGGGTGCATTATTTAGAATTTTTAGAGTAAATATGTTGTTGTTTTCTAATGCCAGGCGTTTGACAATAAAGTCATTTGACCTCTTGCACTCCAATATTTTTCAATATTATTGTCATGGTCAGCCACTGAAGCACAGATTTTGAGTTGTTCCAAATCCATTTCTTGGTGTGAGTAGCACACTGGACAGTTAGGGGATTGATATATTCCAATTCTATGCAGCAAAATATTCCCCCAATCGTATCTCCGGGCGGGGACTACTTTAATGGTACAGAAGCAACTAAACTTGTTATAATGGAATGCTGGTCATATAACATCAGCTAAGAAGAGAATAAATATGGTACAATATTTTGAGCAATGGGGCCACAATCAAATCAAACACTCTCAGTATCAAAGCTCAAAATTAGGAAATGTTGCGAAGTATAGACTTATCTCTAATAAATTGTATTGCACTTTTTCTAATACGTTCAGTGTTTTGAATTAACTATACATCAGAGAATGAAAAATAATTTTTTTATTTGTATTTCTTAATGGTGTTATTATTGAATGTCTAAGTTAATTTTATGTCTTTTGTAGATAAATAGTTTACTTTGTATTCTTTATCAATGGTGATTATTGATTATTTAGATTTTTAATATCCATATATTAAACTAATGGCAGTTACTTTTAAAAATAGATGTTCAGCTCTGACGGTGTAAAACAAATAAAGTGGTGTTTTATAAATGTTTTTGAACGTGTGTTGTACTATGTCACAGCAAAACATCTTATGACTATTTTCAAGCTAATGTTTGACATAAAAAAATTAAGAGCGAATTATAATTATATAATTGACCAATAATAACTTTGAAATCAATATTCCAAAGTCAATCTTTGTTTTTATCTTCCAATACATGATACATAACATTATTCTTTAAAAATAGTGCTTAAGGTGTTTTGGAGAGAAGTATCCTATCCTATTCGCATCCTGTATCTCAATTACATATTTTATCTAGAAGATGCAAAAACTTTTATTAGTCAAATTTGATAATTTAATAAAAGGGTTATATGACGGTGTTAAAAAAGGGAGTGTGTTAATGGTTTTCAGTTTCATGTTCAACCATTATATTTATATTCACATGTTAACAAAACAAAAATGTGATATAAATATTGTGGTTAAACATGTTATTTAAACTGGTAAACCATTACACACTCCTTTGGGGATATAAAAATACTAGTATGTGTTGGTATAATAGGTATCTGCAATACCGATCAGGCTCTAATTTTGGCATAACGGATACCTGTAATACCGATCGGGCTGTGTAACTTGGGATGTAGTTCCGAATTTTGCCACTATGTGTAACGAGATGTAGTTCCGATTTTTTGCCACCATGTGTCTCGATGTCGCGTCAATAGCGTGTCGAAGGTAATACATTGAGTTGGGGGTCTTTCTATTTATTTGTCTATGACTCTAACCATCCACCTTGTCCTGATACAAACAAATACAGGAAAATAATTAGGAACCTTACTGAGCAAAACAAAAAAGTGGTCCTGCAGTGGATACCATCCCATTGTGGTATCTTCAGGAATGAAATAGCTGATTCTCTTGCAAAAAAAAAAAAAAGCACTAAAATCCTGCCCTATGTTTGTGAAGTACCCTACAGTCGAGCATCAACCATCATACAACAGAAGGTAAAGGACACTTATAAAAAATCTCTGCAAGATACCATAAGCACCTCAGACTGGAAAGACTATGTAACTTCGGAACCAGATCGACCAAGGAGAGAAGCAGTTGCCAAATTCCAATTAGCAACTGGACATGATTGCTTGGGTAAACATCTATGCCGCATTGGTTTACTCCAGAATCCTAACTGCCCACTGCAACCAGAATATCGTAATGGACTCAGACCATCTAATAGATTGTCCCAATCTGTCCTCCACAACACTGGTACAGAAGTATTGGGAAGCAAGAGAGAAGATGATGGCCCTCCAAATATAAAATTTGGTACTCTTCCTTTCATGTTATATATATATTCCATCATTCTTGCTGAGATGAACTATTTATGTACTCTTCTCACTTTCTTTGTTTATTTGTATATTTGTTTACTTGTTTCACACTAAACTATGAATATTGCATGTTGCCATTATCAGGGCTAAAGATAAACTCTACAGCCCTGCATTAACCCATTTATGCCCAGATTATTTTTTTTTAATTTTTGTTTCACATATCATATTAAGTGAGTCAGAGGGACGTTATAAGCATGAGGAACTATGAAAATACTGATTTAGTTACTTCGGTAAAAATTTATGGGGTGGGTTGATAACGACCCACTAGGCACTTCCTCGAGAATTTGTTCATTATGATGTTTTGATGATTTCTTGTTTTATTTATGCTTTTGCATAGTATGCAACTTGTTAAATTGAAAAGTAATGTATAAACAAATCATTACCATATTAGAAATACATACGATATTTTAAAATATTTATTGAATAAATTCGCTGTGAGCTATATTCACATTTACATGTATTTTACATTCACACATCTGAAAGGAAACCTTGTACTGGAAGAAATAAATAATTTGAAGCACACAATAAATTATGGTACATGACATAAGGTCCACACCTGTGGTTAGCGCGTCTGGCCGCGAAACCAGGTTGCCCGGGTTCGAATCCCAGTCGGGGCAAGTTACCTGGTTGAGGTTTTTTTCCGGGTTTTTCCCTCAATCCAATATGAGCAAATGCTGGGTAACTATCGGTGCTGGACCCCGGACACTTTTCACCGGCATTATCACCTTCATCTCATTCAGACACTAAATAACCTGAGATGCAAAATAACCTACTAAAAATACATGACATAAGTCCTTAGATCTACTCATGATATGGTGCACCTCTGACATGCTTTTATATTGCCACAAATCTTGTATCGCCATCTTTGTTGTTGGACTATAGTGCCCACAGTGACCCTTTCTCCGGTGTTCTTTGATGGTATGGAAGGAACGAACTCGTCTTCCACTCTTTGGAGAAGTGTCATATTTTAGGCTTGCGTTATTTCGTGGCCGAAGGTGAGTGCATCCAAAGACTTTCCATATGATCGACTGACTGAGAAACCAAGCATTGTTCATGCACACATCTAATAACCATGAAAGTAATGGTATGTGCCATTTTTCCACGTATATCAGAAGTATGTTCTCCACTCATATTGCAATTATATTTACGGAAAACATAAGGCAGACGAACTTTGATTTCCTCTTCTTGTAAAGGAGCTACTTCATGTTCGTTAGACATGATGCTCACCTTTATTTCTTTCTCGCTTTATTCTATGTGTAGGTGGTGGGGAATTCTCAATTTCATTGCTGATAAGATCTGAATATTTTCTAATATCGGTGCCCCCTTCCTCATTATAAGGCTGAACAATGTCTGGTAGCTCTGTCACTAACTCTACTATGATTTGTAGTTGAGCTCAGTCGGAGTCCTTGCAATCTTCATCTCCAGAATGTGCATCCGTTATCCTCAGGCAGACAAATGAATATATCTGCCCCGTATTTTGGGATTTCGGAAGAATCAGATCTCTCCAACTATCCTAGAATTTAGATTACTGTCAGAACAGTGAGTCTGAAAAGAGGGAATACTTATGATTATGGAAACTGTTATGAAGAATCTCACTTTTCAGATAGGGTCAGTAGAGAACTCTCATTCTGATTGTTATTCACACCCGGCTCTCAGAGATGCTGCTAGTGCCCAGAATTATGAACTACTTAGTTCGTCAAAGACTAATCAGAGTGCATCCCAAGCGGTGAGATATAACATTACACAAATAAAACAACGTTGTAAACAAAAGCGGGAATAAGCCTGAGACATTCTGAGAAGTGCAATCAGAATTATCATTTCCAAAAGCACTCCTAATCCATACACAAACTTCTATTGAGGTAGTTGTTCGTAAAAACATCACTCAAAGAAAAATAATAAGAAAAGAAAATGATTTCATAATGAAAAGCTATGTGAAAGGTAATCCTCGAATAAGTGCTTAGTGGGTCGTTATCGACCCATACTAAATTCTAAGCCCCATTGTACAGCAAATAACGTAAATTGACAAAAACATACAAGATACATATTCTCCTGAATCTTCTTGGCAGGAAACAGTGATTGTTAATAAAATTCACGGATTGAACAGAGTTTTTGCTCACTTTTTCTTCTCCAAGGCAGACGGTAGTTGTGTCATATTTATTCGGCAAGTTCCCGCGCAATAATGACGTGGTCTGTTGGTTTCCCGCGTGTTCCACAAGTGCATTGTATCTTTGTGCATCTACGAAAAGTAGACACGTAGTGTTGTCTAGATTAATTTGCGTGGAAAATAATTTTAATCAATGGGTCGAAAACGACCCACCTGGGCATAAATGGGTTAAATAAATAAAAAAAATAAATAGATTAAGGAAGATGTCAGGACTAACTGACGTGGCTCCATATGCGAGCAGTAGAATAATAGAAATTTTGGGGGGAGGGGGGGGGAAGCATGTAGCAAGGCTAACGAACTACAGATGGGCGCAGACCTCTATAGTGTGGGACCCCCTCATTGGCAAAAGAAAAAAAGGCAGACTGAGAACGAGATGGTAAAACTCTCAGAAAAATCGCTGGAGGACATTGGTCTAATGCAGCGAAGAGACAAAATACCTACAGAAGCTTGCAAGCAAGAATAAGTGCGTGATAAGTCATAACAGTGCTAAATATGTGAACACTAAATAAAACACTCCAGTAAGATTATGAGCTATCCAGCTCATGTGAAATAGCTCACTACAAGAGATTCTGAACGAGCTACTCACTTTTGAAGGAGGCCTTAGCCCTTAATGGGACATAGACAGCTAATTCATTCATTCACTGCTAATGGCACCTACTGCATTCAGAAAATCTGTCTGCTCGTAAAAAAAAAAGGTCAGTACTTTGTATCCAGTCTTCTTGTCTTCTCTGGCATATATTAGTTGCAATATATTCCAAAGTTGATCACATGATGTTCTCACAATGTCTCATGTGCTCCTAGCAGATATTCAAAGAGGATGTATAAATTGTGCTGGTTACCAGGTATCTGAAAAAAAAAAAAGGTACTATTTTGTTACAGGTGCAGATATGAAGGAAACATACTTAAATTTATGAATATGCTTCACAAGAGAACTGAAAAAAAAAAAAAAAAAAAAAAAAACTGCTGGCCAAGCAGCTACCAAATGTAGGAAATATTTATTTTTAAAACTGCTTTTTCTGAAGCCTTCAATGCAACAATGGCCACTGATAGTAACGTCAATCCTTCCGATATTACAGATGAAAGTGAAAATCTGGAAAGTTTTGAACAGTGAGAACCACAGCCATCATGGAGATTTTCAAGAATCTTTACTCCAAGATACTAAGGATGATCTGGATAAAGACAAGAATTTCGCACTTTATTTAGTTCCTATATTAAAATCATTCTCCAAAAACGAACAGTTCAGAGCAAAAATTAAAAATCTACAAATATTTTGGCAGATAGGAGTGAGAATGTCGAACTTTGCATTAACAAGTATGTTACTTCATCCAACACAATGCTGAATGCTACTCCAATTACTGAAAGATTATTTATTCACCGTGCTACTTTAGGGCCATCATTATCATGGGATGCACAGAACCTACAAACTCAATCTGTCTGGCCTCCGCAGTCACTCAAATGATTCAGCTTAGTCGTAATCTCTCGAATTTAGTACTCGATATTTGAAAATCAGTTTTGTTTTTGTCCATTATTACTCCAAAAAAGTTTTTATTAAATAATACGATAAAGAAAAAGTTGGAAGAATTCACTAAATAAATATTACGCTTTCTTTATATTGTGCAATGTGTATTTCGGTCCTATGAGAATCCTTTTTTTTAATAAAGTGACTAAATATTATTGTGTGGTTTTACTTACCTTAATGTAACACTCAATCTCTCCTCTGGGATAATGGTGCTTCTCCAATTATTGATGTTGTAAAGATGGACCAAGTAATGAGACAAGATCAACATAACTCCTTGTGCTCATTAACAAAACTTCTGGGTACTATTGCAGCTCATGTAACGTGTGAAATTTTCCTCTTGTTAGGAATAGATGAACACAATTACTCTTTTCTTTTTCTCTTCCTCAAGGTAAAGTGGAAACAAATGTGGGAGCCCCTGTGTTGAACACTGTGCAACTGCTTCTCAACTGCCGTGTGTTTGTACACCTCCGTGACAAAGCTGTACAGATGTGGTGAAATCGTGGAACATGCACGACATGACTAAACTCTTGAGTCATAGTAAGAATCGCATGTATGCACCTAGCCTTACTGTATTGAACTGTATAAACCATTTTCAAGTTAAGATTATGGGAATGGCTTTATAAATTGAAAATCCACAATTGACGAAATATACTTTAAAGCAAATTATCGAAAAAACACTTGAATATTGAAACCCCATTATTTGAAGGGTTTGGTGGAAGAAGGGCCTAACGGGGTAGAGTCAATAGTTTCTTTCCCAATACACTGCATACATCACCAACTAGCTACATATTACACTAATCAGACTTCAGATGCATATAAACAATTGTTCTTCCTCTGACACATATCGTCAAGTAAGATGTACTGTCTGATAATAGATGTACGTATGAGCCAGAACCTCAATCAGAGGTTGGCAGATATAAAATCTAAGTATCTAAAATATTTAAGATTATTTTACTGTACGATAAACGAGAATGGCAGTTTTTTCAGTTTTCTGAAATATGGACTTTTGGACTAATTTGATTTTTACTATCAGTCTATCAACCCTTCAATTTCTTTGGTGAAATATGGACAAATTATCTAGTATGTTCATTGCATTTTATTTTATTGGGTTATTTTATGACACTGTATCAACATCTAGGTTATTTAGCGTCTGTGTTCATTGGATGCCAGACATCAATGTTCAAATTGTTTACAGAACATTCCAAAGATGCAGAAAATATAACACGTTATCAAGAAGATCAGAAATAGACAACAAAAGAGAAATATCCGTCAAGTACGATCGTTATCTATGATTGAAAGTTATATGACTGTTGTAGAAGCATGAAATCGTATTGAAATGATAATGGGGGAGGTCTGTGTCAGTGACAGAATATGGAGAAGACTGGAAGAGGCAGAGCTCATCTCTAAAAGATGAACAAGGATCCCTTGCTGATATCAATATTGGACAGCATGTTTTTGTCTCACCCATTAAACTCGTTCAGAATAAAGCAGCATTAGTGGACTTTTCCTTTCATTCACAAGTTAAGATTTAAGGTTGTATAAAGGAGGACTGTATTTGCGAGAAGAGAACAGGTCACCAATGTTAATAAATCAACAAGGGATCCTTGCATGACTCACTAGAAATGAGGCCTGCCTCCTCCAGCCTCCTTCTTATTCTCTAAGACACATAAGTTCCATCACAATTTCGAGGTGATTTCGAGCTTCTATAGCAGTCATATGATGATCCCATCAAACTTTACAGTTGCAGATATCGATAGTTCTCAACAGGTATTTCTCCTATAATGCAGAAAATGAGTTCTCTGCACCACTGGAATATTCTCTGGACTGTAAAAACATTGACACCAGGCACTCAACGAACACAGTGCATACTTCGTTCATATTCCACCAAATTGTTCTTGCAGCTTCTCTTGAGCCTAAAAGCAGATTGCGTGACAAAACGCAGTTTTAAACTGACTGAAAAGTCTAAACAATTGCAATTCCACTTAACAATAACATGGTGGGTTATGACCAGGGTTACGACCAAGTCATGAACTTATTGCTGGAAGGGCAACATTTATTGCAGAGAATAATCTGGCATGCATACTGAGGGTGCAAGCAAGGCAAATCTTTCAAGAGGGAAAAGAAAGTACTGTTAACAGAAAACTGTGTGTGAACAGTAGAAAAATGTTTTAATGAGTTGTTATATAGGTTATATTGATATTTCATGTGGCATTGCGTTTCCTTTTTGCCAGTCAGTGTATATAAAATAATTTTTGATTTCATATATACCTACATAACATGTTAATATAACTTTCTGATTTTAAGTTCGTATTTCACCCAAGTTCCTGCCTCACACTTTGCCAGTGAAACGATGGAACTTTTTATACTCAGTGTAGAATGTCTTCAACAGTTGCTGCGATGCTGGTGATAGTGTACGGGACAGGAACGATAATGCATGATTATCACATATACTTAGCAGACTGTAGATGCAGTTTGAGTAGTGAATCTGCAACATAAATATTATAGGATTTATATTAAAAATAACTTCATTCTGTAACTTTTTTCTCTCGAACAAAAATTATTGAAAGACAAGAGATTGATGTTGGGTTGCAAGAATGTCTTTACTGGTTATTTTGCCTAAAGCATAAACGTTTTTGCTGTAACTGAAAACAATTTCGTTTTCCCAAAAAGCATTTTGTTTAACAATGTTTTTGTTTCACATATGAGTGTTTTTGCTAGAAACAAAAACATTTTATTTCTCCGAGAGCATTAGGGCCATGGCAGACTAGAAGCAGAAACAGAATTGAGTCTTGCAATGGCGGTGAAGAATGCTGTGGTTGTAATGTTATGACATTGGATGGACTCGGGTCGAAATTCATTTATGCTTGTCAGGTTTGGGTTGGGCTCAGGCCTTAAAGAAACGAAAATAATTTTTTTTTGCGAATTATGCACTGATTAAGAAAATAAAACGAAGGTTTAAATGCATGTATAATTATATGTCCTCCCGGCACCTATCCAGCACAGTAGACTATCAGTTTTTTGCTTAGAGCAGTTTTGCTAGATAAGTGTGCACCAATCCTAAGTACTATTGTAGAGTTGTAAGAACGTCCACAATTTGATGTTAATAGTCTGCTAGAGTCTTCTAATTTACAGACCTGATTTTGATCTTTCAACAATTAACACTCCATTCATAAATGGTAAATAAGCTGCCAGTTTTCGAAAATAACAGTAAAGCCTTGATTTCTTACATGTAGAGTATTTTTTAGTGTTCTGAATGTACCACAGTCTGAAAACTTATCCTGCTT
This sequence comes from Periplaneta americana, assembly GCF_040183065.1. Lineage (NCBI taxonomy): Eukaryota > Metazoa > Arthropoda > Insecta > Blattodea > Blattidae > Periplaneta > Periplaneta americana. Next base: position 148,440,383 of record NC_091121.1, on the reverse strand, counting down.
GTTGGTAAAATTCAGTATATCTAGATGGTATTTAAGTCCGAGGATTCTCTATGGATTACCTGAAATTTGTCTTATAGTTGGGGAAAATCTCGGAAAAAAATCCAACCAGATAATAAAAAAACCATGCAGAAGTTGGACATGCTTGAGCAGAATTTCTGATCTTGCTTTTTTTTTGGGGGGGGGGGGTTATTTTACGACGCTTCATCAACTGCTGTTATCTTGCTGAGTTATACTGGTGGCCTAGAATTCAATGTTAGCTACAAAACAAACTGGCAGCATAAATTGAAGTTCTTTGTTCGATTAGTACAGACAATCATCTACAGGCAAACAGTACACACATTTCGTTGCGAAACTGATAACTACAAGCTTTAAGATAGTCTGCCAATTTAGGGCTAAATTGCAGAATTAGCTAGATATAATCTGATAGATACGTATGATATTAATTTGTTATGCCAGTTTAGGCTGTCAAAGGTCATATTTATGGGCATTTCGCATTCAATTTGACATTTATATGATGCTATCTCTCATTTTTTAAATATTTTTATTTTAGTTGGTTATTTAACGACGCTGCATCAACTACTAAGTTATTTAGCATCGATGAGATTGGTGATAGCGAGATGATATTTGGCGAGATGAGGCCGAGGATTCGCCATAGATTACCTTGCATTCACATTATGGTTGGGGAAAACCTCGGAAAAAACCCAACCAGGTAATCAGCCCAAGCGGGGATCGAACCCGCGCCCGAACACAATTTCAGACCGGCAGGCAAGCGCCTTAACCGACTGAGCCACACCGGTGGCTCTCTCTCTCGTGGAAGTGGTTTGAGAGATTACAGCTGAAGAAGATGGCTCACTCGAAATACAAAGGTAAATAGCTAATGGAATGATAACTAACTTTAATATCTAATGCTAGAATAACTTATTTATTGATTTTCTTGCAACTCAGCATTAGCGTTACAATGGCATGCCAGGCTTTAGGTATTGTTCATCATTAAACGCGTGTGACAAAATGACATTTGCTAAGAAGAATAAAATTAAGTATTATATACAGAACTGGTTCTACTTTTCATTACAAAATTGGTTTAGTTCTTCTCAGCCGTAGGTTGCAACACAGCAGGTCAGGAACTAGAAAATTAATCTTTTCATTTTGCAGTTTGGCAGAGGTTGAAGGACTAGTTCTAAACATACAGTGTTGTGGATGACAATGACAAAATCAATTAAAATTATACACTCACCTTAACCTGAGGATAGAATTTGTACGATTCAAATTGTTGGAGAAGATCAGCTATGATATAAGCACCTATTCTTACAAAGTGAGCCTTTCGTTCCTTCAACATGTTTGTTACTCTGCAACAAAACATTATTATAAGATTAAATAAATGGTGCTCTGTAAAATACACAAACCAAATGGTCTAGCATTATATTTTACAATACATACACCATACGTAATTTAAAATAGATGCACATATATTTTATTTATATAAAAACCAAATAATATTATTTCAGGCTTTCATTTAAACAAATTAATAATCGCTTACTGTGAAAAACAAAAATATCATTATTTCTAAATTATCAACCACCACTGTGGAGTAATGGTCAGCGCGTCTGGCCTTGAAACGAGCATGTCTGGGTTCAAATCTTGATTGGGAGTTTTTCCGGGGGTTTCCCTCAACCAATTGAAGCAGAATTGCTGGGTAACTTGCAGTGTTGGACCTCGGACTCATTTCGCTATCATTAATTCACATATCATCATCATCATCATCCATGCAATAGCCCAGGTTAAGTTCACGGTGCGGCATGATGGTCTTGTACAAGAGCACAGCCGTTCAGCTACCCAATCATTCACAGAATAGGAGTGGTAAGCACAATAAGCCTCAGGCTGCAGTGCAAGCGAGATGAGGCCGAGGATTTGCCATAGATTACCTGACATTTACCTTACGGTTGGGAGAAACCTCGGAAAAAAACTCAACCAAGTAATCAGCCCAAGTGGGAATCGAACCCACACCCAAGTGCAATTCCGGATTGGCAGACAAGCACCTCAGCCGACTGAGCTACACCAGTGGCTAACTAGAATTCGTGGTACTTAGAAAGAACTTTACGATATTTAATTGATCAATGTTGTAAGCATAAATATGAAAATTGTCTAGTGAGAATACTACAGATGCTATAAGATTCACAGCACCATATACATTACCTCTATTAATATATCATGTAATCAGTTAAAAATAACTAAAAAGTATGTATGGAGCCAACAATTAATTTAATATTTTTCAAATGAACGTAGAACTAGCTTACAAGGGGGCAGATAAAAAAGTTAAAATGTATTCTTCCACCATGTTAATAAGATCAAAAGAAGGGCTTATACAAATTTTTTCCACTCGACCGCATTTGTGAGGGCCGTAAAAAAATTAGTTCGCCAGGGGCCGTTAACAGAAAGAAAATAAAATTTTATTGGAAAAATTTATTGGAACAGACACAGCAATTGTTGAGCTATTTTTTAACATATTCCCCACCGGAATTGAGACATTTGTCATATTATGCGATCGACAGAGAGGTGCAGATGGCTGTCAAATGCTGGTACCGATTCCAGGCAGCTGACTTCTTCGACACAAGGATACAAAAATTGACCTCATGGTATGACAAATGTCTCAATTCCAGTAGGGGATATGTTGACAAATAGCACAACAATTGCTGTATCTATTTCAATAAATCTTTCCATGCAATTGTGCTTTTTTCTGTAAACAGCCCCAAAGAAAATCACTTTCTGGACGGCCTCGTAATTGTGGTCGAGTGGCCAAAATGTGTATAAGCACTTCTTTTGACATTATGAACATGGTGGAAGAAAAAAATTAACTTCTTTATCTGCCCCCATCAGAATGTTTGCTTGTTAGATGGACATAAATACACATACCATATTTCATCACATAAATCGTCGCATTTTTATTACTTTTTTTTTTTTTTTGGCGTGAATATATACAGTGCGATCATTATGTGAAGAATAAATTAAAATGGTAACAATTGGTTCCATCAACTTCCAGTGACCAGTGACCTGCTTCCATATGTAACAGGGACATGTGCGAGCAAGCACAGTCAAGTTGTGTAATTAGTAATAGAAGAGGAAGGAGAGGGGAAGGAGGGACACCAGTATTAGTGTGTGATGCTGGAATCTTAACGCGAATAATATCTTAAAATAAAAATTACTGTGGTGTTTTAAAAATATTCATGGTATTGTTGAATCACATGTAATAGTACATCTGACACACTAAAGTCGATAATCTGACTACTGGACCAGTCCGTGGAAAGATGATTGGTCTAGGCCTAAAAAAAAGTATCTGAACTCACAACCAACAATTATACTGAATTGAAGGCATTTTTGGCTATTGGCTTGGTGCTAACATCTCGTACCCCCATTCCATTCACTTTCATCAGCTGCCGCTGTTTCTCGCACATTCAACCTTGCGTAAAGATACTTTGTGTTGCAGTGGCAGCACATTATTTTCAAATAATTCTTGATCATGATGAAACAGAAATATCCAAATATATCCAGATTATGTGGTGAAATTTTAAAGCCCTGAACAATTTGTCTATAAATAAGGATGCAACATGTAACGGCGACGATTATGCAATGAAATACAGTACAGTGAAACCTCTCCTTACCGACACAACCAAGATACGGACACTCCTCATATAATGGACAGATTTTTATGTCCCAACTAAAATAATATAGAAATAATGATAAATTTAGCTCTCGTTTACGGACACTCTCAAACACAGACACAGACAGCTGTTTCACAGTCCTAAAACTTGCTTCACCTCCTGACTGCGGACAGAACTTGGATTTCCATTTCAAAAATGGAAAATTTAGTACAGAAATTCCTTAACATGAAAGAAGACAATAAGGGTCTCATAGGCTGCCCTTAACCCAGCTGGCTTCTCCTTGTTAGCTGGAAGCAGGTGGATAAACAAAGTCATTAAATTTAACCTGTCTGATGATTCCAAGGTTTCCGCGATCGTGAAATTGTATTTAACACACGAGAGGGTTAGTAGGATTATATTCTCTTCACTTCAATCAGTTCTATTTCGAGAGATATGGCACCTTAACATAAAGGTTAAGTGAAAACTGTAAATTACAGTACTGCATAACTGTAGACCTAGAATAAAAATGCATGGCACAATACTGTATTTTCCTTTTTCGGTCTTATTTACTGTAGATCAAAGTTGCAAAGAATTTACTTTAGTATACTGTATTTAGAATTAAACTACAGTAATACATTTCATAAAGCATGAAGGGATACATAATGCACATTATAAATTTACTGTTAGATTGGGTAGCCTCCCTCCCAATGAAGGACACCTCCCAGATGCGTAAATGAGAGGTTTCACTGTATATGCAAGTTAACATACTTACTTACTGGCTTTTAAGGAACCCGGAGGTTCATTGCCGCCCTCACATAAGCCCGCCATTGGTCCCTATCCTGAACAAGATTAATCCATTCTCTATCATCATATCCCACCTCCCTCAAATCCATTTTAATATTATCCTCCCATCTACGTCTCGGCCTCCCTAAAGGTATTTTTCCCTCCGGCCTCCCAACTAACACTATATAATATGCATTTCTGGATTCGCCCATACGTGCTACATGCCCTGCCCATCTCAAACGTCTGGATTTAATGTTCCTAATTATGTCAGGTGAAGAATACAATGCGTGCAGTTCTGTGTTGTGTAACTTTCTCCATTCTCCTGTAACTTCATCCCTCTTAGCCCTAAATATTTTTCCTAAGCACCTTATTCTCAAAGACCCTTAACCTATGTTCCTTTCTCAAAGTGAGAGTCCAAGTTTCACAACCATAAAGAACAACCAGTAATATAACTGTTTTATAAATTCTAACTTTCAGATTTTTTGACAGCAGACTGGATGATAAAAGCTTCTCAACCGAATAATAAAAGGCATTTCCCATATTTATTCTGTATTTAATTTCCTCCCGAGTATCATTTATATTTGTTACTGTTGCTCCAAGATATTTGAACTTCTCCACCTCTTCAAAAGATAAATTTCCAATTTTTATATTTCCATTTTGTACAATATTCTCGTCACGAGACATAATCATATACTTTGTCTTTTCGGGATTTACTTCCAAACCTATCTCTTTACTTGCTTCCAGTAAAATTCCCATGTTTTCCCTAATCGTTTGTGGATTTTCTCCTAACATATTCACGTCATCCGCATAGACAAGCAGCTGATGTAACCCATTCAATTCCAAACCCTCTCTGTTATCCTGGACTTTCCTAATGGCATACTCTAGAGCAAAGTTAAAAAGTAAAGGTAATAGTGCATCTCCTTGCTTTAGCCCACAGTGGATTGGAAACCCATCTGCAAGTTAACATGTGGTATAAAAAATATATATGATGGTCTTTATGAAATTTACTTCACATCAACACTCACCTTTCCAGTCTGTGCGCACAGTCTGCACACTCTTGCACTTTTGTGGGAGAGTGATTCATATCCATATTCCCTTGAGCTGCAATATTTTGCAACAGCTGTTGATAACACTGCACAAAAGATGGGATGCAATCCAGCACAAGTGACTCCCGACAACTGAGAAGTGTCTGCAAAAGCCTCAGAGACACCGAGCAGAGCATCAATATCTCTGGGGTGGTTACTGCCATTGCAGCAACAACACTCTCAAAGCACAGGTTCAGCATCTCAGAAGACATGTGCAACTGCAATGTAATTACGATATTAATACTACAGCAAATGGCAAGACCCCAAAGAAGTAATTATCAAATAGTAACAAATGAAATATCAGCACAAAGCATAAAATAAATTATGCCAATGAAAAAGGTTACCAAAATGAAAATAAAAATTCATAATACATGCTGCAGCAGAAACAGTGACTCATTTTTTTTGTAGGTTATTTTACGACACCATAAGCTATAAATCCAAAGAAGCAAAACTGTATTATGAGACAGTAAATTTAGGAGTAAGACAGGGCTGCAGTTTGTCGCCAACACTTTAGGAAAGGATTACATAATATTTAATAAAAAAAGCAAGAAATGGGAGACAATCTAGATATGAGAGAGAATAGAAGAGGATATATAAGGAAGAATAGATAGCAATACAGTTAAAACAGAAGAATAGGAAGTAATCAGGAAATACTTGACAAATTAATATATTAATATAAAAGGGTGGTATGTGGGTATTTATGAAAGGGATGTACAATGTATGAGAAAGGACGTAATCTTCGAGAAAGGATCAGACAACTGGTGCTTCAATAATCCAACCTCTTATTTATTTATTTATTTTGCATTAGCAACAATTATATGCAAAGGCTAGTCTGTTTAGCTATCATCCTTGCTGAAAATTTAATAAGGTACACCAATATCGCTATGCTGCATTTGTCCTTTGTTTCGTCTTCTACATACTCCACAAAGCTTCTCGTTGCTTATAAAGCAAATATTTCACGAAGTAATTTTAGAAAATTAGTAGAACTACTAACTTAATCTGTGTTAAGTCTCTATAAGGAAGCAGACAAATATTTTAGCACATGAACAGAACTAAATTACTAACCTGAGTGTTGTGTGTGGTAGTCAGCAGCAGCTCCAATAAAGGTAATAAGATTTTTCCACCAGAAATAATCTGTTGCAACCCCTTTAAATTAACAAACTCTGCCAGAATATGACATAACTGCTCTAACGCCAACTTCCTGGCATTGTTTCTTCCATCACTAAATTTACATGACACAAGAGCTTTCCATGCTGAAAATTGTTTTCTCACCATCTCTGGATTTTCCATCAATTTTAATGCTCCTTTCTGCAAGAAACGATGTCATTTCAACAAAGAGTATAAAAAATTTAGCATTTCAAAGAAATCTTAATTGGAAAACGACAATGCAGTTATTGCAAGGTATTCTTCAAATAATCCAAACCCATGATGACAACTTTCAGAACATACTTAAAATAGTTCTAAAAATGTAGTACAGTTCAAGAAAATCTAAGAGGATCAGTAGAGATGTTGAGTTTTCACCATTGTAATTATAATTATTTGATGAACCATTGATTTGCATTTCCCTAGAATATGATTTTTTTAAATTCAATACCCATGTAAGACAACATGGTCTTTAAAATGAAAAGTAGTAAATTTATAATTTGTAACTTACTGTAACAGCTGTCAAATCCTTTAAGATGGCATACAATTCTTTCTCCGTGGCTGCTTCTAATAAAACTTGTAATTTTCTCGCATCACAAAATGTGCCAAGTTCTGAACATGAGTCTTGGTTCATGAAGACAGTCCATACTTTGTGAACGAAATCAGAAGGAATCATTGCAGAGACTTCAGATCTGTTCTGGAGTAATGTCATTAGGACATTTAAGTAACTGACTGAGAGTGAAGGATCCAGCACTTTCTCGTTTTGTAGCTGAGTCAGCTGTAAAAAATAAGACTAATTTAAAATGAAATATGAAATACATTCTCTGGCATTATACGAAAACAATATCTACAACAGTAATTGTTTTAATGACCAAAAGGGAGAACAGGTAAGTTTAAATAACACAAAAAGATAGAAAATTATCTAGCAGCAAACTCTTGTCATTAAGGCTGGTATTCATAGTCGACACTTTCGATTAAAGTGTCCTTTGGAAGACGCAAAGTATCACTTTTCCGTTGCATAGTCGACACTTTGGTGCAAAGCAACACTTTGGATGAAAGTGTATTTCCGACCACACTTTGAGCCGAAAGTGTTACTTTGTAGAAAAATGGCGGATGTCTTGGAGGTTGTCGAATTATTTATTAGAATGTGCGGAAGAGGTGGTACAATTAGTGAACAATATACGAAAGCGCTACATTAGGGATAGGTCTAAAAACAATCCCGTGGAATTTTATAATGATATAGAATTAAAAAAAAACGGTTCCGATTTGATAAAGAAACTTATTGAGATTGCTCATCTTTTCGATGACTGGTTGACAAAAACGAATAATAGAGGTTTGCCAGTGCCTCCAATAATACAGTTATTGACTGCATTAAAATTCTGTGCTACAGATATGTACCATACATTAATATCTATAATATCATAGTTCAGGTATTTCTGTAGTAACATTCGTATATTTATAACCTGAATTCGATGAAGTGATATGTAGATAGATATGTCGTCTATATAACCTATTTCTTATTACTGAAACGAATTTTTTTAACTTAAATAATATTAAACTAACTTCAATCTAATGTAGGCATAACTATCTTAAATTAGCATTGAGAGACCTCACGTGCCTGCCTTCTAAGCAGATTCCATAATTATGTTGGGTTTAAAATGATTTTGATTTTTGTTGACTACCTTTTTTTTTGAGATAAGATTTATCTTGATGTTGATATAATCATTACTGTTTTGTTGATAATATATATTTTCACGCCGGTAAGCAATACATCAGATATGGCTGCTTCTGCTGAGATACTGTCTCTAGTTCATGTGCAGTCATAACCTTACCATAAAAAGAGATCTCATACTACAGTATTAGACTTATTTTGTTTTGCATTGTAGAAAAATTTGGCATTCAAAATATTCCTGAAGAGCAGGCAATAATGGAAACGAGAGAGAGAAAATAATAATAATAATAATAATAATAATAATAATAATAATAATAATAATAATAATAGCAGTAGTAATGTGTTTATTTCATGCTTTTTTCACTTCTATTCACGAAAAAGACAAAAATGAAAATAAAAGAAATAAAGCGATATATCAATGAAGCAGATATATATATAAAACCTAACATAACGATGTAAATTTAATTATATATACACACAAAACTTAACCTACTCAGTCCAACTTAATCTAACTATATAAACTAATAGTAGATATGCACAAAATCTAACCAATCTATATAAATCAGTGGAACGGATACATACAAAACCTAACTCAGCGATATAAGTCAATGAAAAAGATATGTACAAAACCTAATCTGACAATATAAATTAATGGATCAGCTATGTACTGTACAAAACATAACCTAATTTCACCAGCAGTACCACTACCTATTTAATAAAATATTATATATCTGAACTGAGTGAAATAATCTAAACTATCGGCAAAAAAACTAGAAACTGAAATAAAACAACTTTAAATATTTATTTTCTTTCTCGCACGATCAATTAGGCTCCCAATTCAAATTACAAGCATTGTAATTTGTAGGTTACACATTAATTTGTTATTGTTTGCTCACTTGTTTTGAAAGGCATTGTGGGACTTCTGTTACCAACCAAAATGTAACTCTACACTTTGCTGGCATAAAGTGACACTTTGTAAAGTGCACTTCTTCAATCGTCTATGAATACCACTAATATGAAAGAGCCACTTTCGTCAAAAGTGTCACTTTGCAAAGTGGTGATATAAAGTGTCGTCTATGAATACCAGCCTAAGTCCAACAATAATGAAAGACTGAAATAATGATGATGATGAAAATGTTTCAAGAATTTGCAGCTTCAGCGCGTGCAATAATTTTTCCTCTCTTCATCATAGCTGTCCTGTCCATAGAATATCTAATAGGTAACAACTGGAGTTAATTTTATCTTTGAAAAATATTGGGAGTGCAAGAGGTCAAATGACTTTATTGTTAAACACCTGGCATTAGAAAACAACAAACAACAACAACTGGAGTTAATTTATACTCATGTTTGTATTTTGAATGTCTAACAGATTCATAGAGGAGAACATGGCTACCATGGTAACTATCAACCAAAAACAGTTTCTTACTACTTTAACTTAGTGTAAGTGAGAATTGAATGTCATTTTCCAAATAGAAAAGAGATAACTGAGACTGGAATATTTACTTCAATATTTGGTAGGGAACAACTGTTCTCTGTATTGACTGTGCTGAATTTTTCATGCACAAAAATATTTATGCATACAGTAAAACCTTGGACTACGAGCATAATATTCGTTTCAAAAACATGCTCTTAATCCAAAACATATACTGTATATTGTTCCTGTATTTCTGCCATTTTTATATTTGTTATTATTCTAACATTGGTTGAGTAGAAGAGTAGGCTTTATAGACTTAACTCTGCCAGAATGAATGAATAAATAAATGAATAAATGAATGATTAAATAAATAAATACATAAACAAAGAAACAAATAAATAAATACAATAAAACCCCGATAAGATGCTGTTCAAGTGACCATGTATTAACAGGGACCGCATATTAGACAGATATACTAATTTTGACTTATATACAGTATCCATTAACATTTTTCTTTATTGAAATACATGATTCATGAAAGGCAATACAGTATTACTCCATTAAGTAATTACTGTACATCAAAGACATTTACAATATGTACTGTACTTAATTCTTTCGAAAAAAGGTCATTTATAGTTGTCTGCCGTGTGCGTGTTCTCGAAGTCCTATTTACCACACGGCACTTTCCTGCGCTTACATCCTCCCAATGTCGCAGCTGCAGTGATTGAGTCGCGATTTTTATTATCGTCCTTAATGTCGATGATGGGATTCCTAATGAATCAGAGAGTTGTTTCTAATTAAGAGTACTGTTTTCATTGTACTTTCGTAAGATTTCCAAATTTTTCTGACACAGAAAGCACTTCTCGTTTAACATTCATTGTATTCAGTTAATCACACTTACAGACACTTCAGTACACTAAAGGACAACAAACTGACCAGCGAACATTTCCAGAATTTTATTACGGCCAAGTGAGGAATGTTGTTTGAGAGAGAGGGTTAGCAAGAGGGTGGGATAATGTAACTGTATGTAGGCTTTAAGTACGCAGGTAGAGTCGAATAAGAGAGTGTAAGAAGAGAGTGGCGTATTGTACAGTATGAAGGATTAAGTGCGCAGGTATAGGGTCGAATACTAGTACTTTTCAGGTTAATGGCACCAATGAATTCAATGGCCAAAATGTTTCATTGCTGTTACAGTACATTGCTGAAAATTACATAGAAAATATTCCACAAAAATAGCATATTATGTTGTGAACAATAGTCAGTATGCATCAATATATCGATTGAAAGGCTGATTGCTTTCTAATGGCAAACACTGAAGATTTGCTTCATTTGTCTTCTGGCATCCCAATAAAGTTCCACTAAGTACTGTACTATTTTTCAATTTTTCACGTTCCTGTGGGTGATCTATGTTCATTACTGTATTCGGTAGATTACATATTACACTGTGGTTAGACTGGTAGATTTTGAGCTTACAAGCTGCAATTGAGGAAATTTCCTGTAACTTGGCCTACAAGATAGCAAGATATTAACCCTGAGGACTAATAGTTGTGGGTTCAGCTGAAGAAAAGAGTACTGTTCGAATTCATTATACAACACAAGAGATATTCGAGAATAAGAGTTCAGAGCTGTTGTTTACAGTATTGAAGAAAGGCTGTTACTTGTACAGAGTCAGAAATAAAACGCTTACTAAGCATGCGCAATATGTTATAACTGGAACTTAGAAAATTCAGGTGGCCTAAATCTTGTTTCTGAGTCTGTCTGTGCATGAAAATAATGGGGAACACATACAACATTTACAATGAAGTTATAGCAATGGAAGCTGCATTAAAAAAATCTAATTTCTTGTGTAATAATGCAATATTCAGAATTTTTAATATTGTATAGAAAATAACAAAGTTATGATGAGCATTTATTATTATTTCTTACTTACATTTCTTCCTTTCTGGCACATTCTTGAGTAAAAAAACACACAATGTCAATAAGATCTGTTAAAATATAATCAAACTGTTTACTATTACTTACAGAAAATTCAACGAGCTTGCTCAAGTGTTCTGCATACTTTTCAAGATGCTTAGAATCCTTCTTCTCGAGATAATGAACCAACACTAAATTGCATCCTTCAGGAAATGCTGGTGAAGAGACTGCACTATCCATGTGCTGTAACACTTGGATGATTCCTTGTGAAAGCCTACGCTGATACTTCAGGCACAGTGAATGATCATCTGGCTTTTCATGACATTTTGAACGCTATACAAGAAAGAGAAAGTAAATGATATACTGTATGTGTATAAGTAAATAAAATTTCTTACAATAATCACTTCCACTATTTTCAATTTTTTATATTCTACTGTTAATGATTATTGTAACTGAAAACATATACAGTCAACTCCGGTTATAGTGAACCTCTGCGGACCAGCATATTTTGTTCACTATATACGAGGTTCACTAAAACTGAAGTGTCTTTTTTATACTACTGACATTGCTATACATACAATATTAATGCCCGTTTGGGACAGACCACATTCAATATCAGTACTAATGTTCTCTTTATCTTCCAATTTAAACACTTTACGCTTTGACATCCTGATGTTCACAGTTCGAAACCTGAATCTAATCTGGCCATGTAGGTAGTAGGCACTGACCGAACACGCACCTCTTCCCACTAGACTCTAGAGGTACCCTACTGTGTACTCGGCCTTGGAATTTCCCTGGGTTCACTTTTACAAAGATGCAGGAGGAAGAGTTGAGGACCATTATACTGTAATCCTTCTTATATTTACCCTTTGGTCATCACTCTAATCCCTTTTACAAAAGCAAACACTTTTTTCCTCTTCCTATTCTTATAATAACCTCTTTTAAAGGAGCCACAACTAATCCTTCCTTTATCCCTCACTGCATAACTATTCTCTTTAACATGTTTCAAGCTGTCCAGGAAGCTGATCAAATCTTTTGTCTTTCAATGCACTTAAGAAGTAGAAGGTTTGATATTTTGTTCTGAACTTATTTTTGGAAGTTTGTAGGAGAAAGGGTTTCGTGAATTACCATTATGGCCATTTTAAAATTACATTTTCTTGGGGAAGTTATAGTTTTAGGTTCACTATAACCAAAGTGAGGATTCACTATAAACGGAAATATTAATGCACTTTTTAATATATGCGGGTCGGGACCAACGATTTAGGTTCATTATAACCGAATGTTCACTATATCCAGAGTTGACTGTATCTGGCCAATTGTGTACAGTATTATTGCTCTTTCGTGCTTTCATCATTTGCTTCAAATAATTAGGGAATGACTTACAGCAGTCCTCTTACAATGAAAAGTGAACTGTGCCGAGAAAAATGAAGTTTAATAATTAAAATTCATCTCTTATTTTAATTTTGAAGAAACGATTGAGTCAGGTTTGGTTAGAAATTGCAAAGGAACAGACTGAGTTAAAGACAATGTGGCCCACTGTTATATTTGCTTTATACTGACTGTCGCTGTATAGGCAAGACATGCAACAGTTTCATTACATGAATGAAAATTTATTCCATAATTTTAATGCATTTACCAATCACTAAAAATTCTTCCTGTTCAGTGCGTTAGAAACTTATTGACTTATATAAAACAAGTATTTTTAATGTAAATGTTTACCTTGGCAAGAACTTGTAGGAGCGCAACAGCTGTTTCTAAAGTCCTTGTATCCTGTGACAAATTGCATGCATGCTTTTTAAGCATTGGCAAGGAGTCCTGTAATTGATGCAATCTGAAGCTGTGACTCAAAATTGGCTGAAAAAGTCGCTGGAACATTATGTTCAGCAATTCTCTTGACAGTGGCAAGTTCCTGTTAGTTAACCAATGTGCCAACTGTCCCATATCGAGATAAGAAGACAAGTCTGGAGGATTTGGGCTGTCTAGAAGACCTATAATAATAAAACATCACCAATTATATCTTCTGAAATAAAAATGTTCAAATGGCCTTATCATGCATCAAAATACAGTCAATTTTACAGTAAATTCCTAATTACATGCACATGCATGACAATTCTTGCCGATGAATTATTGATATAACCATATGAGACTTCTTTCTCCTGCACGTGAGTTAGAAAGTCTAATGAAAGAATGGCTGAACCAAGAGTGAACTTGTGTTTGTGTGCGTGTAAGACAAGGGAAAACGATAGATTATAAGAGACAGAAGGGATGTAGAGATAGATAAAAATGGTAAGTATGTATATATAGAAATACAGAGTGGACTGACTGTGTAATATCTGCTATGGAGAAATATGGACAATGATCCTATTCCGCAGGGCATTCAGTGAAACAATGATGGAGATCTATCACAGCCCGGACATAGAAAGTATAAGAATGTAAACAGAGTAGAAGTAAAAGTGATTATAATAAGGTTGAAAAAGTAGTGGAACACAAAAAATTGTCATAATTAGATCTAAAATAAGTTTACATCAAAATTAAAAGTGAAGGATACTTTTCAAAAGTATTGTTTGTGCAAATTATCTTGGTGGCAGATTCCTTAGTGTTCCCTACCTCCCTTACAGCTATCTGTTTTGTACCTGTAACTTCTTAAGCAATTGTACAGATTTACAAAAAAAAATAATTAGGTATTACTTTAGGAGACTCACACATTCATCGGTGCAAAAAGCATCTATTATTGATGGTCTGTCATTCAGTCTCTCTGTTCATCTTTCGAAGACTGGCTCATTATGGTATATTGACAGATTGTGACATAGAGGCTTTTGTCTTGTGTAATGTGTGTGTATTTGTGTGTTTGTAATGCTGGGAAAGGATATGGAAGGTGGATCTTTATGTTTAAAAAAATAAAATAAATTCATTCATCTAAATGTACAATATACTATTCGATAATAACTGATAAGACAATATATAAAAACAAAGTGAAGAAAAATATATAAAAACAAAGTGAAGAAAAATAATTCCCATGCTAAAGCGTTTTCCTAGACATAATTATAGTCATATTCATAAATTTAAGAAATTGCTTTCAAACCTCCAATTACAATTCCTCAATTCCTATATGAATTACTTAAAATCTCTAGAATTAAGCCTTTAAATCAATTTGCAATATAGAAATTAAACTAACCAAAAATCTCACCATCTTCAATTTTAAAATGTATCATTTATCTTATTGGATAATGTATCTATAGTTAGGCACCTGCTTTTCGCCTCTTCACCACAACACATAACCACGAACATTAGGCCTATAGCCTCTCTTTCTTTACTTACATACTTACAAATGGCTTTTAGAGAACTTGGAGGTTCATTGTCACACTCACATAAGTCCACCATCGGTCCCTATCCTGAGCAAGATTAATCCAATCTCTATCATCATATTCCACCTCCTTCAAATCCATTTCAATATTATCCTCCCATCTACGTCTCGGCTTCCCCAAAGGTCTTTTTCCCTCCGGCCTCCCAACTAACACACTATAATATGCATTTCTGGATTCGCCCAAATGTGCTATATGCCCTGCTCATCTCAAACGTCTGGATTTAATGTTCCTAATTATGTCAGGTGAAGAATACAATGCGTGCAGTTCTGCTTGTGTAACTTTCTCCATTCTCCGTAACTTCATCCCTCTTAACCCCAAATATTTTCCTAAGCACCTTATTCTCAAACACCCTTAGCCTCTGTTCCTCTTACAATCATACAGAACAATCGGTAATACAACTGTTTTATAAATTCTAACTTTCAGGTGTTTTGAGAGCAGACTGGATGACAAAAGCTTCTCAACTGAATAATAACAGACACTTCCCGTATTTATTCTGCGTTAACCTCTCTTTCCTTACTGTGAATAACCTTGTTGAATCTCGTATTGCTATCAGACACTGCTTATATCTTCACATAAGACAATATTAAGCACAACAAACTCTTTGACTACATACAACAAATGCATTTCATCTGACTCATACAAGGAATGTAGACACTACGTCTCCACATCTCTCTTACAGCTACTAAAATAACATGACAATCATCACTTCAAGGCATTATAAGGATTAGTGTTCTGTGTTTTCATGGTCTCATCATAGAATGAGATGGGGTGGCCAGCATCATGTCTGAATGTCTATTTACCTCCAGGAAAGCTCCAGTACTTAATCTGACAGGAGACTGTTCTCAAATTTTGGCAAAGAGAAAAATTTTACCACCATCTGGAACTGAATCCAGTATCTCTCAATCTATAGCCAGTTGCTGTACCAGCTGAGCTTACAAGCATGGTCATGCAAATGGTACTTATTTTCTCATTACAACAATTCACACAATAACCACTGAACTGCAATTACATAACCCTTTCTCAAATGAATTGTTCACAACAACTGTCTCTAGCATACTGGTATGTGTCTTCATAAAGTCACAAATCTCCCATCATTTTAAAAGCTACGTTGAAAAGTCTTACCTAACAAAAAATCGTTATAGAATAAACTTCTGATATTTGAACTCTGCTCTTCACCATCCAATTTTTCAGAATCTTCTAATGTTATAATCAGTGCTAAGATACTGATTAACACTTGTGATTTGATAGTCATTGGTAAATACTGTACAGGTAGCAATTTCAGTACGAGCAAGCACCTGCAATAAGATACATTAAAAAGTGATTAGTGATAATGTTGAATAAATAATGATTGTACAAGATAAATGAAATAGAATTTTTTTTTTCTAATGCCACCAGCTTGTCTTCCAATATTTCTGGTCTTCTCTCCTGGCAGTGGCTTAAATGTAACCTACAGGATGATCATGATTATATGTCGTCAGGAGAGGTCTTAAATGTAAACTTAATCTAAATTCCAGACCATGAACGAACACAAAAATAATTTCCTTTAAGGAAAAATTCTTGTGCTCTAAGCAGGAATAGAACCAAGGACCTCATAAAATGTAATTTTTTAGTATTTATTTATTTAACCCGGTAGAGATAAGGCCATCAGGCCTTCTCTGCCCCTTTACCAGGGGGGTCTGATATGCCCTAATTTTTGGGGGAAATGGAACGAAATTGGAAGTGTCTTGATTTTGCAAAAGAAAGCCATTAGAATTTTATGTAAATCAAATTGTCTGGAACATTGTCAGCCACTTTTCAGACAATCACAGATTTTAACAATCATAAATTTGTATATATACAATCTAGTACTTTACACTCGACAAAATATCGACAGTTACTCATTAGTGGCCAATATGTATGATCATGAAATTAGAAATAGTGAACAAATTAATATTCCATATTCTAGATTATACACGAACAACACAAACTTTTCAATTATGGGGATGAAATTATATAATAAGCTCCCCAGTCAATACTATAAATTACCAATCAATAGCTTCAAAACTAGATTTTACAATGTCTTTAGAAACAGCTGTTGCACTCCTACAAGTTCTTGCCAAAGTAAACATTTACATTAAAAATACTTGTTTTATATAAGTCAATAAGTTTCTAACGCACTGAACAGGAAGAATTTTTAGTGATTGGTAAATGCATTAAAATTATGGAATAAATTTTCATTCATGTAATGAAACTGTTGCATGTCTTGCCTATACAGCGACAGTCAGTATAAAGCAAATATAACAGTGGGCCACATTGTCTTTAACTCAGTCTGTTCCTTTGCAATTTCTAACCAAACCTGACTCAATCGTTTCTTCAAAATTAAAATAAGAGATGAATTTTAATTATTAAACTTCATTTTTCTCGGCACAGTTCACTTTTCATTGTAAGAGGACTGCTGTAAGTCATTCCCTAATTATTTGAAGCAAATGATGAAAGCACGAAAGAGCAATAATACTGTACACAATTGGCCAGATACAGTCAACTCTGGATATAGTGAACATTCGGTTATAATGAACCTAAATCGTTGGTGTTTTTCAACACAAACTTGTATGACATTTTTTTAAATAAATACATTTAATTGCAATTAGTTACAAATTAATACATTAAGGGTGAACTGTTTTCTTTAATTTAAAAGTTTCAAATTCACTGCCTGCTGGATCGTATCCTATAGCTGCATAAACTGCCTGCTCAATCCAAGTTATTTTGCCGCTAGGTGACAGGCAGTACCCACCACTATTAACATTATCAGTATATGCAAAGTCACTACTTGTCACCTTGTGGTTACTCGCGCATAACCATTGATTGGGCAGGCAGTGTAAACAGCCATAGGGTGTGATCCAGCAGGCAGTGTTCAAATTATTTCATGTTTTCATTGTATTATTTAAATTTTACTGTTTCTTTTATTAGTGTTTTTTCAAATGTATTATATGTTTTTCAATGTATTCTGATGAAGCCTAGAACTGTATGCCCAATGGACAAAATAAATTGAATTGAATTGTAGCCAGAAGCTCTGACCACTAGACCATGAGGTTGACCACATGAAGTAGACCGTGCGTTTTTTTAAAGCGCTTCATGCCTTTGCTGCAGTAAAAAGAGAGTCGAAAAAAACACAATTCGGTTTGCTGCAAAATGGTGGACAATTAATATTGGCTTATATTACTGCAGTATTAAATTTAACCTTAAAAAGAACCGAACATGTTAAATAGTTTCGACTTTCATGATAATGACATGGAATTATTATTACTAGACGATTTTAACAACAATAAACATTGCAAAAGACCAAAACACGCATTCCACCATGATGGATTGTGCAGTAATCCGCCATGATGGATCATGTAGCAAACTCATAAAGCGGTGTTTGGATTTGCTGCACAGTTGCTGCAGTGAAGATAAAGCAAATGTAATAAAAGAACAGTCTTGCTGAGCACTTCACGTTTCGCTTTAAAAAAAAACGCATGGAGAACATATTCATAGATTGTTCCCTGTGTGTGTCTCTTGTAAGTTACTCAATAAATTACACTTTAAGCAATTTGTTTATTGTAGATAGTTGTATTATCTTTATTTATATGTGACTTATATACCTGTGCAAGACCGTGAAATCAATCTTGTATCCATTTGTAACTGAGCTACACTTCTGTTGGAAAGCCGTATTCACTGCTGCTGCCATTTCAGTTACTGTAGGTGTCAATGTTTCTAAGTCATCCTCAGACAAGCATTTCAGTGTCTGATATACGTCTAGTTTAGTCAGTACTTCTCTCACCAATGAAGAAGGACCAATTTTATGGTTGATGGTATTGTGTTTTCTCTTTGTCCTTGCGAACAGTTTTGAGATTGCACTCAATGACGCACAAATCAGAGCTACAGTCAATAGCCTGAAATTTAAATTATAAAATATTACTAATAAGTTGTTTTTATAGAAAATCAAATTATACTGAACTTTCTTTTTATCCCAAAGCATTTTAAAATGATGCATGTTGTACTGAATCACTTATTTAAATTCTTTTCCATAACTGCAAACTTCACATTTTTTAAAAACTGTATCAGTTATAACAGCCAACAATCCATTTATATTAGAACTAGAGACTCTGGCCCTATTGAGTTATGAAAAATTAATAAGACTTCCCAGATTTTGAAATATGTAATAATTGTAAATATACGCTGAAACCCCAGAAAAGTTTCATACAAGAAGTCCTAAAATTGAAAGAAACTCAAGGAATAGCTAAACAAAAGGAGAATTTTCTACCTATTAATAACCCGATTGATCATGTAGATATACAATACAACCTATACTTAACAAGAAAGATATTTCTCCTCAAGAAGCAAATAATACACATAAATAAGGTGTACAGAGGAATAAAATTATTCCATTATCACACAACTATTTTTGCTTGTAACTTTCGACTCAGTCATTTCCGGACCAGGGTTCCTGATCTCATATTGATACATGTGCCCTTCCCCATCATCCCTGAAAGTTTGTAACACTAACCCGCAAACACCCTGTATATGGAAGTGAAAATTGGACTTCCACAAAAAAAATCACAGAATGCAGTTGACAACTTCGAAAGAAAGGTGTTAAGAGGATATGTGGACCAGTGGTAAGGGAAGGAAAATGGAGAATCCGATATAATCATGAATTATATACCTTATAATTAATGATATAGGCTAGTTTTGTCAACTTTCATACGGATCAGGAGACTGCAATGGGCAGGACATATAGTCAGGATGGAGAAGGGAAGGATACCAAGGAGAACTTTAGAGGGGCAATATGGAGGAAAAAGATCTGTTGGAAGACCATGGAATAGATGGGAGGATATGGTTCAAGAAGATACTACCAGTTTGTTGCCATTGCAGAACTGGAAGGTGGTAGCAAGGGATAGAGAAGAATGGAGAGGAAGAATTGGGGAGGCCATAGCCCGAAAACGGGCCGAAGAGCCATAGACAGACGAATTGTGATGAAACTGTGAGCTTTTTGATTTGGAACTGTTAGTTAAATGACTTAGCAAATGGAACCAACACATTAATTAACTTTGTAATAAATTACGTAAAATAATATATTATTTTGTTTTATTGAGGAATTACTTGT
The DNA here is from genome assembly GCF_040183065.1 of Periplaneta americana. Classification (NCBI taxonomy): domain Eukaryota; kingdom Metazoa; phylum Arthropoda; class Insecta; order Blattodea; family Blattidae; genus Periplaneta; species Periplaneta americana. The sequence goes on along the minus strand of NC_091121.1, from coordinate 148,420,250 downwards.
CAATAAGTTTATTACACACAATATACTTAACTTTATTTCAATCGGTAATTATGTATGGAATTATAGGATGGGGTAGCTTATTTAAATACAATTTTAATCCACTTTATTTATTACAGAAAAAAATAATTAATGTCTTCATAAACCTATTGATTTTCCATCTCAAAAACTGTTTTTAGACTTTAATGTTCTTAACAAAAGACAAATTTATTATATTGTATTAATAAAATTCATACATAAAAATCGAAATAATTTTGAATTGTATTCTCATAGTTATGAAACAAAAGGTATGAATTCTTTAAGATTTTTTGAACCAAAATGCAACACTGCTACAGTATTTAATCATAGTAGTAATTTAGGCCCAAGAATATATTATAACAAATTTATATTTAAATATCCTAATCTTGTCAATTCTAATAGTTGTAGTATTAAAATTAAAAAGTTATGTGTGGATTTTATAAAAATTGAAAAATTGTAAATATATATTCTTATTGTGTAGTAGACATAAGACAAATTGTATTATATACTTCTTCATTTCAATTCAGGAATCTGCCCTTGAGCACGAGTTCTACTCTTTCAGGGCGAGCTAAAATTTTTCTGTATATATTATATTTTATGTTACAATTATTAGCAAAATAAATAAATAAATATGTTCATATCTTCTGTCATGCACAGCATAAGAAAACAACGCAAACTAAATGTTCCACAGAAGTATGGTATCTCTTTAGTAACTCACTTGTTTTCTTGAACACTTGGTTTCTCTAAAGCATCCAACCACTCAGTGCTACTGTCAGAGTTGACAGCTATCTCTTGTACAATATGATTTGCTACACTCTCAAGCTGTTCTATGTTAAGCAGTGGTGTAATAAACAATGCATTTGTTCCAGTTAGAAGGAGAGGCCATGACTCCCTTATATGGGATGTGAAATATTTTGCAGCAGCTGATAAAACATCTTGTTTCGTCTTTGATTCATCCGCAAACATAATCACAGATCTTAATTTTTGTAAGATCAACTTCACCTGCAGAAAACAGAAGATACAATCAATTATAAAATATTCTCAAAAAATCTTCTTGCAAGTAAAAGCAGGAAATTATTTAATTTCAATGACAGTGTGTATGAGAAAACATTCATACTTAAAAATAAAGATGGAAAAGTGAAACTGCAAATTTTATATGGACCTTTATTTGAAAAAATAACAAAATGACAATTTACTAAAAGAGACTCTAGAAAGCTTTTTCATTCATGTTTCTTACACAAGGTCATGTGAAAATTTCTGTTCTTCAAAACTCAGCCTTAAGATTATGTCTAGGAGTACCAAAAACCACATCAATTGTTGCCCTAGAAATTGAATGTAATATTCAACCAATCAGACACTATATATTACAAAAGGATCTAAAAATACATTTAAAATTGCAAGCCTCATCCAGATCTCAGATGTTCTTCAAACTGTCATATATATCCTGAGTAATTTCTATAAAATAAAAAAAGAAGAAATACCAATCTATATCACAGACACACTCATTGCTAAAACTCCAATTGTGAACGAAATTCCTCCATGGAAATGGGTGATTCCAGAACATAGCATACAAATTCCAGGAAATCATTCCAAAAACGATCCTCCATACATTCTTAAGTTAGATGCCATGGAACTACTCTGCAGCACATATAAGGATCACCTTCAATTTATACAGATGGATCTCTAAATCCTAATAATGGGACATCAGGAGCAGGGTATTATATTCCAAAATATCAAGAAAGCTATTTCATACCATGTTCATCCTCCTCCAGTCTTAACACTGAATTACAAGCTATTGATGCTGCTCTTCAGTGTGTTACTCAAATTTCTGAAAAATCTATTTGCATACTTACCGACTACAAGGGGGCTATATTTAATATAATTAAATATGTACCAAACCTATATGCACATAGAATTATGTATTCCACTTCAGAAACAACTAAGTAAACTAAAAGAAGTCCAAAAGGAAATAACATTTCAATGGATACCTAGTCATTGTGGTATACTGTACCTGGAAACGAGAAAGTCGATAATATTGAAAAACAGGCAACATATTTGCAACCAAGACCTCTTCCAGTGATATCTCTATCCAGTGCTTTTGCTTCAGTAAAGCCTCATTTTACAAACCTATGGATCAACAATTGGCTCTCTTCTGACAAAGGAAAAATTTTAGTCTGTACAAAAGAAACCAAATAACCTGGAAATGTACAAAAACTTGGCCAGACATGTTCAAACATTTTTAACAAGAGCCAGAACAGGTCATACTGTCACTCAATTGTATCTACACTGATTTCACATTTCTGATAATCCTACTTGTCTGTGGTGTAATAATCATGATGAAGATCTGGAACACATTCTCCTATACTGTCCATCCATAAACCACAAAAGAAGTAAATTAAAATCATCAGTACCAGTTGCAGAAGACACAGCCCTGCAGTATATATTGACTACACCCCAACTCTGGCTACTAGCAACAGGCATCTATAATGAACACCGATCAAAATACCCGTCATTTCTCGTGAAAAACAACAACTGACTAGACTACAGTGGACTATAGTGGACTTTATGATGTCAACAAACAGCATGGGAGGGAATACTTTCTGCACAGTTTAACATTTTCTTCACCAGGTGCGCTGCTAAATGCATGGAGTAATTAGTTACCCTTTTCGCAACTTTGTGTGCTGCTAGATGTAATAACGCCCCTCCTCCCAACAGGTGGCAGCAAGACCAATTTCTACAACAGCGCCTCTAGTATGTGTTACAGGAAACTCAGTAAGTTTCGCATCCTATTATATATTCATCCATGCCAGGCGTTTGACAATAAAGCCATTTGACCTCTTGCACCCCAATATTTTTCAAAGATATTGTCATGGTCAGCCACTGAAGCACAGATTTTGAGGTGTTCCGAATGCATTTCTTGATTTGAGTTGCACAATGGGCAGTTAGGGGACTGATATATTCCAATTATAGCAAGTGCTTGATCAAACAGTCATGGCTTGTTGCCAATCTAAATGCAGCTACAGATGATTTGTGTGGTAAATCGGGAATTAACTGTGGATTATGAGCCTGAACTAATGTAAAATGGCCGCTAACAATGGCGACGTTGTTGACTACAGTGACTGTATGAATACAGTGTGGCCATTGGAGTATCATTTCCGATTGGATGTTGCGGTCACGTGGTACAATGCCGCCATTAAGATTCCAAACAAATAGTTGGAACCCGTGTTATTCGTCTTCAAGACGTGAAAAAATAAAGAATTACGTCTGATTTTCAGCTGATTTTATGGATATACCTTCAAGGTAAGATAATAATTACATTTCTTTAACATATAGATATAGGCCTAAGTATTCTTACTGTAATCCACGTAATATTTGTGCTACAATGCAAAAGATGAAAACTAACATCAGTTGTTAGCATGATAACGGATTTTATTATTTCCTTTAAGTAATTAAACATGTAAGCAGTCGTCCAGATAAAAATCAGAAATTATATTAGGCTGACATATACTCCATTATTTACGGTATTTATTTCCATTTTTATCCATAGTTAACAAGTTATGAAACAGAAAATCGTGAAAGAAATATAAGTTGGGTACAATTCAATACATTTAAGCTTTATTAAGTACATGAGAAATTTTTTAAAGCTTTAAGCATTAACGAACTTTATACAATTCCTAGAATGAAAACTCTCTATTACTATTAAATTATAAGTACATGTTACAATTTATTTAATCTGTATCAATAAATATTTATTTAAGATGTTCTTCAGTAAAACACAATAGACGAGCAATATTTCACTAATCAAATAATATTTTAGCTTATTGAATTTAAATACTAAATTCATTAATATGTCACATCAACGGACGTATATACGTCACCAAACATCGTAAGATGAAGATTACATTTTAGCTTATATTTGAACGTATTTTCTGTCTGTTGTGGAACTACGATATTCTATACCTGCTCCAAAATTTGTATAAAAATATATTAATTATTTCACATGCGGTTTTTATTACAGATATGGTTGGATGTGCGCCTATGGATGTACAAATCGACCCGAGAAGGGCTTTGTAATGAAAAAGTTCACTAAGGATTCTGGAAGTAGGAAGACCTGGACTTCTAAGGCCACAATGAGGGATGGATTCCTACACAGAGAGCTCTGTCCTTTGTGAGGTAGCTACATTTTGAAGAATCCATATGGGGAAAAACCCGAGAGGATGGAGGATACTGACATCACGTTTCACACAAGATTGGAAAATTTGTTTAGTGTGCCGGTAGTGAGATCAAAACAAGTTACTCCTAATGCATCTCAGTTTGAGAATACTTTAACAAGACTAATATGTGTTATCACAGTTTCTTAATGATGTGTCAAAGGGTAGTTATGATGAGGATGACAGAATTTTTAAGTGGTTTCCGAGACATTTTACAAGAGAAGGGTAATACTGTGCGTGATGAGCAATTGAGATATTGAAACAGTCTGCGGGCCACCAAAATGAGTTACAGTGAATGAGTTCATTATATAGACTAATATTGATTGATATATAATCTCTGGTATTATGAAGACTATAAAAACTTGTGAAGTGTGTTTAGACATTGTTGTCTCAAATATCATTCATTACAGTACTAATAATGTTGAATTTACAAGTACCGGTATTAAGTGCTTCAAAGAGAACTACTTGTTTTTTTTTTATTTATTGTAATCATTTAACTCAAATTTTTCTGTAAATCGGAGCAAACTTTTAGTAAATATAGAGCTATTGTAAAATATCTTAACATTGACTTGAAAACATTTTTCCTACATAAGATGCAGAATGTTAAAACAATTCGTTTTCTCCCTGTCATAATAATGACAATAAATTGTCCCTAGGTTTTCAGTCTTAGGCTTAAAATAGCTGGTATGTGTAGGCCTAAGCAGAAGAAAGAGTAGTAAGTTGTTGCTATGCACAGCATTTGGAATATTATTGTTCAATTCCTGCAAATTTTTGTTTAGACCCACATAACCATTCTGCTGACCTAGTTGTTCATTTGTGTTTAACAGACCCTAGAGATTTATGGCTTAAAAATTTGGGGTATTGTGAAGGACGTGTCATCCAATTACTTGCGACTTTTGGTATGACTTGCACGTACAAATATGTGACAGGTTAGATCGGGCGAATTTAGGCCTAGGCAGACTAAACAACTGCCTAGGACGGCAGATTTGAGGGGGCGGTTTTTAAGCTATTACTTAATTTTTTTATATATATTTTTTTAAATTTTATTCATAACTCTTTAAAAGAGTACATAAACTTAAACGCACAAAGAAAAGGATATGAATAACATTGGCAACAATTAGTTCAAATTTAATCAACAGTCTGCCAACAGAAAAAGGACAGTTTTTCAATAATAATTAGTGTCACAATGCGATCATAGCACTTTTTTCAGTGTTATGCCCTCTCACTGTGAGATTCTCACGTGATAACATTAAAGAATTTACTGGTAGACTATTATATTACGATAAAATAAAAATTAAATGCTTAAGTAGAAAAGAGAGTACTGATAATACGTCTGTTGCTATGCAGATACACAGCATTTAGAATATTATTGTTTAGTTTCTGCAAATTTATGAGTTTGTATTTAGGCCTACCTAGCCATTCCGTTGACCTGGTTATTCACTTGTATTTAATAGCGATTTGTGACTTTAAAATGTTATGTAGGATTTTTTTACTGTGATTATATGGTATTATTGTTCAACAGTGATCTTAGTGTGGGAAAATATATAATCCTACAAGATGTAGTTTTGATGCAATAAACATAATAAAACATCTGATATCCCATAGCAGTTAACCTAACCTTACTTTGCAGTTTAGACCTATATTATTCCACGACAACATACAGGAAGCAGGTAAAACAGGTACTATTTTTGTTTTTGTAATACCTCAGATCTTATTTAAAGACGTTGAGTGTCAATAATTGTGAATACATGTGTATTAGGTTACGATTTTCTTATTAGCTCCATAAGAGCCTTCAATGTGTTTGGAATCTTAATGGCGGTGGGTGGGCGTGTCCAACTCCAATGGCCACTGTATTCATACAGTCACTGTATTGTTGACACGTTTTCAATGCCATCTATGTGTCAGGACACGAATTTTTCAAACACACTTCTTATGTGAATAATTTGAAAATAAAATAATTAAATCTATTGAGTTTGTTTTATTATCCACTATTAGCCAAATGCTTAGAGTATAGATCTCCCATGCAGAGACCTGGATTCAAATTCTGGTGAATCTTAAATGAAATTCAAGGTGGACACTAGAAGTGTTCAGAACAGGTTTTCAAAAGCTAGTCCAGGTTCACCTGCTGGCATGCCAAATTTTCTCCATTAATCATCACCTCATTTCATTCTGCTGTAATACAGATCCACCTCTCATGTTCTACCATGGACTATATCTATGATGATGAAGAGATCTACAGTTTTCGTGCACTACTCGTAGTGAGACACATTTGAGGTCAATTGATAAAAAAGTGTCCACTGTTGTAGGGACGAAAACATGCATGGTATTAGCAATATATGAACCATGTTCAAAAAATGTTTAGTTGACAATTATTCCCAATATTATATATTTCAAACAGATCATACCAGTAACTCCTTGCAGTCAGATTCACCAAAATTTTTAATTCTCTGTGCAACCAGGTTCCACAATTCACTACTCAAATACGGATGCAAATATCTGAGATTTGTGGCACTAACATCCTCTTGTAGATTTGCCAACTGTAGCTCACTGGCCAAATCAAGCTTGCCACTGTAGTGCAAGAGAAGTATTCGTATTTCTGCCCAGTTGTAGCAGAGCTGTAGGAATGCTATCATCAATGGACAATTCTGAAAAATCAAAATATTAAACACATTTTTACAAAATATTCAAACAAATGCATAAGTGCACGAAGTTTCAAAGTGTCAACAGACTGTAAAAGATACCATAAGTAAAGTTACAGAGATGAGTGAATTAGCTGTTTAAGAGAATGGAAAATAATAATATTTCCAATGCTGGCAGATAAGTATGTCGTAGAAAACAAAGACTGAGTGATGCCAGAACATACCATTCTGATTATTATTATTTTGAATGTTAATTTTCGAATAACACAGTAGGCTGTTTTAAGGGGTTAGGTACAGCTTACAGCAGTAAAATTTTGAAAATTTTCTACATTTCTTTTCCTCCATTATTGTATCTTGCACAATAATGAAAATTAGTATGTGTAAAACACATACTAAACATTTACTTTTCTTTTTTTTTTTTTTTTTTAATTTCAGTTCACTGTGCAGTGATGAAGCATTTCCCACATAACTCAAAAACTATCCAACATTCTGTGATGAAATTTTTTGTGTGTATTTGTGCATGTCATATCTACAATATGATGCAAGATCACCTCTATCGTTGATAGACTGTCTGACAAAAAATAAATTCATTTTCAAAAATGGCCAAATATCAGTATTTTCTTCTAACTAAAAAAAAAAAAATATATATATATATATATATATATATATTATTTGTTAAGGAATGTAGTTGAAAGAACATGATATTGTAAACATGAGTTTCAGCAATAAAATAAAAGAGAGAGAACATGAAAAAGTTAACAAGTTTTTGAGTTATGAGGGAAACGCTATCACTGCACAGTGAACTGCCACCATTTTGAATTTTGAAAAATATATATATATATATATATATATAATTTTTCATTGTGGAATCCTGGGAAACGAGAATGCGGATGCTTTAGCAAAGAAGGGCAGCACTGCTACTTACAGACCTGTTATTGAATCTATGTATTAATCTGTGAAAAGATTTATTAAATCTACATACTTAGACTTCAACAAACAAAATTTGATAACACAATCTCAAGGGAAAAAATGGAACTCTCTGCATCATAATCCACAGTTAATTCCCGATTTACCACGAAAATCGTCTGTAGCTGCATTTAGATTGGCAACAGGCCATGATTGTTTGACCAAACACCTGCATAGAATTGGAATATATCAGTCCCCTAACTGCCCATTGTGCAACTCAAACCAAGAAATGGATTCGGAACACCTCAAAATCTGTGCTTCAATGGCTGACCATGATAATATCTTTGAAAAATATTGGAGTGCAAGAGGTCAAATGACTTTACTGTCAAACACCTGGCATTAGAAAACATATTATATAATTTTTTTAAATCGTGAAAAATTGTTTTTCATATAGCAGAAGTACAGTGTTTTATACATACTAATTTTCATTATTGTACAAGATACAGTACTGGAGGAAAAAAATGTTCAATATTTCCAAAAATTTTACTGCTGTAAGCTGTACCTAACCCCTTAAATAAGAATATGATAAACAGGTTTACTGCACGACACAATGTTAAGTGAAATTCCAGTCTCATTATGGCGCAACTAATTTAATAAATGCTTTTCTTACATGCTCCTTATGCAGCAGTGCTTCTCCTAATTTCCCAAGTAAATCCTGCAGTTCCGTCATTGCATCATTGAACTTAGCAACTACTTGGGCAGGAACAGAATGATCAGCGATGCGAGTGCCACGAAGGAAATGACACAACAACTTACTAATAACTTCTAAGAACAAAAGCGGACAATCATCTGAAATAAGAGAACAAACCAACAAAATCTATATTATTTAAGTAAGTTTTCAGTAGACCTGCAATAGATTCCAAAGTACTACATATGTAACTCTAATTATTAAATATGACAAGATCTTGTTCATAAATATTTATATTTAAAAATAGTGACTGTATTGCAGTTTGCTAAATTTATTATTTAGCCTCAACCACAAATAATTTATCTCAAGTAATCTTAGTTGCAGATGACACAAAATGTAATTAACTTAAGTAATTAATAGGATAACTTTATAAACACTTCCATTACAATATTAAATATAATGAATGACTGGTTTAATGAAAAGAAATTGGCACTTAATGTTGGTAAAACCACTGAAAGCAAATTTAGTGTAGAACACATAATAGTGCTCAGTTTTTCTACAATATTAGATTAAATGCAATTGAGCTCAAAGAATTTATAAGCATAACATTCCTTGATTTGGAACTCAATATACAAAGTGAGTCAGGCAGGGCTAGATTGTCATCAGCGGAAAATCGTATGTGTAGTAACTGCTGCGCTATCACAGTGATCAGACCTCTTGTTCACGTACGTTTCGTGTTTAGTTACATAAACACATAACAAACGAAGCTGTGTTGGAAAGAGTGGGTGAAGAAAAAAAATGATGCTGAAACTGATTAGAAAGAGGAAAAGGAATTGGCTGGGTCACTTGTTGAGAAGAAACTGCCTTCTGAAGGATGCACTGAAAGGAATGGTGAACGGGAGAAGAGTTTGGGACAGAAGAAGATATCAGATGATAGACGACATTAAGATAAATGAGTCATATTAAGAGACAAAGAGGAAGGCAGAAAATAGGAAAGACTGGAGAATGCTGGGTTTGCAGTGAAAGGCCTGCCCTTGGGCAGAACACTAAAAATGAATGAATGAATTAATAGGTTTATGGATTCTACTCTAAACAACATGCAAGCACAATTCCACACTGGACATACCTTGTTGTTTCTCTAGAATAGCTATGCAGTCCCGATTCAGGTGGAAAAGAAGACTCCTCATAATTCCAATAGTCTGCCAACCAGGTAATGATGTTACTGCAGACTGGAACTGAATGCAGAATTCTTCCGGCAAAATATCTGACAATGTCAGCAATCCTTCAACTGCTCTCCAGTTAACCGCACTTCCAAGTGCCAGCAGCTTTGCTACCAACTTCTGCAGTTGACTAAGTTTCACGAACATATTTGAAACATCACACAGAAAAGTTGCATATGCCACTCTCACTTCTTCTGAGTCTTTCTTTGCTAGCAGTACGATTTCCAAAATCTTGCTAATTTCTGGTTCAATTATCAGAGGATCTAAATGTATGAATGCACACAAGGTTTCAAGTACGGAGGCTGAAATGGAATTCTCTGGTGTGAAAGAGAAAACATTCATAACTAAAGTCTGTAGCCATTTGTGAAAAGGCAATTCACCACTGTCTTCATCTAGTCGAATATGAGAGTCTGATAAGATATTAAGAATTGATCTTAACACACTTAACGATGTGTCATTTACTTCCACAGCCTTATGGACACGAATATTGGGGAGCGTCTTTTTAAAATTCTTGTGTCTCAGCAGACATTTGTAATCTTCATCTGATGTCAGTTTAACTTCAGGTTTTATACCCACAAAATAACACAAAGTTATGAACATTCTATAAACTGAACCTATGTCACCTCTGTAACTGGATATAAATGCTTGAAATATAATTGAAAATAAGTTAATGGATGCATCTGACGAAAGAGTAACTACTGCAGATGAAAGAAATTCTAAAAGAGACTCGAAGACAACACTTTGACTACCACTATTCCCTTCGAAAAGAGAAATGAGAGTGGAAGAAATTGCTTTACATTGTGATTTTGGGAACAAAACCTGCTGCACACACTTGAATGTCTCAGCTTTTGTACGGTTTGACTCATTATGCACTGAGAGAGATCCAAGAACTTTAGTAATTGGTTTCAGTATTTTCTGAATAAAGGAAATGGCAAAGGGTTCTTTCTCAAATACCTGCTTGTTAATCAGGTAAATGCTTTGTAAAATTCTTACGCAAATTTCAACATTATCGTCACTATTGTCCAAGACTACACTTAGGAAATTGAGAAATTGTTCAGGTTGTCTTCTGAAATAATGCTGAAAATGTGTGTTCTCTACCACACACACAGCACATTCCAGGATAGCACATTTTGAGTTCTTGACCACTTTCTCGGATTTTAGGAGCTTACACAGAACCTGAAATAAATGAAAATTAGATAAGATAGTAACATTTACCAGATCCCTTAGACAAGTACCGTAAAATGGGGTGAATAGGATCAGTGGGGGTGAATAGGATCAAAACTTTATTCTTGGTTATAAAGTTTGTTATAAACTGTACTTGAGCGGGATCACAGTCATTGGTTACTATTATTGTTCTAGTAAGCAATGACTGTCTTCCCTCTCAATTGCAGTTTATAACAAACTTTATAACCGAGAATAAAGTTTTGATCCTATTCACCCCCACTGATCCTATTCACCCCATTTTACGGTATAAGTTTTAAATTCAATCTTATTCAGTATAAAGTACGTCAGAACATGAGTACCATTTACACAAACTCGGATATAATACATTATCGAATATAATATGCACCCCAATTTGTTTATTCTAAAATCCAGAAAAAAAAGTACTGGCGAATATAATACACACTTGTGCTAAAAGCCATTCTGGATTACAGGTTATAAAGGCACTCTTAACTCTACCTATACATCACATTCATCCTTACTTTCAATATCAGAACTGAAATTTCCAGTCAACAGGTCAGGATTGATGTCAGAACACTGACAATGACTAATGTCATGCCACCATTTCATAAATAATTTCATTGTTCTTTTGATTTATTTAAAGACGCATACTTGTTAAAAGTTGCATACATAAAATCTTAGAATAAAAGAAAAGTTAAAAATGGACATGGCATTACAAATGCGAAGTGCACAAGATGAGAAAACACGAACCTGCAATGGCCATTTTCATCAGCAGTATCCCAATGTATCTTATAACATAAATTGAGAGTTAGTTTCAATTTGTTCAAGTCAGAGTCTGAGTGTTTCCGTGCAAATATAATACATATCCCAGTTTTCAAGATGACCTTTTGTCAAAAAAGATGGGTATTATACTTACTTACTTACAAATGGCTTTTAAGGAACCCGCAGGTTCATTGCCACCCTCATACAAGCCCGCCATTGGACCTTATCCTGAGCAAGATTAATCCAGTCTCTATCATCATATCCCACCTCCCTCAAATCCATTTTAATATACATCTTGATTACACAACTTTTAACACTGTATCACTTCGGAATATGTATGATAAGACTTTCTTGTTTTAAATTTTAACGTACCTTGTTTACATGTTTCGACCTATTTAAACAACAAGGTACGTTAAAATTTAACACAAGAAAGTCTTAACATACATATTCCATTTTAATATTATCCTCCCATCTATGTCTCGGCCTCCCCAAAGGTTTTTTTCCCTCCGGCCTCCCAACTAACACTCTATATGCATTTCTGGAATCGCCCATACATGCTACATGCCCTGCCCATCTCAAACGTCTGGATTTAATGTTCCTAATTATGTCAGGTGAAGAATACAATGCATGCAGTTCTGCGTTGTTTAGCTTTCTCCATTCTCCTATAACTTCATCCCTCTTAGCCCTAAATATTTTCCTAAGCACCTTATTCTCAAATTATAATTGAGTAAATACGGTATATGTGATGAAATGATAAATTGTTCCAGACTGATAGATGGCCTGGGTGACATTCATAAATCCAATGCAAAAAGGCAACCAGCTCTTACAAAGTCACATCCTATCCCCAGACGAGCACCAACCAAAGTCAAGGATACTGATATATAGATTTCAAATCTATTTTATACAGCAACAAAATAGTTCCTCCATACATTTATATAATAATTAATAAAAACATATTCATGCAAATTAATGAGCTAAACACAGTCACCAAAACAGAAATAAATTTATTAGCTGTAGAAATTAATGAAAGATGATCTGGAAAGGTTTCACGGTTGGATAAGACGAAAAATAACAATTACAATGAAGAGAAGCAGGAAAGAAAGAAATTAAGAAAGACCGTTTACAGAATACCGAACAATAATTATAATGTAATCACATCATTGTGAATGGAGAACAGTAATATTGTTAAGCAGATTACAAAATGGATTCCTGAGGCGGAAAGAAAGCTTGATGGAGCTATACAGTTGAAACAAGATAAGTTCGAAGAATGCATATAACCAGAGACTGGAAGTTTAGGCATTATGAATCATTAAAATAGGCAGGCAAAGCGGAATCATAAATAGCTAAAATAGGCAGGCAAAACGGCATTATAAATAGCTAAAATACGCAATAAAAGGCAATTACAAAAACCTTGCACTAGATCCACAATCTTGCACTTTCCACAAAGGGATGTCGGCAGCAAGAAAAGCTTTACTTAAGTCAGATGCAAATTGAGATTTTCGACTCGATGTTGCAATTACTGTTGGAAGCAAAGAAATCTTCTTCCCAGTAACCTTGGAAAGTGCATTTTTGTGTTTGGTTGTACTGATATGTTGCGATATGAAATATTTCTTTTCGTAGTTCACTGACTGCTCACATATTTTGCATGTAAGTACTTTACCATCAGTACAAAATACGTCAGATCCAAAAGTATTAACATAATTTTGCAATTTACTGCATAAAGGAACACTGAATTTCGGCATCTTGCTGCTAGCTACAACAACGTCGCAATGAAAACTGAAAGAAAAATAACCGTTAAAAATAACGTTAGACCCGCATTCATTGTTGCCTTGTCAAATAAACACAAGCGATAATTAAAACGCTTACTGTTATACATTTTTGCACGGCAGCACTCATTGTTACAAAGAGAATATGAACTGACTGAAAGACAATAATATACATTCGGTGAAGTCACTTTCATTGTAGCGGTTATAGAAATAAATTAAAATATAGGCTGTAAGCAATTTTTAATAATAAATTAATAAATAATAGATAAATAATCAAATAAAGGCAAAAAAAACATTAATTTTGTAAATTAGGCATTTATATTAAAAAAAAAGGCAGAAAAGGGCAACATAAAACTGTGACATTTCAATCACAAAGGTATAATTCGTACAGATTTACTTTCAAAATGAAGATAGATTTAACACATTTAAAAAGGCATTCTGCCAAAGTTCCGGTCTCTGCATATAACTAAGGACAGAAATCATTTGAAAAGAGGGCTATATTGGCTATAGCGATAGGGGAACTTATCTCCTCTTATAACTTCTTGCACAACAGCTGCTTTGTCTGTCTATGTGCTGTCTCTCTGTACACCCTGACCCAGCAGCTCACTCCCTAGCCTTCCTATTACAAACTTACACCCGGCAAAATTTCATGTGCATTTGAGACATGTAGTAAAAATTACTCCTATTGCCAAACTGTTCTGTTGTTTCAGATTTTCCCGAAAAGAGAACAGTAATGCTTTTAAGCTGAATGAACCCATATATGGACAAATTCCTGACAAAAAAGTAACCCACAGCTATTCAGAAGTAGCCTATAATTTCCTCTATGACTATACATTTTGTTCAAATACAAATTGGACAATTGGTCAGAAAAACGAATTATTGAAAGTTTTTATCTTGTGAATTTTCAGAAAGAAAATTAAAACATTTACATTCTTACAATTTTTAAACATCAATTTGGTAGCTACCTACAGTAAGATAGAAACACTAACCTTACAAATTGAATATGATGCTGCAGGTCTGATGACAAAATCACTTATGTTCTTCTTGTGAGTGCTACAAAGACATGTTTGAAGTACAGACCAAATGATCTCTGAATTTCCATTTTTTTCTCCATATTCACACAGCCACTTTAAAATTAGTTCCTCTTTTCGCTGAACTGGCAAATCATTTGATTCATACGCAGTTAATGCCAATCGCAGTCTCTTTGGTAATGGTTCATCTTCTTGATCCAGTCGTTTAATCAACTCTAAAAATGATATAAAATCTATTAATTAAATATATATATATATATATATTATATAGGCTATATGATTATTCATTAAATTTAGCTCAATATCACTTTAAAACGAACATTAGGATAATGGACCTGTGTGACATTCTTACAAGGAAAAATTTGGTTTCCTCTCATATCCTTACCTTCTCCACCACCCTTGGTAACAAATAGACCACTTCAGTGATTGGACTGGGTAGGATTTGTTGAGGAGTAAATTAAGGACAGTGCCTCGCGCAAATAATATAACACAAGTGAATGTCAGGTCCATTATTCCCTCTCTCAGTTCTATTTAAAATGTTCAGTTACAATTCAAATTCTGTCCAGAGGAAATAAAATTAGGTCTACTATAGTTGATTAATTTGCATGTCCTCTTAACTGTTGACGTTATAGAGAATATGTGTGCATTATACCGTCAACATAATGTTAATTGTTACGCATGCTTGAATTAAAATATCATACAATCTTAATTTCAGCGCAATCAAGAAAAATACACACGTAGGTAATTACTTTATATTACAAAATGTCAGTCTTTACTTTAGCGTTACCACCTTAAGGTACAAATGTATTTATATTCTTGGGTCCTAGACGAGTCATAGACATCGTAAAGAAAAAAAAAATTGAGTGCGACGCAAATTTCACACCCAAAATAAGAGTCGAAAGTTGCTGTGAAAGTAGGGGCCGGTGAAGAGATGCAGGTAGGAGGGCTCACTCTGTCGAGGTGGAAGGGATAGGTGGCAGAGAACATCTTCCAAGGCATACCAAAACCTTAAACTAATCTAATCTAACCTGTCACTGATTCGACCTTAAGAAAACTCGCCTTTTTGCTGTGTATCAGTAAGGAAACGCACAGAAATGAGATGCATGTGCTTCCCCTCCCAGATGGAAGGGGTCTTCCACCTAGCTCAAGCGATCTCGACTGCCCGCAACTCTCTGCCGGCCAGAATTTTCGACCAATATTTTTGGTGTGAAATTTGTGTCGGCATTCAATTTTTTTTTTTCGTATTGGCCTATGGGATAAATTTCAGAACACGGATACCTTCCTTTCCCTCTTACTCCAAAATTCCAACCTTGTGCACACAAAATAAATTACTGGCAGTGAAAAATGTGTTTTCGTAAACATGATGGTGTGCATTCGACAAACACAGGCAAATCTGCTCTTTTTAGTATTTGAAGATAATTGTTGCCAGTGAGGTATCCGTATACAGAAATTTTCAACGTATACGATACGAATGATTCGACTACAACCCAAGAATGTAAATACATTTGTATCTCAACATGGTAACGCTATAGTAAAGAGTTAATAGGTTTTTTCAAACTCCTTCCAAATTGTAACATTTTATTTTAGATTCTCTACTTTACGATATTGCAACCAGTCAGTACGTGACTAAAATCATAAAAATAAAACTCTAGAATGAAATATTTGTCTTTATTACGTACTTACTATTGTAAAATAACAATTTCAAATCAATCTCCTAAAGACAAATACATCAAGTTGCTAGATTACATAACTCCTAGCATTTTTATAAAATTACATTGCATTTTTATATCTTCTGTATCATATCCCAAGCATGACAAAGGCTGTAACTACAATTAAATAAATATTCAATCACTAACATTCAGACATAACCTCAATCATCACAACATTGAGTAACTTCAGTAAAGTACTTGAAAGTACTACATTACTTATTCCTTCAAGAGATATCAATATTAATATAGTTTTAAACAAATTTCACGATTTTACCATTACATTAGCTTTGCGATATGATAGAATCCAACAAAATACCAAACACGTGCTACTCACCTGCAGATAACGCCATTTCCACCCATACCACTTCCACATGAGCAGATCCAGCTGCACCAGTATCGCCAACTCAATTCTTGAAAACTGGTTACTAAACGGTAAGAAGTTACTAAATTGATTGATTAAACGTAAAAATTGAGTATTTGTGGTAGCTACAAAAATTACTGAATCTCTATAACTCTATATCAACAACATACATGTGATAAAGTTTACCCACTAAACTAACATAGAAATATATCAGATCTAGCGAAGAAACCGCTGATTTGGCTACACTTATCAGTACACTAGCAGTAGTGATGGGCGAAGTTGTTCTTTTCCCGGAACAGTTCCGATTGTTCCGGTTCCGGAAAAATACTATGTTCCAAACAATAGTTCCGAAATAACAGTTACAAATATACAAGTTGAGATGTGTCTGAATCGTTCACTGATGCGAGTTATCTCTTTGACTCTCGCTCCATTTGAGGAGTCGTTCAAAGCGCGGTATAGTACCCTCCCTCTTCCCCAAGCAGCTCGCACATACGTTGGAGCACTCATCGCTCGGACTCCTCTTAAAATACGTTATCGGCATGACATCATAGCACACATGCTTCTCAATAGATGACATTCCAATGCACATTCGACTCTGTTTGGAAACTTGCTGTGTATGCGGACAGAAGCTTCATGTTTATTAGATAAACAGCTGTTGAATACAAGGTCAGAATGCAACACTAATTGGTATATAAAGTCATGTAGATACGGTAACCAACTCAAAAATTTAACATGTCATTTAAAACGTGTAGTATGTAATTTTTGTTCTCCGTGTTACATATTAAAAAAAATTAAAATCATTAATTTTTATTTTTACTTTTCTTAATGCTTAGCTATAATAATAATAATAATAATAATAATAATAATAATAATAATAATAATAATAATGTTCATACATAATAAAAATATATAACTACTGTATATATTGATATATTAGCATTAGTGAAACCTGAAACCCCACACTTAGTAAAATGTTAGAAACGCTCTGTACCAAAGTGTAGTACTTTAAACTTCGCATCACACCTCGCTCTGTGTCATTACTTATGATCACACTACAGAGATTTCAATTTCCTTGCTTCCTCATCCATCCACGTGAGAGTTCCAAGTTCCAACTTGTTCCAAGTACTACATAAAGAACGACGAGAACAGTGTAGCCGGAGCTGTCATGGTTCAACGGAACGGGTTCCGACTGTTCTCTGTTGTCTCGGAGTCGGAACATGCCTTGCGCAACGCAGTACCAAATACTGTAGAGAGCTACAGATTTGGCAGTACTGCGGGCCCGCAACAGTTGGACAAGTGAGCAGCTCGGAGTCGGAACAGGAGGTTCCGACCTACTGTTCATTTTTGCAACAGTTTCGAGACCGGAACAGTTCCAAAATAACTGTTATGTTATTTTTTACCCATCTCTAACTAGCAGTAGTCAGTGTCGTCAAATCAATTCTTGAAAAGTTGCAAATGTCCGATAATTATTTTTACAACTACAATTTATAGTAGTATTCTGCCTCTGCGAGGGTTAAAAAGTCGCTAAATTCCTACGCCAATAATACATTTTAACCGACCAACACAAAAATACTCTAGATCTAGTGGGAAAATTGCTGAATGAACAGTTGCAGTGAGCAATGATTCTAATCAGAATGCCATCCTAATTAGGACAGTTTTTTTTTTTTTCTGGAGAGGGATTTGTAATGTGAAGAGAGAGAAAATATTGTTTTGGAGGACATTTTCATTAGAAATAATAAAAAGGGATTGTAGCACTGTAATTTTATAGTTATTATCACAATTAAGATGTAAACTGAAATAAATTCTTTATTTGTATTCCAAAAGCATAAAGGGTTATTGTTGTTAACAATACCATAAACCACCAAATGTTAAGCAGCCGAAGGGACTGATACCGGATGGTCTATGGCGAGTCCTCGGCCTCACTTCACTTCACCCCCATTTGGTCTGATTACCTGGTTGGGTTTTTTTCGAGGTTTTCCCCAATCATAAGGCAAATGCCAGGCAATCTTTTGGCGAATCCTCGGTCTCACCTCATCTCACTACATCTCGCCAAAAAATTGTAAAGATTGTAGAAAATTGTCGAAAATTGGAAAATTGTAAACAATTTGTAAAATTTTTACTTGTTCCACATCTTAAAGCTTCATTGCTAATGTAAGATCTATGGAATATAATAAATGCAATGAAAAAAAATGCAGTATTCGCTCTTCACTCTACAACCAGTGATAAAATTCCTTCGCAACAATATAAAGGTGTCAATTTTTGCAACCTTTCGGGAATCATATTTTATAAAGTTTCCTTTTGAATTATATACGATAGTACAATATGTCCACAGAAACCCTCCGTGATTACAAACGAGTATTGTTTCATTAATTTCTTAACTGTGTACATTACGAATTTTATACTAGCGTCAGAAGACTCAAAGAATTTCTGTTTTGAATATTGCGATAATATGTATAATTGCCGGAAAAAAAAAAACTATAGATGGAACAGAAGTGAACAGAAGCTGTTAATATGGGTTACGTCGCACTGTGTCCACTTAAAATGTTTTAAGAAAATTTCACTACCTAATTAAAACAAAATAGTAAATCCAGCTAACTCTAATCATTGACATGCCTACCAACATTATAGCGGCCAGGGAACTTAGCCACAGTCTAATAGATACAGTCACGCAACTCATACGTATAAAATATGCCAACATTTGACAGCTGGCGCGACAGTAGCCCTCTAGCGGCAGGCAAGTTAAAAGTGTGCACACGACATACGATAACACATCAGAAAACGGATTTTGCGTAATTTATTTTATATTTTTATGCTATACAATAAGTGTATATGGTTCTTACTAATTCTACTTTAGAATCCTAGAAGAATTTTACACACAGTTAAACTGCAAGTTTCAGAAGCTGGGAATAAACGTAATTCTTTCTGATTCTTACAACTGAATCATGGCCCTGATCATGTAGCATGGTTTGAAATAATATAATTGTTTGTACGTGGACGGTTAATTCAATTCATTCCTAAATATATTTATAAACCATTGGAACTCTGTATTTCCTGTGAGAAGAGTCAAAATTGTAGGGCATATCTCGTAGGGTACATCGCGTGGTGAACTCCTCTCCCTATTTCCTGAGAAATTAACTATTTTCCATACCGCAAATTGGGGTAAACTCGGCCGCTGAGATAAACTTAAAAATAAAAAGGGGGAAGATTTAAACCTTAATTTGACAGACATTGATTTATGAAATTCATTATTTTTTCAATTTTTTATTATTATTTTGAGTCGCTAATAGTACTGATATGGTTTAAATTTTTATGGAACATTTACCGCATTTTACATTACATTTCCAGTTTTCACACATAAGCTTAATTTTAACTTACCCTACCTTTATAATACGTAATTTACATGCACTTACTGTTATTATGACGTAGGTGAGAACAAATGGATACACAACTTTGTTGAAAAAATTGTAACTTCAATTAACTCAGAAAATGTAGGCCTAATTTTATTTTCAGAGCAGAAGTGGCGTAAGTAAAAAATGGGTAATGAGGGTTAAAGTAAACATTCTGTAAAATACAGCGCAAAGTAGCAGTTAATATTGAATGTATTTAAACTATTAGTAGTCAGTGAATAGCTCGAAGGATATATTAATTGCTACTTTCGCTATATTTTACAGAATTTTTACTTTAAACTTCATTACCTAATTTTGACTTATACCACTTCTGCTCTGAACGGCTCAAATAATCATTGGTAATGTAAAATCAACACCAATAACAGTCATGCAAATTATTAGAGAAAAGATTACTTTTTATATTAAATTTAAAAAGGCTCTTTTATATCTTGAGAACTTAATACGTCTGCCACATGAATCTATACCAACACATCAGAAATTTATCGACACAGTCTGGATTTATTCAAGAAGTGAATATTTTGCAAAAGGATTATAATACGCCATGAATTCTTGAAAAAATTAACACCATAATCCCTACTTGAATGCAATATAACATTCAACTTTTGAAAAATATGAAGAGAAAAAACACGGATACAAAAATTATGGAATTACTTGCATTAAAAACTGTAGATACATTATCCAAAATCGGAATGGTTACACATTTACACATGATCTCTGCAAAACAATAATATACTGTAACGGGTATTTACCTTGTTTTTATTTAAACTCTCCTTCCTGACATACAAATAGGTAACTGATAACTAATAAATGTTTTATAGAACACAATACGTAGGCTACCTACAGCGTGGATTATTGGTTATGACTGTGTTATGATTTTCTCCTGGTCTTTAGGGAATCTGAAGAACGACAAATTCGGACATTTAAACTTGTTGTTACTGCAATTTTCGTCATTGCACACATTGCCTTTATTCCGACGCATGATTAAAACGTTATTATAAGTTATAATTTATAACATCTCGCATACCTTTAAAGCACATGCTGGCTGTATCAACCCTATGACCAGTGCCTTCCCTGCCGCTTGAGCGCTAGTGTCGTGAATGTTGGCAAAAAAAGTGTTGAAGTTGCGCGACTGTATGTATTAGACTGTGACTTAGCTTAACCAAAGCTTATTGTTTTAATTCGCGTACAGTACATATTTATATCATTTCCAATAAATATAATTTTGAGAACTTTAAATTAAAATTTCGTAAACAAATGAAATCAAATGATAGACGACATTAAGATAATATGGATCATATTGCAGAGACTAAGAGGAAGGCAGAAAATAGGAAAGATTGGAGAATGCTAGGTTTGCAGTGCCTGCCCTTGGGCAGAACACTTATGTATGTAACATCATAATTCACCATGTTTTATACTGAAATGTTATATTTTTATTCACAGTAGGATCGCTCAGGATTTCAGTATAAAACATGGTGAATTATGGTGTTATTTCATACAAAAAGAAACAAATTGGATGTTATTTCACATTTAAGATATATCACTTTTCGACTCTCGTGCAAAATACATTACTAAATATTTCTACAGACTGGAAGTCTTTATCATCAAGGGAGTCTCAAGGATCTTTTACACATTTTAACAACATTTACAGTTTCCAACACAACTCGTTTTTTAGATAAATTAATGCAAGAGTCTCTTATAATTTTTGTGAATAATATAGAACAACAGATACCACAAAAAAGTGAGGCTATTTCAACTTTATATTTAAAAATACAGTCATTTGAAATCCGGTTTGATTATTAGATTCAAAACTCGTTATTGAAATATTCGTAGGGTTGGGATATTAAATATTCTGTATATAAATATCAATGCAAAACAGATTTATGTTAACCCAGGGTGCAAATTAAGATTTCTGATGAGGGGGAATAGAATCCTAGATAGAGAATACCATACATAAAATTGTTATTATCCTCATTCGATACGGCTCAACGCTTGGTCACACTGAGTTGTTTGTCTTGCATCTTGATCATATTAATAATCATAGCCTTGAGCAGACTTAAGATAAGATGTGTAATTCATAAGTTATTGATTGTTGTCAGCTTGCCGATGATGATAATACATCAATAGCCTATTACAGTAGCATGCAAATTAATCCGAACACGACATATTTTTACATTTTCTGTCATTGTTGGCCTCACAGCTGCTCATACCGCTTTAATTGACATCTGTAATATGTGACATTTTGCCTGTCGTTTTGTACTTATAAGCATTTCAGTTGTGTTGAAGACTTAATACTGCAAACCTGTGTACATTCTGTCGTCTTCACAAATGGATACAACTCCACGAAAACGGTCTAAAATTATAACATTAGCAGAGCATTCTTCTATGACACAGAGGCAAATTGCTGCAGAATGTCACATCGGTTTGGCTACTGTTAATTCGATCATAAAACGATACAGGGAGACTGGATCCATCACACCCCAGAAAAAAGGAAACTGTGGCCGGAAAAGGAAGACTTCACCTGCAGATGATCGTTTAATTGTCAGGAAAAGTAAATTAAATCCTAGACTAACTGCTGTCGACTTAACCCGCGAGTTAATGGCTACCACTGGGGCGAATATTCACGTCGCAACAGTGTGGCGTAGGCTTTTGGAAGCTGGATGAAGGGCTCGTAAGCCTATTAAGAAGCAACTGCTAACCCCTGTTATGTGCAAAAAACGCTTAATGTGCGCAAAATTACATCAACACTGGACAGTGAACGACTGGAAGAATGTACTTTTTTCCGATGAATCTCATTTCGAGGTCCACGGCCACTGTGTATCTTACGTACGGAAAGGATCCGAAAAAGTAACAGCAGCTCATCTCCAACAAGCACCCAAATACCCCCCTAAAGTAATGTTTTGGGGTTGTTTTACACATGAAGGGCCTGGAGTATTAATACCTATCAAGGGAATGATGAATTCTGACAAATACAGTACATTCACTTATTGGAAACCAGAATCGTACCCCAGCTGCAAAAATCATTTCCGGATGGCAGAGGTGTGTTCTAACAAGACCTGGCACCATGCCATACGTCTCGAAAAACTACAGAATTCTTCAACAAGAAGAATATTCAGGTACTCCCCTGGCCAGGCAACTCACCCAACATCAACCCCATTGAGAACTTGTGGTCAATTTGCAAAAGAAGAATGCAAAAAATGGATTGTTCTACAAAGGAGAAGATGATTTCTGCCCCCATTGGTGTATGGTTTCGCGATGAAGAAATGAAGAATATTTGTGGGAAATTAGTGGAATCCATGCCAAATCGTCTCAGAGCTGTTATTA